>NC_069503.1:1060382272-1060749772 GCF_027579735.1 Bombina bombina
CTTTCCCCCAGTAACAGTTGAAATAATAGAATCCAACTGTGAACCAAATAATTTATTACCCTGGAAAGAAAGGGAAAGCAGAGTAGACTTAGTAGACATATCAGCATTCCAAGTTTTAAGCCATAAAGCTCTTCTAGCTAAAATAGCTAGAGACATATACCCGACATCTACCCTAATGATATCAAAGATGGCATCACAAATAAAATTATTAGCATGTTGAAGAAGATTAACAATGCTGAGAATTATGATCTGTTATTTGTTGCGCTAAAGCTTCCAACCAAAAAGTTGAAGCTGCAGCAACATCCGCTAAAGATATAGCAGGTCTAAGGAGATTACCTGAACATAAGTAAGCTTTCCTTAGAAAGGATTCAATTTTCCTATCTAAAGGATCCTTAAAGGAAGTACTATTTGCCGTAGGAATAGTAGTACGTTTAGCAAGAGTAGAGATAGCCCCATCAACCTTAGGGATTTTGTCCCAAAACTCTAATCTGTCAGATGGCACAGGATATAATTGCTTAAAATGTTTAGAAGGAGTCAGGGCCGCCACTAGAAATTTTGGGGCCCCTGACTTAACCATTGATCAGGGCCCCCCCCCCCCTCCTTTGACATGTGCAATTTTTGACCAAGTGACTAAAACGTATATGCACTTTATTCTTAAGTGTCTATTTAAACTTGGAAATGTTGTAAAAGTAGTAACATACACACACACAGACACACTCATACACTGAAACACACAAACACACTCACACATAAGGATTCACATATAGACACTCTAGCAGACACGCAAATAAACACAAAAACACAATCAGACACAAAAACTCAGCACTTGTTTACATTGACCTGACAAGTAATGAGGTAAACTACAGTTTTGTAAAAAAAAAAAAAGGAGATTTAGAAAACAAAATATGGAGTTCTGATTATCTTTTTGTAAAGGAAGATGCCAACTAAATGATGACAACAGCATGCAGTGGCTGAAAGGGCCCTGAACTGCCTAAACAATAATTTAAAGGTTAAATGGTGGATTGGTGACTTCCGGAAAGGTCTCGTTAGTCTCAAAGTCTGTAGAAAGATGTGAATAATCAGTAGTAAGGTCAAAATGTCCTAAAAAGGAACAGACAATGGACACACACACAAACTCAAACTTGCACATACACCCAAGGAAACACTGACCGAGACAGCCTCAGAAAACACACAAAGACATACACACACACACAGGGACACCCACAGAAAACACAGAAAGACATACACACACACACAGAGACAACCACATAAAACACAGAAAGACATACATACACACACTCTCACTGAGACATTCACAGAAAACACACAAATACATACACACACCCTCACAGAGACATCCACAGAAAACACACACGCTCACAGAGACATCCACAGAAAACACAGACATACATACATACATACACACACACATCCTCACGGAGACATCCACAGAAAACACAGACATACACACCCACCCTCACAGAGGCATCCAGAGAGAATACACAAAGACAAACATACACACACCCTCACAGAGACACCCATAGAAAAAGCTCAAAGACATATGCACACACCCTCAGGCATCCACAGAAAATGCACAAAGACATACACACCCACCCTCACAGAGAGACCCACAGAAAAAAAAACACACACACTCATAGAGACACAAACCAAAGCACAAAGACATAAACACAGACACCCACAGAAACACTCACAGGAGGAAACATTTATGCACCTTGCATCCCCTAAATCAACATTGTGTGACATGCATGATAAAAAAAATTGCAGAAATTAAGAGATCACATTTGTAAATGTGCAAACAAAAATAATTTTGTGAATTCAAAATTGTACATTAATGATCTGGGTAGATGGCTAGTACTTTTAAAAGGTTGACATATGTTTGTTTTTTCCCCATTTTCCCCAAAAATATAGAATTTCTACAGCATTGTCAAATAATCATACACTGCTGTTAAAAAAATGTGTTTTTATGGATCCCTGGCCCCACCATACAACTACTACCACACTGAAGTTACAATCTGAAATTGCACAAAGAAATAAAAAAAAACATTTGCTAAGTAATTCCTACCTCCTCTGCAAATTAAAGTGATCTGCCGTCTGACTCAGGCACACACTGTACAAACAAAGTGCCAAGTCTGTCTCACACTGTGCATAGTGGTTTAGTGCACACTCAGAAATAATCTCAAATGCTAATACTTTACTACTTGTAATAACATTTCCCATGCTCAATTAGCACTCTGATGTAGTACCCACTGGTGGCTGCCAAAATGTAAAAAAAAAAAAAAAAAAAAAAAAAATTTTTTTTTTTTTTTTTTTTTTTTTTAGTTCTTGCCTCATGGGGCCCCCCTGGCCCATTGGGCCCCCCTGGCCCATTGGGCCCCTGACAGGAGTCACCCCTGTCACCCCCTGATGGCGGCCCTGAAGGAGTAAATGAATTACCCAAATTATTCCATTCCCTGGAAATTACTTCAGAAATAGCATCAGGGACAGGAAAAACTTCTGGAATAACTACAGGAGATTTAAAAAACAGAATTTATGTTTACCTGATAAATTACTTTCTCCAACGGTGTGTCCGGTCCACGGCGTCATCCTTACTTGTGGGATATTCTCCTCCCCAACAGGAAATGGCAAAGAGCCCAGCAAAGCTGGTCACATGATCCCTCCTAGGCTCCGCCTTCCCCAGTCATTCGACCGACGTAAAGGAGGAAAATTTGCATAGGAGAAATCATATGATACCGTGGTGACTGTAGTTAAAGAAAATAAATTATCAGACCTGATTAAAAAACCAGGGCGGGCCGTGGGCCGGACACACCGGTGGAGAAAGTAATTTATCAGGTAAACATAAATTCTGTTTTCTCCAACATAGGTGTGTCCGGTCCACGGCGTCATCCTTACTTGTGGGAACCAATACCAAAGCTTTAGGACACGGATGAAGGGAGGGAGCAAATCAGGTCACCTAAATGGAAGGCACCACGGCTTGCAAAACCTTTCTCCCAAAAATAGCCTCAGAAGAAGCAAAAGTATCAAACATGTAAAATTTGGTAAAAGTGTGCAGTGAAGACCAAGTCGCTGCCCTACATATCTGATCAACAGAAGCCTCGTTCTTGAAGGCCCATGTGGAAGCCACAGCCCTAGTGGAATGAGCTGTGATTCTTTCAGGAGGCTGCCGTCCGGCAGTCTCGTAAGCCAATCTGATGATGCTTTTAATCCAAAAAGAGAGAGAGGTAGAAGTTGCTTTTTGACCTCTCCTTTTACCAGAATAAACAACAAACAAGGAAGATGTTTGTCTAAAATCCTTTGTAGCATCTAAATAGAATTTTAGAGCGCGAACAACATCCAAATTGTGCAACAAACGTTCCTTCTTCGAAACTGGCTTCGGACACAAAGAAGGCACGACTATCTCCTGGTTAATGTTTTTGTTAGAAACAACTTTCGGAAGAAAACCAGGTTTAGTACGTAAAACCACCTTATCTGCATGGAACACCAGATAAGGGGGAGAACACTGCAGAGCAGATAATTCTGAAACTCTTCTAGCAGAAGAAATTGCAACCAGAAACAAAACTTTCCAAGATAATAACTTCATATCAACGGAATGTAAGGGTTCAAACGGAACCCCCTGAAGAACTGAAAGAAATAAATTGAGACTCCAAGGAGGAGTCAAAGGTTTGTAAACAGGCTTGATTCTAACCAGAGCCTGAACAAAGGCTTGAACATCTGGCACAGCTGCCAGCTTTTTGTGAAGTAACACAGACAAGGCAGAAATCTGTCCCTTCAAAGAACTTGCAGATAATCCTTTCTCCAAACCTTCTTGAAGAAAGGATAGAATCTTAGGAATTTTTACCTTGTCCCAAGGGAATCCTTTAGATTCACACCAACAGATATATTTTTTCCATATTTTGTGGTAGATTTTTCTAGTTACAGGCTTTCTGGCCTGAACAAGAGTAGCAATGACAGAATCTGAGAACCCTCGCTTTGATAAGATCAAGCGTTCAATCTCCAAGCAGTCAGTTGGAGTGAGACCAGATTCGGATGTTCGAACGGACCTTGAACAAGAAGGTCTCGTCTCAAAGGTAGCTTCCATGGTGGAGCCGATGACATATTCACCAGGTCTGCATACCAAGTCCTGCGTGGCCACGCAGGAGCTATCAAGATCACCGATGCCCTCTCCTGATTGATCCTGGCTACCAGCCTGGGGATGAGAGGAAACGGCGGGAATACATAAGCTAGTTTGAAGGTCCAAGGTGCTACTAGTGCATCTACTAGAGTCGCCTTGGGATCCCTGGATCTGGACCCGTAGCAAGGAACCTTGAAGTTCTGACGAGAGGCCATCAGATCCATGTCTGGAATGCCCCACAATTGAGTAATTTGGGCAAAGATTTCCGGATGGAGTTCCCACTCCCCCGGATTAAATGTCTGACGACTCAGAAAATCCGCTTCCCAATTTTCCACTCCTGGGATGTGGATTGCAGACAAGTGGCAGGAGTGAGTCTCCGCCCATTGGATGATTTTGGTCACTTCTTCCATCGCCAGGGAACTCCTTGTTCCCCCGATGGTTGATGTACGCAACAGTCGTCATGTTGTCTGATTGAAACCGTATGAACTTGGCCTTTGCTAGCTGAGGCCAAGCCTTGAGAGCATTGAATATCGCTCTCAGTTCCAGAATATTTATCGGGAGAAAAGATTCTTCCCGAGACCAAAGACCCTGAGCTTTCAGAGGTCCCCAGACCGCGCCCCAGCCCACCAGACTGGCGTCGGTCGTGACAATGACCCACTCTGGTCTGCGGAAGCTCATCCCCTGTGACAGGTTGTCCAGGGACAGCCACCAACGGAGTGAATCTCTGGTCCTCTGATCTACTTGTATCGTCGGAGACAAGTCTGTATAGTCCCCATTCCACTGACTGAGCATGCACAGTTGTAATGGTCTTAGATGAATTCGCGCAAAAGGAACTATGTCCATTGCCGCTACCATCAAACCTATTACTTCCATGCACTGCGCTATGGAAGGAAGAGGAACAGAATGAAGTATTTGACAAGAGTTTAGAAGATTTGATTTTCTGGCCTCTGTCAGAAAAATCCTCATTTCTAAGGAGTCTATTATTGTTCCCAAGAAGGGAACCCTTGTTGACGGAGATAGCGAACTTCTTTCTACGTTCACTTTCCACCCGTGAGATCTGAGAAAGGCCAGGACAACGTCCGTGTGAGCCTTTGCTTGTGGAAGGGACGACGCTTGAATCAGAATGTCGTCCAAGTAAGGTACTACTGCAATGCCCCTTGGTCTTAGCACCGCTAGAAGGGACCCTAGTACCTTTGTGAAAATTCTTGGAGCAGTGGCTAATCCGAACGGAAGTGCCACAAACTGGAAATGCTTGTCCAGGAATGCGAACCTTAGGAACCGATGATGTTCCTTGTGGATAGGAATATGTAGATACGCATCCTTTAAATCCACCGTGGTCATGAATTGACCTTCCTGGATGGAAGGAAGAATTGTTCGAATGGTTTCCATTTTGAACGATGGAACCTTGAGAAACTTGTTTAGGATCTTGAGATCTAAGATTGGTCTGAATGTTCCCTCTTTTTTGGGAACTACGAACAGATTGGAGTAGAACCCCATCCCTTGTTCTCCTAATGGAACAGGATGAATCACTCCCATTTTTAACAGGTCTTCTACACAATGTAAGAATGCCTGTTTTTTTATGTGGTCTGAAGACAATTGAGACCTGTGGAACCTCCCCTTTGGGGGAAGCCCCTTGAATTCCAGAAGATAACCTTGGGAGACTATTTCTAGTGCCCAAGGATCCAGAACATCTCTTGCCCAAGCCTGAGCGAAGAGAGAGAGTCTGCCCCCCACCAGATCCGGTCCCGGATCGGGGGCCAACATCTCATGCTGTCTTGGTAGCAGTGGCAGGTTTCTTGGCCTGCTTTCCTTTGTTCCAGCCTTGCATTGGCCTCCAGGCTGGCTTGGCTTGAGAAGTATTACCCTCTTGCTTAGAGGACGTAGCACTTGGGGCTGGTCCGTTTCTGCGAAAGGGACGAAAATTAGGTTTATTTTTGGCTTTGAAAGACCTATCCTGAGGAAGGGCGTGGCCCTTGCCCCCAGTGATATCAGAGATAATCTCTTTCAAGTCAGGGCCAAACAGCGTTTTCCCCTTGAAAGGAATGTTAAGCAATTTGTTCTTGGAAGACGCATCCGCTGACCAAGATTTTAGCCAAAGCGCTCTGCGCGCCACAATAGCAAAACCAGAATTTTTCGCCGCTAACCTAGCCAATTGCAAAGTGGCGTCTAGGGTGAAAGAATTAGCCAATTTGAGAGCATGAATTCTGTCCATAATCTCCTCATAAGAAGAATTATTATTGAGCGCCTTTTCTAGTTCATCGAACCAGAAACACGCTGCTGTAGTGACAGGAACAATGCATGAAATTGGTTATAGAAGGTAACCTTGCTGAACAAACATCTTTTTAAGCAAACCTTCTAATTTTTTATCCATAGGATCTTTGAAAGCACAACTATCTTCTATGGGTATAGTGGTGCGTTTGTTTAGAGTAGAAACCGCCCCCTCGACCTTGGGGACTGTCTGCCATAAGTCCTTTCTGGGGTCGACCATAGGAAACAATTTTTTAAATATGGGGGGAGGGACGAAAGGTATACCGGGCCTTTCCCATTCTTTATTTACAATGTCCGCCACCCGCTTGGGTATAGGAAAAGCTTCGGGGGGCCCCGGGACCTCTAGGAACTTGTCCATTTTACATAGTTTCTCTGGAATGACCAAATTCTCACAATCATCCAGAGTAGATAACACCTCCTTAAGCAGAGCGCGGAGATGTTCCAATTTAAATTTAAATGTAATCACATCAGGTTCAGCTTGTTGAGAAATTTTCCCTGAATCTGAAATTTCTCCCTCAGACAAAACCTCCCTGGCCCCCTCAGACTGGTGTAGGGGCACTTCAGAACCAATATCATCAGCGTCCTCATGCTCTTCAGTATTTTCTAAAACAGAGCAGTCGCGCTTTCGCTGATAAGTGGGCATTTTGGCTAAAATGTTTTTGATAGAATTATCCATTACAGCCGTTAATTGTTGCATAGTAAGGAGTATTGGCGCACTAGATGTACTAGGGGCCTCCTGTGTGGGCAAGACTGGTGTAGACGAAGGAGGGGATGATGCAGTACCATGCTTACTCCCCTCACTTGAGGAATCATCTTGGGCATCATTTTCTCTAAATTTTGTGTCACATAAATCACATCTATTTAAATGAGAAGGAACCTTGGCTTCCCCACATTCAGAACACAGTCTATCTGGTAGTTCAGACATGTTAAACAGGCATAAACTTGATAACAAAGTACAAAAAACGTTTTAAAATTAAACCGTTACTGTCACTTTAAATTTTAAACTGAACACACTTTATTACTGCAATTGTGAAAAAGTATGAAGGAATTGTTCAAAATTCACCAAAATTTCACCACAGTGTCTTAAAGCCTTAAAAGTATTGCACACCAATTTTGGAAGCTTTAACCCTTAAAATAACGGAACCGGAGCCGTTTTTATATTTAACCCCTTTACAGTCCCTGGTATATGCTTTGCTGAGACCCAACCAAGCCCAAAGGGGAATACGATACCAAATGACGCTTTCAGAAAGTCTTTTCTATGTATCAGAGCTCCTCACACATGCATCTGCATGTCATGCTTCCCAAAAACAAGTGCGCAATAGAGGCGCGAAAATGAGACTCTGCCTATGATTAGGGAAAGCCCCTAGAGCATAAGGTGTCCAATACAGTGCCTGCCGGTTATTTTTACATAATTCCCAAGATTAAAATAATTCCTCAAGGCTATGGAGTATAAAATATGCTTATATATATAAATCGATTTAGCCCAGAAAATGTCTACAGTCTTAAAAGCCCTTGTGAAGCCCTTTTTTTTTTTTGTAGTAAAAATGGCTTACCGGATCCCATAGGGAAAATGACAGCTTCCAGCATTACATCGTCTTGTTAGAATGTGTCATACCTCAAGCAGCAAAAGTCTGCTCACTGTTCCCCCAACTGAAGTTAATTCCTCTCAACAGTCCTGTGTGGAAACAGCCATCGATTTTAGTAACGGTTGCTAAAATCATTTTCCTCTTACAAACAGAAATCTTCATCTCTTTTCTGTTTCAGAGTAAATAGTACATACCAGCACTATTTTAAAATAACTAGAAGGTTTCCAATTGGAACCAGATTCTTTGGAGGAAAGATTAGGTTTCTGGTTCCTTATTTTGTCAAAAGGAACAAAAACTGTTAGAAGCTTTAGATTTACCCTTAGGTCTTTTATCCTGACAAACTCCTCCCCCCCCCCCCCAGTGACAGTTGAACTAATTGAATCCAACTGAGAACCAAATAAAATGATTACCTTGGAAAGAAAGATAGTAATCTAGATTTAGAAATCCATGTCAGCATTCCAATATTTGAGCCACAAAGCTCTTCTAGCTAAAATAGTTAGACATAGATTTAACATCAATTTTGATATCAAATGGCATCACAGATAAAATGGATTAGCATGTCGAAGCAAGCGAACAATGCTAGACAAATCAGGATCCGTTTCCTGTTGCGCTAAACTTTCCAACCAAAAAGTTGATGCAGCTGCAACAGCAGCCATAGAAATGGCTGGCCTGAGAAGATAGCCAGAATACAAATAAGCTTTTCTTTGATAAGATTCAAGTTTCCTATCTAAAGGATCTTTAAAAGAAGTACTATCTTCCATAGGAATAGTACTACGTTTGGCAAGAGTAGAGATAGCCCCATCAACTTTGGGGATCTTTTCCCAAAACTTCAATCTAACTGCTGGCAAAGGATACAATTTTTTAAACCTTGAAGAAGGGATAAAAGTACCACCAGGCCTATTCCATTCCTTAGAAATAATATCGGAAACAGCATCAGGAACTGGAAAAAAACTGCCGTTACCACAGGAGGTTTATAGAACAGAATTTAAACGTTTACTAGTTTTAATATCAAGGGGACTAGTTTCCTCAATATCCAATGTAATCAACACTTCTTTTAACAAGGAACGAATATACTCCATTTTAAATAATTAGATTGGTCAGTATAAGTATCTGAGGAAGGATCTTCTGAATCAGATAGATCCTCATCAGAGGAGGATAATTCAGTACGTTGTCGGTCATTTGAAATTTCATCAACTTTATGAGTAGTTTTAAAAGACCTTTTACGTTTATTAGAAGATGGGATAGCAGACAAAGCCTTCCGAATTGCATCAGCAATAAAATCTTTTATATTCACAGGGATATCATGTACATTAGATGTTGAAGGAACAACAGGCATTGTACTATTACTGATGGATACATTTCTCTGCATGTAAAAGCTTATTACAACTATTACATACCACAGCTGGAGATATAATCTCCACAAATTTACAACAGATACACGTAGCTTTGGTAGAGCTGTTATCAGGCAGCAGGGTACCAACAGTGGTTTCTGAGACAGGATCAGATTGAGACATCTAGCAAATGTAAGAGAAAAAACATATAAAGCAAATTTATCAATTTCCTTATATGTCAGTTTCAGGAATGGGAAAAAAATTAAAACAGCATAGCCCTCTGACATAGAAAAAGGCAAGAGGCATATAGGAATGGGGCTTTAAATAATTAAATTATTTGGCGGCAAGTATGACGCACAACACAAAATGAAATTTTTGGCGCTAACATCATCTGGAAATGACACACTCGTCATTGCAGACGCAACCTTGTACAAGGAAACTCTGCATCAAGCAAGACGCAGGAAATTACGAATTTGCGTCACCGGACATACCTTTGCGCCAAAAATGACGCAATAAACATTGGCATTTTGCACGCGAAAATTTAATGAAAAAGCAGCCAATTTGAAAAAAGACTATACCCCAGGTAAGAAAAATATTTTCCTAAATATTTTTTTTCCCCAAATATGAAACTGATAGTCTGCAAAAGGAAATATACATAAACCTGACTCATGGCAAATATAAGTACAATACATATATTTAGAACTTTATATTAACACATAAAGTGCCAAACCATAGCCGAGAATGTCTTAAGTAATGAAAACATACTTACCGAAAGACACCCATCCACAGATAGCCAAACCAATACTGAAACGGTTATCAGTAGAGGTAATGGAATATGAGAGTATATCGTCGATCTGAAAAGGGAGGTAGGAGATGAATCTCTACAACCAATAACAGAACCACCTATGAAAAAGATTTCCCGTGAGGAAAACCATAGAATTCAAAAGGGGATACTCCCTTCACACCCCTCTGACATTCACTGTACTCAGAGGAATCAGGCTTCAAAATGCTGAGAAGCGCATATAGAAGAAATCATAAAAATCAAGCACAAACTTCCATAGGAGGCAAAGTTTTTAAGACTGAATTGTGGGTGTGGCGAGGGGTGTATTTATAGGCATTTTGAGGTTTGGGAAACTTTGCCCCACCTGGTAGGATTTTATATCCCATATGTCACTATCTTATGGACTCTTGCCAATTACATGAAAGACAATGCAGTCTACCGGAATGTATAGTGCCTACTGTGAAGTTTGGTGGAGTATGAATAATGTTCTGGGGATGTCTGTCAGGATCTGGGCTAGGCCCCTTAGTTCCATTAAAGGGTCATCTTAATGTTACAGGATACAAATGCATTTTAGACAATTGGGTGCTTCTAACATTGTGGAAGCAGTTTGAGGAATTCCTTTTTCCAATATCAGCATGACTGTGTCCCAGTGCACAAAGCAACGTCCATGAAAACATGGTTTGGTGTGGAGGAACTTGAGTGACCTGCACAGGAGTCTGCCCTCCACCCCAATAAATAACTTTGGAATGACTTAGAACACTTTCTCGCTCAACATCATTGTCAGACCTTACTAATGCTTTTTGTCTGAATGGGCACACATTTCCACAGACGCATCAAAATCTTGTAGAAAATCTTGTAGAAAGCTTTCCCACAACAGTGGTGGCTGTTATAGCGTAAAGGGGGGGGTCAACTTTATATTAATGGTTTTGGAATGAGACTTCCAATATGATCATACAGGTGTGATCATTTGGTGCCCACATACTTTTGCCACATAGTGTATCTTCTGTGCAAACCCATATCTGTTCAATTAAAAACCAAAACATAAACATTATGCAAATTTATAAATATTAACATCAATACATTTATAAAAACAGAATTTATGCTTACCTGATAAATTACTTTCTCTTGTGATGTATCGAGTCCACGGATTCATCCTTTACTTGTGAGATATTCTCCTTCCCAACAGGAAGTGGCAAAGAGAGCACACAGCAGAGCCGTCCATATAGCTCCCCCTCTAGCTCCACCCCCCAGTCATTCGACCGAAGGTTAGGAAGAAAAAGGAGAAACTATAGGGTGCAGTGGTGACTGTAGTTTAAACAAAAACACTACCTGATTTAATAGCCAGGGCGGGCCGTGGACTCGATACATCTTACAAGAGAAAACAGAATTTATGCTTACCTGATAAATTACTTTCTCTTGTGATGTATCGAGTCCACGGATTCATCCTTTACTTGTGGGATACCAATACCAAAGCTTTAGGACACGGATGAAGGGAGGGAACAAGACAGGTACCTTAAACGGAAGGCACTGCTTGTAGAACCTTTCTCCCAAAAATAGCCTCCGAAGAGGCAAAAGTATCGAATTTGTAAAATTTGGAAAAAGTATGCAGCGAAGACCAAGTCGCTGCCTTACAAATCTGTTCAACAGAAGCCTCATTTTTAAAAGCCCATTTGGAAGCCACTGCTCTGGTAGAATGAGCAGTAATTGTTTCAGGAGGCAGTCTCATAGGCCAAACGGATGATGCTTTTCAGCCAAAAGGAAAGAGAGGTAGCAGTCGCCTTCTGACCTCTCCTCTTACCAGAATATATAACAAACAATGAAGGTGTTTGTCTGAAATCCTAAGTTGCTTGTAAATAAAACTTTAAAGCACGAACCACATCAAGATTGTGTAACAGATGTTCCTTCTTCGAAGAAGGATTAGGACACAGAGAAGGAACAACAATTTCCTGGTTAATATTCTTATTAGACACAACCTTAGGAAGAAAACCGGGTATGGTACGCAAAACTACCTTATCTGCATGGAAAACCAGGTAAGGTGAATCACACTGTAAAGCAGATAACTGATACTCTTCGAGCAGAAGAGATAGCTACCAAAAACAAAACTTTCCAAGATAAAAGCTTAATATCTATGGAATGTAAAGGTTCAAACGGAACCCCTTGCAGAACTGAAAGAACTAAATTCAGACTCCATGGCGGAGCCAGAGGTCTATAGACAGCCTTGATTCTGACTAAAGCCTGACTAAATGTTTGAACGTCTGGTACCTCTGCCAGACGTTTGTGTAAAAGAATAGACAAAGCAGATATTTGTCCTTTTAACCCCTTAATGACAACCGACGTACCAGGTACGTCATGCATTAACAAGCAGTTAATGACAATGGACGTACCTGGTACGTCAGTTATCTAACAGAGTGCTGGAAATGATCACAATCACTTCCAGCAGCTCTGAGGGTATTGCAGTGATGCCTTGATATGGAGGCATCCTGCAATACCCCTTTACAAGCCTCCGATGCAGAGAGAGCCACTCTGTGGCCCTCTCTGCACCGGTAGTGATGGTGCCTTTGTCCGGTGGGAGGAGGGAGCGTGTGCGTGCACGATGCGAGCGCACGTGCATGGGTGCACGTGTGCACGTGGACGTGCGCACATTAGCCACACTGACACCAATGAAGGAAGGGGGAAAAAAAAAAGTTAAAAAAAAAAAAAGTTAAAAAAAAAAAAAAAGTTAATTTTTTTTTTTTACATATAAAAGGATCTGGGAGGGGGAGGGGGTGGGGGTATTGTGGGGGGGCTGCTACACTACAGAAATAATTAAAAATACAAATAAAAGTTATAAATAAAATTTAAATAGTTTGGTTTGTGGGGCCAAACTGGGTACTGGCAGACAGCTGCCAGTACCCAAGATGGCGGTAATTAGGTAGGGGAGAGGGTTAGAGAGCTGGAGGGGGGGGGATCAGGGAGGTTGGTGCTAAGGCAGGGGTCCATCACAACTAAAATATTTTATAATTTTTATTTAAAAAAAAAAAAACTCTTATTTAGTACTGGCAGACTTTCTGCCAGTACTTAAGATGGCGGTAACAATTGTGGGGTGGGGGAGGGAAGAGAGCTGTTTGGGAGGGATCAGGGAGTGGGATGTGTCAGGTGGGAGGCTGATCTCTAAAATTAACCCTGCAAGCTCCCTACAAGCTACCTAATTTAACCCCTTCACTGCTGGGCATAATTCACGTGTGGTGCGCAGCAGCATTTAGCGGCCTTCTAATTACCAAAAAGCAACGCCAAAGCCATATAAGTCTGCTATTTCTGAACAAAGGGGATCCCAGAGAAGCTTTTACAACAATTTCTGCTATAATAGCACAAGCTGTTTGTAAATAATTTCAGTGAGAAACCTAAAATTGTGAAAAATGTAAAGTTTTTTTTTTTTTTTATTTGCTCGCATTTGGCGGTGAAATGGTGGCATAAAATATACCAAAATGGGCCTAGATCAATACTTGGGGTTGTCTACTACACTACACTAAAGCTAAAATTAACCCTACAAGCTCCCTAATTAACCCCTTCACTCCTGGGCATAAAACATGTGTGGTGCGCAGCGGCATTTAGCGGCCTTCTAATTACCAAAAAGCAAACACAAAGCCATATGAGTCTGTTATTTCTGAAAAAGGGGATCCCAGAGAAGCATTTACAACCATTTGTGCCATAATTGCAGAAGCTGTTTGTAAATAATTTCAGTGGGAAACCTAAAGTTTTTGACAAAATTTGTGAAAAAGTGAACTTTTTTTTTTTTTTTTTATCGCGTTTGGCGGTGAAATGGTGGCATGAAATATACCAAAATGGGCCTAGATCAATACTTTGGGATGTCTTCTAAAACAAAATATATACATGTCAAGGGATATTCAGGTATTCCTGACAGATATCAGGGTTCCAAAGTAACTAGCGCCCATTTTGAAAAAAAGTGGTTTGGAAATAGCAAAGTGCTACTTGTATTTATTGCCCCATAAATTGCAAAAAAAGCAAAGAACATGTAAACATTGGGTATTTCTAAACTCAGGACAAAATTTATAAACTATTTAGCATGGGTGTTTTTTGGTTATTGTAGATGTGTAACAGATTTTGGGGGTCAAAGTTAGAAAAAACAGAATTTATGTTTACCTGATAAATTACTTTCTCCAACGGTGTGTCCGGTCCACGGCGTCATCCTTACTTGTGGGATATTCTCCTCCCCAACAGGAAATGGCAAAGAGCCCAGCAAAGCTGGTCACATGATCCCTCCTAGGCTCCGCCTACCCCAGTCATTCGACCGACGTTAAGGAGGAATATTTGCATAGGAGAAACCATATGATACCGTGGTGACTGTAGTTAAAGAAAATAAATTATCAGACCTGATTAAAAAACCAGGGCGGGCCGTGGACCGGACACACCGTTGGAGAAAGTAATTTATCAGGTAAACATAAATTCTGTTTTCTCCAACATAGGTGTGTCCGGTCCACGGCGTCATCCTTACTTGTGGGAACCAATACCAAAGCTTTAGGACACGGATGAAGGGAGGGAGCAAATCAGGTCACCTAAATGGAAGGCACCACGGCTTGCAAAACCTTTCTCCCAAAAATAGCCTCAGAAGAAGCAAAAGTATCAAACTTGTAAAATTTGGTAAAAGTGTGCAGGGAAGACCAAGTCGCTGCCCTACATATCTGATCAACAGAAGCCTCGTTCTTGAAGGCCCATGTGGAAGCCACAGCCCTAGTGGAATGAGCTGTGATTCTTTCAGGAGGCTGCCGTCCGGCAGTCTCGTAAGCCAATCTGATGATGCTTTTAATCCAAAAAGAGAGAGAGGTAGAAGTTGCTTTTTGACCTCTCCTTTTACCAGAATAAACAACAAACAAGGAAGATGTTTGTCTAAAATCCTTTGTAGCATCTAAATAGAATTTTAGAGCGCGAACAACATCCAAATTGTGCAACAAACGTTCCTTCTTCGAAAATGGCTTCGGACACAAAAAAGGCACGACTATCTCCTGGTTAATGTTTTTGTTAGAAACAACTTTTGGAAGAAAACCAGGTTTAGTACGTAAAACCACCTTATCTGCATGGAACACCAGATAAGGAGGAGAACACTGCAGAGCAGATAATTCTGAAACTCTTCTAGCAGAAGAAATTGCAACCAAAAACAAAACTTTCCAAGATAATAACTTCATATCAACGGAATGTAAGGGTTCAAACGGAACCCCCTGAAGAACTGAAAGAACTAAGTTGAGACTCCAAGGAGGAGTCAAAGGTTTGTAAACAGGCTTGATTCTAACCAGAGCCTGAACAAAGGCTTGAACATCTGGCACAGCTGCCAGCTTTTTGTGAAGTAACACAGACAAGGCAGAAATCTGTCCCTTCAAGGAACTTGCAGATAATCCTTTCTCCAATCCTTCTTGAAGAAAGGATAGAATCTTAGGAATCTTAACCTTGTCCCAAGGGAATCCTTTAGATTCACACCAACAGATATATTTTTTCCATATTTTGTGGTAAATTTTTCTAGTTACAGGCTTTCTGGCCTGAACAAGAGTATCAATAACAGAATCTGAGAACCCTCGTTTTGATAAGATCAAGCGTTCAATCTCCAAGCAGTCAGCTGGAGTGAAACCAGATTCGGATGTTCGAACGGACCTTGAACAAGAAGGTCTCGTCTCAAAAGGTAGCTTCCATGGTGGAGCCGATGACATATTCACCAGATCTGCATACCAAGTCCTGCGTGGCCACGCAGGAGCTATCAAGATCACCGACGCCCTCTCCTGATTGATCCTGGCTACCAGCCTGGGGATGAGAGGAAACGGCGGGAATACATAAGCTAGTTTGAAGGTCCAAGGTGCTACTAGTGCATCTACTAGAGTCGCCTTGGGATCCCTGGATCTGGACCCGTAGCAAGGAACCTTGAAGTTCTGACGAGAGGCCATGAGATCCATGTCTGGAATGCCCCACAGTTGAGTAATTTGGGCAAAGACTAACGGATGGAGTTCCCACTCCCCCGGATGCAATGTCTGACGACTCAGAAAATCCGCTTCCCAATTTTCCACTCCAGGGATGTGGATTGCAGACAGGTGGCAGGAGTGAGTCTCCGCCCATTGAATGATTTTGGTCACTTCTTTCATCGCCAGGGAACTCCTTGTTCCCCCCTGATGGTTGATGTACGCAACAGTCGTCATGTTGTCTGATTGAAATCGTATGAACTTGGCCTTTGCTAGCTGAGGCCAAGCCTTGAGAGCATGGAATATCGCTCTCAGTTCCAGAATATTTATCGGTAGAAGAGATTCTTCCCGAGACCAAAGACCCTGAGCTTTCAGGGATCCCCAGACCGCGCCCCAGCCCATCAGACTGGCGTCGGTCGTGACAATGACCCACTCTGGTCTGCGGAAGGTCATCCCTTGTGACAGGTTGTCCAGGGACAGCCACCAACTGAGTGAGTCTCTGGTCCTCTGATTTACTTGTATCTTCGGAGACAAGTCTGTATAGTCCCCATTCCACTGACTGAGCATGCACAGTTGTAATGGTCTTAGATGAATGCGCGCAAAAGGAACTATGTCCATTGCCGCTACCATCAAACCTATTACTTCCATGCACTGCGCTATGGAAGGAAGAGGAACGGAATGAAGTGTCTGACAAGAGTTTAGAAGTTTTGTTTTTCTGGCCTCTGTCAGAAAAATCCTCATTTCTAAGGAGTCTATTATTGTTCCCAAGAAGGGAACCCTTGTCGACGGAGATAGAGAACTCTTTTCCACGTTCACTTTCCATCCGTGAGATCTGAGAAAGGCCAGGACTATGTCCGTGTGAGCCTTTTGCTTGAGGAAGGGACGACGCTTGAATCAGAATGTCGTCCAAGTAAGGTACTACTGCAATGCCCCTTGGTCTAAGCACCGCTAGAAGGGACCCTAGTACCTTTGTGAAAATCCTTGGAGCAGTGGCTAATCCGAAAGGAAGCGCCACGAACTGGTAATGCTTGTCCAGGAATGCGAACCTTAGGAACCGATGATGTTCCTTGTGGATAGGAATATGTAGATACGCATCCTTTAAATCCACCGTGGTCATGAATTGACCTTCCTGGATGGAAGGAAGAATTGTTCGAATGGTTTCCATTTTGAACGATGGAACCTTGAGAAACTTGTTTAAGATCTTGAGATCTAAGATTGGTCTGAACGTTCCCTCTTTTTTGGGAACTATGAACAGATTGGAGTAGAACCCCATCCCTTGTTCTCCTAATGGAACAGGATGAATCACTCCCATTTTTAACAGGTCATCTACACAATGTAAGAATGCCTGTCTCTTTATGTGGTCTGAAGACAATTGAGACCTGTGGAACCTCCCCCTTGGGGGGAGCCCCTTGAATTCCAGAAGATAACCTTGGGAGACTATTTCTAGTGCCCAAGGATCCAGAACATCTCTTGCCCAAGCCTGAGCGAAGAGAGAGAGTCTGCCCCCCACCAGATCCGGTCCCGGATCGGGGGCCAACATTTCATGCTGTCTTGGTAGCAGTGGCAGGTTTCTTGGCCTGCTTTCCCTTGTTCCAGCCTTGCATTGGTCTCCAGGCTGGCTTGGCTTGAGAAGTATTACCCTCTTGCTTAGAGGACGTAGCACTTGGGGCTGGTCCGTTTCTACGAAAGGGACAAAAATTAGGTTTATTTTTGGTCTTGAAAGACCTATCCTGAGGAAGGGCGTGGCCCTTACCCCCAGTGATATCAGAGATAATCTCTTTCAAGTCAGGGCCAAACAGCGTTTTCCCCTTGAAAGGAATGTTAAGGAGTTTGTTCTTGGAAGACGCATCCGCTGACCAAGATTTCAACCAAAGCGCTCTGCGCGCCACAATAGCAAACCCAGAATTCTTCGCCGCTAACCTAGCCAATTGCAAAGTGGCGTCTAGGGTGAAAGAATTAGCCAATTTAAGAGCACGGATTCTGTCCATAATCTCCTCATAAGGAGGAGAATCACTATCGATCGCCTTTACTAGCTCATCGAACCAGAAACACGCGGCTGTAGTGACAGGGACAATGCATGAAATTGGTTGTAGAAGGTAACCTTGCTGAACAAACATCTTTTTAAGCAAACCTTCTAATTTTTTATCCATAGGATCTTTGAAAGCACAACTATCTTCTATGGGTATAGTGGTGCGTTTGTTTAAAGTAGAAACCGCTCCCTCGACCTTGGGGACTGTCTGCCATAAGTCCTTTCTGGGGTCGACCATAGGAAACAATTTTTTAAATATGGGGGGAGGGACGAAAGGTATACCAGGCCTTTCCCATTCTTTATTTACAATGTCCGCCACCCGCTTGGGTATAGGAAAAGCTTCTGGGAGCCCCGGGACCTCTAGGAACTTGTCCATTTTACATAGTTTCTCTGGGATGATCAAATTCTCACAATCATCCAGAGTGGATAATACCTCCTTAAGCAGAGCGCGGAGATGTTCCAACTTAAATTTAAATGTAATCACATCGGGTTCAGCTTGTTGAGAAATTTTCCCTGAATCTGAAATTTCTCCCTCAGACAAAACCTCCCTGGCCCCCTCAGACTGGTGTAGGGGCATTTCAGAACCATTATCATCAGCGTCCTCATGCTCTTCAGTATCTAAAACAGAGCAGTCGCGCTTACGCTGATAAGTGGGCATTTTGGCTAAAATGTTTTTGATAGAATTATCCATTACAGCCGTTAATTGTTGCATAGTAAGGAGTATTGGCGCGCTAGATGTACTAGGGGCCTCCTGAGTGGGCAAGACTCATGTAGACGAAGGAGGGAATGATGCAGTACCATGCTTACTCCCCTCACTTGAGGAATCATCTTGGGCATCATTTTCATTGTCACATAAATCACATTTATTTAAATGAGAAGGAACCTTGGCTTCCCCACATTCAGAACACAGTCTATCTGGTAGTTCAGACATGTTAAACAGGCATAAACTTGATAACAAAGTACAAAAAAAACGTTTTAAAATAAAACCGTTACTGTCACTTTAAATTTTAAACTGAACACACTTTATTACTGCAATTGCGAAAAAGTATGAAGGAATTGTTCAAAATTCACCAAAATTTCACCACAGTGTCTTAAAGCCTTAAAAGTATTGCACACCAAATTTGGAAGCTTTAACCCTTAAAATAAATGAACCGGAGCCGTTTTGAACTTTAACCCCTTTACAGTCCCTGGTATCTGCTTTGCTGAGACCCAACCAAGCCCAAAGGGGAATACGATACCAAATGACGCCTTCAGAAAGTCTTTTCTATGTATCAGAGCTCCTCACACATGCGACTGCATGTCATGCTTCTCAAAAACAAGTGCGCAATACCGGCGCGAAAATGAGGCTCTGCCTATGATTAGGGAAAGCCCCTAGAGAATAAGGTGTCTAAAACAGTGCCTGCCGATATTATTTAACAAAAAAACCCAGATTAAATGATTCCTCAAGGCTAAATATGTGTTATATATGAATCGATTTAGCCCAGAAAATGTCTACAGTCTTAATAAGCCCTTGTGAAGCCCTTGTTTACTGTCTGAATAAAAATGGCTTACCGGATCCCATAGGGAAAATGACAGCTTCCAGCATTACATCGTCTTGTTAGAATGTGTCATACCTCAAGCAGCAAAAGACTGCTCACTGTTCCCCCAACTGAAGTTAATTCCTCTCAACAGTCCTGTGTGGAACAGCCATGGATTTTAGTAACGGTTGCTAAAATCATTTTCCTCTTACAAACAGAAATCTTCATCTCTTTTCTGTTTCAGAGTAAATAGTACATACCAGCACTATTTTAAAATAACAAACTCTTGATTGAATAATAAAAACTACAGTTAAACACTAAAAAACTCTAAGCCATCTCCGTGGAGATGTTGCCTGTACAACGGCAAAGAGAATGACTGGGGTAGGCGGAGCCTAGGAGGGATCATGTGACCAGCTTTGCTGGGCTCTTTGCCATTTCCTGTTGGGGAGGAGAATATCCCACAAGTAAGGATGACGCCGTGGACCGGACACACCTATGTTGGAGAAAGTGTGTTTTTTTCCATTTTTTCCCTCATATTTTATCATTTTTTTTTAGTAAATTATAAGATATGATGAAAATAATGTTATCTTTAGAAAGTCCATTTAATGACGAGAAAAACAGTATACAATATGTGTGGGTACAGTAAACGAGTAAGAGGAAAATTACAGCTAAACGCAAACACTGCAGAAATGTAAAAATAGCCATTGTCATTAAGGGTAAGAAAATTGAAAAATGGTCCGGTCATTAAGGGGTTAAAGGAACTAGCTGACAATCCTTTCTCCAATCCTTCTTGGAGAAAAGACAATATCCTGGGAATCCTAATCTTACTCCATGAGTAACCTTTGGATTCACACCAAAAAATATATTTTCGCCAAATCTTATGGTAGATTTTCCTGGCGACAGGCTTTCTAGCCTGAATCAGGGTATCAATAACCGACTCAGAGACACCACGCTTTGATAGAATTAGGCGTTCAATCTCCAAGCAGTCAGACGCAGAGAAATTAGATTTGGATGCTTGAAAGGACCTTGAATTAGAAGGTCCTGCCTCACTGGTAGTGTCCATGGTGGGACAGATGACATGTCCACTAGGTCTGCATACCAGGCCCTGCGTGGCCACGCAAGCGCTATCAGAACCACCGAAGCCCTCTCCTGCTTGATTCTGGCAACCAGACGAGGTAGGAGAGGAAACGGTGGAAAAACATAGGCCAGATTGAAGGACCAAGGCGCTGCTAGAGCATCTATCAGTATCGCCTGGGGATCACGGGACCTGGACCCGTAAAGAGGAAGTTTGGTGTTCTGACGGGACGCCATCAGATCCAATTCTGGAGTGCCCCATAGCTGAGTCAGCTGGGCAAATACTTCCGGGTGGAGTTCCCACTCGCCCGGGTGAAAAGTCTGACGACTTAGAAAATCCGCCTCCCAGCTGTCTACTCCTGGGATGTGAATTGCTGAGAGATGGCAGGAGTGATCCTCCACCCACCTGATTATTTTGGTTACCTCCGTCATTGCTAGGGAACTCCTTGTTCCCCCTTGATGATTGACGTAAGCTACAGTCGTGATGTTGTCTGACTGAAATCTGATGAATTTGGCCGCAGCTAGCTGAGGCCATGCCTGAAGCGCGTTGAATATCGCCCTCAGTTCCAGAATGTTTATTGGGAGAATAGCCTCTTCCCGAGACCATAAGCCCTGAGCTTTCAGGGAGTCCCAGACTGCACCCCAGCCCAACAGACTGGCGTCGGTCGTTACGATGATCCACTCTGGTCTGCGGAAACACATTCCCTGAGACAGGTGATCCTGAGACAACCACCAGAGAAGAGAATCTCTGGTCCCCAGGTCCAGCTGTATTTGAGGAGACAAATCTGCATAATCCCCATTCCACTGTTTGAGCATGCATAGTTGCAGTGGTCTGAGGTGTATCCGTGCAAAAGGGACTATGTCCATTGCCGCTACCATTAGTCCGATTGTCTCCATGCACTGAGCTACAGATAGCCGAGGAATGGAATGAAGGACTCGGCAAGTGGTTAAGAGTTTTAACTTTCCGACCTCCGCCAGAAATATTTTCATATCTACCGAGTCTATCAGAGTTCCTAGGAAGGAAACTCTTGTGAGGGGGGAGAGAGAACTCTTTTTGATGTTCACCTTCCACCCGTGAGACCTCAAAAAGGCCAATACGATTCCCGTGTGACACTTGGCTCTTTGGAAAGTCGACGCCTGAATTAAGATGTCGTCTAGATAAGGCGCCACTGATATGCCCCGCGGTCTTAGAACCGCCAGGAGGGACCCTAGCACCTTTGTGAAAATTCTGGGAGCAGTGGCCAACCCAAAAGGAAGAGCCACAAACTGGTAATGCTTGTCCAGAAAGGCGAACCTGAGAAACTGGTGATGATCTTTGTGGATAGGAATCTGCAGATACGCATCCTTTAAATCCACGGTGGTCATATATTGACCCTCCTGGATCATTGGTAAGATTGTCCGAATGGTCTCCATCTTGATTGATGGGACACTGAGGAATTTGTTTAGAATTTTGAGATCCAGGATTGGTCTGAAAGTTCCTTCTTTCTTTGGAACCACAAACAGGTTTGAGTAAAAACCCAGCCCTTGTTCCGCAATTGGAACTGGGTGGATCACTCCCATTGTATGTAGGGCTTCTACACAGCGTAAGAACGCCTCTTTCTTTGTCTGGTATGAAGACTGACAAGAAATGTGGAACCTTCCCCTTGGAGGGGAGTCCTTGAATTCTAGAAGATATCCCTGGGATACAATCTCTAAGGCCAAGGGATCGTGTACATCTCTTGCCCAGGCCTGAGTGAAGAGAGAGAGTCTGCCCCCTACTAGATCCGGTCCCGGATCTGGGGCTACCCCATCATGCTGTCTTGGAGGCAGCTGCAGGCTTCTTGGCCTGTTTACCCTGGTTCCAGCCTTGGTAAGGTTTCCAGGCTGCCCTGGGTTGTGAAGTGTTACCCTCTTGCTTTGCAGCAGGGGAGGATGAAGCGAGACCGCTCCTGAAATTCTGAAAGGAACGAAAATTATTTTGTTTGTTCTTTGTCTTGAAGGACTTGTCCTGGGGGAGAGCATGGCCTTTTCCCCCAGTAATTTCTGAAATAATCTCTTTCAATTCAGGCCCGAAGAGGGTCTCTCCTTTGAAAGGGATGTTCAATAGTTTGGATTTTGACGACACATCGGCGACCAGGACTTTAGCCATTGCGCCCTGCGCGCCAAAATGGCGAAACCTGAATTCTTTGCCGCTAACTTAGCTAGTTGGAAAGCGGCATCTGTGATAAAAGAATTAGCCAGCTTAAGAGCCTTAATTCTGTCCATAATGTCCTCATATGAGGTCTCCGTCTGGAGCGCATCTTCCAGCGCCTTGAACCAGAAAGCAGCTGCAGTGGTTACAGGAACAATGCACGTATCTGAATCTGTCTGAGGAGAAACCTTACCTGAATCGGAAATTTCTCCCTCAGACAGCACATCCCTCGCCCCCACTTCAGAGTGTTGTGAGGGTATATCGGATACGGCTACTAAAGCGTCAGAATGCTCATTATCTGTTCTTAAAACAGAGCTATCACGCTTTGCAGGCAACACGGGCAGTTTAGATAAGAACACTGAGAGGGTATTATTCATAACTGCCGCCAAGTCTTGCAAGGTAAGAGAGTTAGACGCACTAGAGGTGCTAGGCGTCGCTTGAGCGGGCGCAACTGGTTGTGACACTTTGGGGAGAGGTTGACGGGCTAACCTCGTTACCTTCTGTCTGAGAATCATCTTGGGCCACATTTTTAAGTGCAACAATATGTTCTTTAAAGTGTATAGACATATCAGTACAAGTGGGACACATTCTGAGAGGGGGTTCCACCATGGCTTCTAAACACATTGAACAAGGATTTTCCTTGGTGTCAGACATGTTTAACAGACTAGTAGTAATACAAACAGTCTTGGAAATCACTTTAATCAAGTAAAAACACACTTTGAAAAAAACGTTACTGTGCCTTTAAGAAATAAAAGACACACAATTTTGCAAAACAGTGAAAAACATAATTTATGTAAGAACTTACCTGATTAAATGAATTCATTTCTTTCATATTAGCAAGAGTCCATGAGCTAGTGACGTATGGGATATACATTCCTATCTCAAAATGCCTATAAATACACCCCTCACCACACCCACAATTCAGTTTAACGAATAGCCAAGAAGTGGGGTGATAAAAAAGTGCGAAAGCATATAAAATAAGGAATTGGAATAATTGTGCTTTATACAAAATCATAACCACCACAAAAAAAGGGCGGGCCTCATGGACTCTTGCTAATATGAAAGAAATGAATTTATCAGGTAAGTTCTTACATAAATTATGTTTTCTTTCATGTAATTAGCAAGAGTCCATGAGCTAGTGACGTATGGGATAATACCCATACCCAAGATGTGGATCTTTCCACACAAGAGTCACTAGAGAGGAAGAGAGGAAGAGATTAAAGACAGCCAATTCCTGCTGAAAATAATCCACAATTAATGAAAAACATAAGCAGAAGATTCAAACTGAAACCGCTGCCTGAAGTACTTTTCTACCAAAAACTGCTTCAGAAGAAGAAAATACATCAAAATGGTAGAATTTAGTAAAAGTATGCAAAGAGGACCAAGTTGCTGCTTTGCAAATCTGATCAACCGAAGCTTCATTCCTAAACGCCCAGGAAGTAGAAACTGACCTAGTAGAATGAGCTGTAATCCTCTGAGGCGGAGTTTTACCCGACTCAACATAGGCAAGATGAATTAAAGATTTCAACCAAGATGCCAAAGAAATGGCAGAAGCTTTCTGGCCTTTTCTAGAACCGGAAAAGATAACAAATAGACTAGAAGTCTTTCGGAAAGATTTAGTAGCTTCAACATAATATTTCAAAGCTCTAACAACATCCAAAGAATGCAACGATTTCTCCTTAGAATTCTTAGGATTAGGACATAATGAAGGAACCACAATTTCTCTACTAATGTTGTTGGAATTCACAACTTTAGGTAAAAATTCAAAAGAAGTTCGCAACACTGCCTTATCCTGATGAAAAATCAGAAAAGGAGACTCACAAGAAAGAGCAGATAATTCAGAAACTCTTCTGGCAGAAGAGATGGCCAAAAGGAACAAAACTTTCCAAGAAAGTAATTTAATGTCCAATGAATGCATAGGCTCAAATGGAGGAGCTTGAAGAGCCCCCAGAACCAAATTCAAACTCCAAGGAGGAGAAATTGACTTAATGACAGGCTTTATACGAACCAAAGCTTGTACAAAACAATGAATATCAGGAAAAATAGCAATCTTTCTGTGAAAAAGAACAGAAAGAGCAGAGATTTGTCCTTTCAAGGAACTTGCGGACAAACCCTTATCTAAACCATCCTGAAGAAACTGTAATATTCTCGGTATTCTAAAAGAATGCCAAGAAAAATGATGAGAAAGACACCAAGAAATATAAGTCTTCCAGACTCTATAATATATCTCTCTAGATACAGATTTACGAGCCTGTAACATAGTATTAATCACAGTCAGAGAAACCTCTTTGACCAAGAATCAAGCGTTCAATCTCCATACCTTTAAATTTAAGGATTTCAGATCCTGATGGAAAAAAGGACCTTGAGACAGAAGGTCTGGTCTTAACGGAAGAGTCCACGGTTGGCAAGAGGCCATCCGGACAAGATCCGCATACCAAAACCTGTGAGGCCATGCCGGAGCTACCAGCAGAACAAACGAGCATTCCTTCAGAATCTTGGAGATTACTCTTGGAAGAAGAACTAGAGGCGGAAAGATATAGGCAGGATGATACTTCCAAGGAAGTGATAATGCATCCACTGCCTCCGCCTGAGGATCCCGGGATCTGGACAGATACCTGGGAAGTTTCTTGTTTAGATGAGACGCCATCAGATCTATTTCTGGAAGTTCCCACATTTGAACAATCTGAAGAAATACCTCTGGGTGAAGAGACCATTCGCCCGGATGCAACGTTTGGCGACTGAGATAATCCGCTTCCCAATTGTCTATACCTTGGATATGAACCGCAGAGATTAGACAGGAGCTGGATTCCGCCCAAACCAAAATTCGAGATACTTCTTTCATAGCCAGAGGACTGTGAGTCCCTCCGTGATGATTGATGTATGCCACAGTTGTGACATTGTCTGTCTGAAAACAAATGAACGATTCTCTCTTCAGAAGAGGCCAAAACTGAAGAGCTCTGAAAATTGCACGGAGTTCCAAAATATTGATCGGTAATCTCACCTCCTGAGATTCCCAAACTCCTTGTGCCGTCAGAGATCCCCACACAGCTCCCCAACCTGTGAGACTTGCATCTGTTGAAATTACAGTCCAGGTCGGAAGCACAAAAGAAGCCCCCTGAATTAAACGATGGTGATCTGTCCACCACGTTAGAGAGTGTCGAACAATCGGTTTTAAAGATATTAATTGAGATATCTTTGTGTAATCCTTGCACCATTGATTCAGCATACAGAGCTGAAGAGGTCGCATGTGAAAACGAGCAAAGGGGATCGCGTCCGATGCAGCAGTCATAAGACCTAGAATTTCCATGCATAAGGCTACTGAAGGGAATGATTGTGACTGAAGGTTTCGACAAGCTGCAATCAATTTTAGACGTCTCTTGTCTGTTAAAGATAGAGTCATGGACACTGAATCTATCTGGAAACCCAGAAAGGTTACCCTTGTCTGAGGAGTCAAATAACTTTTTGGTAAATTGATCCTCCAACCATGATCTTGAAGAAACAACACAAGTCGATTCGTATGAGATTCTGCTAAATGTAAAGACTGAGCAAGTACCAAGATATCGTCCAAATAAGAAAATACCACAATACCCTGTTCTCTGATTACAGACAGAAGGGCACCGAGAACCTTTGAAAAAATTCTTGGAGCTGTAGCTAGGCCAAACGGCAGAGCCACAAACTGGTAATGCTTGTCCAGAAAAGAGAATCTCAGGAACTGATAATGATCTGGATGAATCGGAATATGCAGATATGCATCCTGTAAATCTATTGTGGACATATAATTCCCTTGCTGAACAAAAGGCAAGATAGTCCTTACAGTTACCATCTTGAACGTTGGTATCCTTACATAACGATTCAATATTTTTAGATCCAGAACTGGTCTGAAGGAATTCTCCTTCTTTGGTACAATGAAGAGATTTGAATAAAACCCCATCCCCTGTTCCGGAACTGGAACTGGCATAATTACTCCAGCCAACTCTAGATCTGAAACACAATTCAGAAATGCTTGAGCTTTCACTGGATTTACTGGGACACAGGAAAGAAAAAATCTCTTTGCAGGAGGTCTCATCTTGAAACCAATTCTGTACCCTTCTGAAACAATGTTCTGAATCCAAAGATTGTGAACAGAATTGATCCAAATTTCTTTGAAAAAACGTAACCTGCCCCCTACCAGCTGAGCTGGAATGAGGGCCGCACCTTCATGTGGACTTAGAAGCAGGCTTTGCCTTTCTAGTAGGCTTGGATTTATTCCAGACTGGAGATGGTTTCCAAACTGAAACTGCTCCTGAGGATGAAGGATCAGGCTTTTGTTCTTTGTTGAAACGAAAGGAACGAAAACGATTATTAGCCCTGTTTTTACCTTTAGATTTTTTATCCTGTGGTAAAAAAGTTCCTTTCCCACCAGTAACAGTTGAAATAATAGAATCCAACTGAGAACCAAATAATTTGTTACCCTGGAAAGAAATAGAAAGTAGAGTTGATTTAGAAGCCATATCAGCATTCCAAGTCTTAAGCCATAAAGCTCTTCTAGCTAAAATAGCTAGAGACATAAACCTGACATCAACTCTGATAATATCAAAAATGGCATCACAGATAAAATTATTAGCATGCTGAAGAATAATAATATCATGAGAATCATGATTTGTTACTTGTTGCGCTAAAGTTTCCAACCAAAAAGTTGAAGCTGCAGCAACATCAGCCAATGATATAGCAGGTCTAAGAAGATTACCTGAACACAGATAAGCTTTTCTTAGAAAGGATTCAATTTTTCTATCTAAAGGATCTTTAAACGAAGTACCATCTGACGTAGGAATGGTAGTACGTTTAGCAAGGGTAGAAATAGCCCCATCAACTTTAGGGATTTTGTCCCAAAATTCTAACCTGTCAGACGGTACAGGATATAATTGCTTAAAACGTTTAGAAGGAGTAAATGAATTACCCAATTTATCCCATTCTTTGGAAATTACTGCAGAAATAGCATTAGGAACAGGAAAAACTTCTGGAATAACCACAGGAGATTTAAATACCTTATCTAAACGTTTAGAATTAGTATCAAGAGGACCAGAATCCTCTATTTCTAAAGCAATTAATACTTCTTTAAGTAAAGAACGAATAAATTCCATTTTAAATAAATATGAAGATTTATCAGCATCAATCTCTGAAACAGAATCCTCTGAACCAGAAGAGTCATCAGAATCAGAATGATGATGTTCATTTAAAAATTCATCTGTAGGGAGAGAAGTTTTAAAAGATTTTTTACGTTTACTAGAAGGAGAAATAACAGACATAGCCTTCTTGATGGATTCAAAAACAAAATCTCTTATGTTATCAGGAACATTCTGCACCTTAGATGTTGAAGGAACTGCAACAGACAATGGTACTTTACTAAAGGAAATATTATCTGCATTAACAAGTTTGTCATGACAATTAATACAAACAACAGCCGGAGGAATAGCTACCAAAAGTTTACAGCAGATACACTTAGCTTTGGTAGATCCAGCACTAGACAGCGATTTTCCTGTAGTATCTTCTGACTCAGATGCAACGTGAGACATCTTGCAATATGTAAGAGAAAAAACAACATATAAAGCAAAATTGATCAAATTCCTTAAATGACAGTTTCAGGAATGGGAAAAAATGCCAAAGAACAAGCTTCTAGCAACCAGAAGCAATGAAAAATGAGACTTAAATAATGTGGAGACAAAAGCGACGCCCATATTTTTTTAGCGCCAAATAAGACGCCCACATTATTTGGCGCCTAAATGCTTTTGGCGCCAAAAATGACGCCACATCCGGAACGCCAACATTTTTGGCGCAAAATAACGTCAAAAAATGACGCAACTTCCGGCGACACGTATGACGCCGGAAACGGAAAAGAATTTTTGCGCCAAAAAAGTCCGCGCCAAGAATGACGCAATAAAATGAAGCATTTTCAGCCCCCGCGAGCCTAACAGCCCACAGGGAAAAAGAGTCAAATTGAAGGTAAGAAAAAATGAATAATTCAAATGCATAATCCCAAATATGAAACTGACTGTCTGAAAAATAAGGAAAGTTGAACATTCTGAGTCAAGGCAAATAAATGTTTGAATACATATATTTAGAACTTTATAAACAAAGTGCCCAACCATAGCTTAGAGTGTCACAGAAAATAAGATTTACTTACCCCAGGACACTCATCTACATGTTTGTAGAAAGCCAAACCAGCACTGAAACGAGAATCAGCAGAGGTAATGGTATATATAAGAGTATATCGTCGATCTGAAAAGGGAGGTAAGAGATGAATCTCTACGACCGATAACAGAGAACCTATGAAATAGACCCCGTAGAAGGAGATCACTGCATTCAAATAGGCAATACTCTCCTCACATCCCTCTGACATTCACTGCACGCTGAGAGGAAAACCGGGCTCCAACTTGCTGCGGAGCGCATATCAACGTAGAATCTAGCACAAACTTACTTCACCACCTCCATCGGAGGCAAAGTTTGTAAAACTGAATTGTGGGTGTGGTGAGGGGTGTATTTATAGGCATTTTGAGGTTTGGGAAACTTTGCCCCTCCTGGTAGGAATGTATATCCCATACGTCACTAGCTCATGGACTCTTGCTAATTACATGAAAGAAAAATGCAGCAAACTTTTCGAAATGTTTACAGTATGTACCTAAAGTATTAGTAAGATTGCACCACTAGCAATAAAAACGATTAACCTCTTAATGCCCAAACCAGATCAACAGTAAGCCAAAAAAAACGGTTAAAGAAACTACAGCACCTTGCCACAGCCCTGCTGTGGCCCTACCTGCCCTTAGTAACCAGATTTGTGGGGGAAAAGCTTCTTATAGGCCCTCAAACTGCAGCAGGACCCGCCATGTGAAACAGCCTGAACTTCTAGTCAAAATAACTGCGCATCTGAGGCGCAAAATTAGCCCCCTCCCACCTCACTCCGGTGCTTGTGAGGTCTAAAGAAACCCTCCCAAGTGTTTTAGTAATAGCCATGTGGGTAACAACCCCTGAAAGAAACCCAAAGGAATCTTCAAAGTGTCTCAAAAAAAGAATTTTTCAATAAAAACCGTTTGCCCTGAAGTAGTGTCAACCAGCATAAACTAGCCCTGTTATGTAAGCTTGAAATTCCATACTTAGTCTCTGAATACAGCTTACCCTTCCTTCATGGGGATATTAACAGTCTTTTCTAGCATTATCATAGTCTTGTCTAGAAATAAATGACTGAACACACCTTATTGCAGCCTGACCTGCAAACTGTTCCCCCCAACTGAAGTTCTCTTGTACTCCTCAGTCCTGTGTGGGAACAGCAGTGGATTTTAGTTCCAACATGCTAAAATCATCTTCCTCCCTGCAGAAATCTTCATCTCCCTTCTGCTAGAGAGTAAATAGTACACACCGGTACCATTTAAAATAAACTCTTGCTTGTAGAAAATAAAAACTACAATTCTAACACCACATTCACTTTACCCTTCCGATTGCTAAGAGCCGGCAAAGAGAATGACTGGGGGGGTGGAGCTAGAGGGGGAGCAGAGCTAGAGGGGGAGCTATATGGACGGCTCTGCTGTGTGCTCTCTTTGCCACTTCCTGTTGGGAAGGAGAATATCCCACAAGTAAAGGATGAATCAGTGGACTCGATAGATCTTACAAGAAAAACATATTTTTGTATGCATTGTGCTATTTAACAACTCTTCCATACCGTGTCTATTTAAGCAAGAAAAATAATTCAGACAAACCACTACTTACAGGCTAATCTTCCATTTTTGAAAGTCTCCTTCTGACATGTCTAGGTGGCTCCCAGGTATCACTATCATCTGTTTCTACAATCTCTTCATCCTCCTCTTGATCATCTAACATATCTTCCTCCTCCTCATCATCATCATCATCAAAAGGAGCCAAACCAGCATCCTCTCTTTGAAGCCGTTCAGCAAACCACTCTCTCACCTGTTCATAACCCATATGAGATTTAGCAACCAGTTCATCAAGGTCTTCCTCATTGAGAAATTTGTGCATAATATAGTAGTCTTTTAGCGCAGCTTTACCAGTTTTATATTTTATTTGTAGATTTGATTTGTCCCAGTCGTCTATTCTTCTTGGACCTTTTGGCCGCCCTCGAGACCTCCCCCTTCCTCTACCTCGTGGTCTTCCTCTACCTCTTCTGCGTGAAAAGCTTTGCCCATTCATAACATTGGGACTGGATTCGTTACCAGTCTGATATTCGTAGCACCACCTTAAAAGATGGTTTTTACATGCATACCTAGTGTCTCCAAACCATCCCACAATATCTCCCCTAGGAAGGCCAGATTCCTCTGCCAGTTTGTCATACTCGGCTGGTGTTGGCCACTGACTACGAACAAATGCACTTTTTAGTATGTGCAACTGTTCAGGAGTCTTTTTTGCTAGTTTTGAACCAATTGGTGTCCTTGATTTATATTCTGAAGTACCACCTTCATTGGAATTTTCATCATCTTTAGTTTTATTGTCAGGGTTGCTGTCATTAGGTTCACAGTCTTCAACTTTTATACCTATAGATTTCCTTTTTTCAGTAAACCAGGCATCAATTTCTCTTCGTGTGAGCTTTGTAAGACCCCTTAAGTTGTTTAACTCCTCATCTGAAGGTACATGGCTTTTATTAAAACTCTCTTCAAGTACATGAATCTGTTCGGCAGTCTTTTCCTTGAATTTCTGGGGGGTAAAATCTGGTAATGGATTCCAACTCGGTCTACTGCGATGTGGTGAAACTGTTAATTCAGGTGGGTCTTCAGAATCAATAATTATAGTGCTGTTACTATCGTTAGGGAGATACGCTCCCTGATTCCCCTTTGAATTCCTTTGATTGTACCGTGTATCACTAAACCATTTTTTAACCTCACCTTTGGTCAACCCTGTCACTCTGATGAGGCGCTCAATTTCAGCACTATTTGGAAACTGACTCTTTATGTAACTTATTTTAAGAGCAGTCAGCTGCTCCTTTGTTTTCTTTGCCCTTATATTAAAAACGTCACCTGTAGACGGTTCCTGCTTGGTAATCTTTGGAGTTGGAACAGCAGCCATCTGTTTGGTTTCTGTAACAGGCTGGGTGGGCGGAAGATGTTTTTTTTGTATTTGAGCATTATTTGGAACACCCGCCACCGTCAAAGCTATTGGTGTAGTCACAGGCAATGCATTTGTGCCTGAAACTTGTGTCAGAACAAGGCTTGGTTGACCAACTATTTGGCATGTCTGTAAAATAGAAGGCAAACCATTGGTAGCTGAGGAAATGTGGGCAGGAATTACAGTTATTGTCTGAGGTACGGTGTGTACAGTACCATTAAACTGTTTTCTACGAGCTTCTTCTACTTCTTCAGGTGTCCAACTAACACCATGCTTGAGGCGTTGGGCAGAGAACCAGATTTTAATTTGCTCTTCTGTGCATTTTGTGTGGACAGCAAGAAGTGTGATCTCAGAAACAGTTGGGTAGGGAAATTTGTTATAAGCATTCAGCAAAACTGGATTACTATCCAAGGCAGCATTATATGAAGGAATGCTATTTAGGGGTATTAGGACTTTTGAAAGCATGTTGCAATTTTGTTGTGCCTGCACAGTAGTTATAACTTGGGCAAGCCCAGACTGAAAAACAGTAGCAGGAGTAACTATGTTAGTTGACAGTTCATGGGTATTAGTAATAACAGTATTCATTGTTTTTACTGGTTCTGAATCAATTAGAAGTGGCAGTGTTTCTTTCTCTTCCGGTGTTTCTAAGTTTGGCTCAATCTCTTGTTTTACATCATTTTCTTCACTTTCCTCTAAAGCATTTTGTGAAACTGTTATCCGTTTCTTTTCAGATTTATCCTTCATTATTTTCATAATCGGAGTTTTACTGATTGAAATTCCAGGCGAGTTAGATTCTGATTGTTCTTGATTCTCTTCTTGAACAAAGCTGCCATCAAAGGTCAGATCATTAACAGTTTGTTCAAAAATTGACTGGTTGTTGCGCTTGACCATTGTCAGCTTAAAGTTCTCCTCCCCAGGATGGTATTTCATATTATGTTCAGAAAGAGAATCATATCTTTTAGTAAGAAAATTACACTCCACACAAAAGTAAGAAGAGTTTAGTACTACATTGGGATGTTCAGAATCCACGTGAAATGTAAATCTATTTAAATCTGGAGTTTGAAATGAACAATATTTACATTCATAGCCACCTTCAACAGTTTGACTTTGATCGTCCAATTCATTATATTCTAGTGGTGCATCATCTTCACTTGATATGCTCTCAAAAGCTGGGTTCTCTACTGGTATCTGTTGTGGGGGACATTCCTCCACATCCGAGTTCATTTCTACATCAGGATCAGGATCACTAGTAAGCACCATGCAAGGTGTGGTAGATTTACGCTTACTTGCCATAGTGCTATTAAATGGGTATTTAAAAATAAAATTTAATTTTAGAAAATGTATTAAAAATTAAGAGGTTGCCGAGTTCAATCTTTTGTCCATGTTGAGCAGTAAAACTGTAAGACTCATGTTTCTTCACTTTTCATCTACCTATAAAAAAACAAAAACATACATAATTTATGTAAGAACTTGGCACCATGAAAGTAATATATTTATCATGCAAGAGTCCACAAGCTTGTTACTGATGGGATATACATTCCTACCAGGAGGGGACAAAGTTTCCCAAACTTCAAATGCCTATAAATACACCTCCCACCTCACTCATACCTCAGTTTAATGTATAGCCAAGTTAGTGAGGTAAGGAATAAAAGCATTAACCCCTTAACGACCAAGGACGTACGCCACACGTCCTCAAAAAAAATACACTTAATGACCGAGGACGTGTGGCGTACGTCCTTGGTCTGGAAAGCAGCTGGAAGCGATCCTGCTCGCTTCCAGCTGCTTTCCGGTTATTGCAGTGATGCCTCGATATGGAGGCATCCTGCAATAACCCCCCTTGGCCATCCGATGCAGAGAGAGACAATCTGTGGCCCTCTCTGCACCGGACATCGATGGCCGGTATCGTTGGTGGGTGGGAGCTTACGTGGGTGGCGGGTGGGCGGCCATCGATGCTCTGTATGGAGTGGAGGGGGACCCACGGGGGCGCGCACGTGCACGGGAGTTGGTGGGCGGGCACGTGCACGGGGCGGGAGCGGGTGGGAACCGCTACACTACAGAAAAACAAAGTAAAAAAAAAAAAAAAGAAAGTTTAAACTTTAAAAATATAATCTAAGGGATCTGGAAGGGGTGGGGGGTTGGTCTTGGTGGGGGGGAAAGCTACACTACAGAAAAGGGCTTTTTTTTTTAATAAAAAGGCACATTTTTTTGCAAAACTGGGTACTGGCAGACAGCTGCCAGTACCCAAGATGGCGCCCATTAAGGCAGAGGGGAAGGGTTAGAGAGCTGTTAGGTGGGGGATCAGTGAGGTTGGGTTCTAAGGGGGGATCATACACATCAGCATATGTAAATATGCTCTTTTTTTTTTTTTTTTTTTTTTTTAAAAAAGGGCCAAATACCTTTTATTTTAGTACTGGCAGAGTTTCTGCCAGTACTTAAGATGGCGGGGACAATTGTGGGGTGGGGGAGGGAAGAGAACTGTTTGGGAGGGATCAGGGGGTCTGATGTTTCAGGTGGGAGGCTGAGCTCTACACTAAAGATAAAATTAACCCTGCAAGCTCTCTACAAGCTACATAATTAACCCCTTCACTGCTAGCCATAATACACGTGTGATGCGCAGCGGCATTTAGAGGCCTTCTAATTACCAAAAAGCAATGCCAAAGCCATATATGTCTGCTATTTCTGAACAAAGGGGATCCCAGAGAAGCATTTACAACCATTTGTGCCATAATTGCACAAGCTGTTTGTAAATAATTTCAGTGAGAAACCTAAAATTGAGAAAAATTTAACTTTTTTTTTAATTTGATCGCATTTGGCGGTGAAATGGTGGCATAAAATATACCAAAATTGGCCTAGATCAATACTTGGGGTTGTCTACTACACTAAAGCTAAAACTATCCCAAAAAGCTCCCTACACGCTCCCTAATTAACCCCTTCACTGCTGGGCATAATACACGTGTGGTGCGCAGTGGCATTTAGCGGCCTTCTAATTACCAAAAAGCAACGCCAAAGTCATATATGTCTGCTATTTCTGAACAAAGGGGATCCCAGATAAGAATTTACAACAATTTATGCCATAATTGCACAAGCTGTTTGTAAATAATTTAAGTTAGAAAACAAAAGTTTGTGAAAAAATTTGTGAAAAGTGAACGATTTTTTGTATTTGATTGCATTTGGCGGTGAAATGGTGGCATGAAATATACCAAAATGGGCCTAGATCAATACTTTGGGTTGTCTACTAAAAAAAAATATATACATGTCAATGGATATTCAGAGATTCCTGAAAGATATCAGTGTTCTAATGTAACTAGCGCTAATTTTGAAAAGAAATGGTTTGGAAATAGCAAAGTGCTACTTGTATTTATGGCCCTATAGTTTACAAAAAAAGCAAAGAACATGTAAACATTGGGTATTTCTAAATTCAGGACAAAATTTAGAAACTATTTAGCATGGGTGTTTTTTTGTGGTTGTAGATGTGTAACAGATTTTGGGGGTCAAAGTTAGAAAAAGTGTGTTTTTTTCCATTTTTTCCTCATATTTTATAATTTTTTTTTATAGTAAATTATAAGATATGATGAAAATAATGGTATCTTTAGAAAGTCCATTTAATGGCGAGAAAATATAATATGTGTGGGTACAGTAAATGAGTAAGAGGAAAATTACAGCTAAACACAAACACCTCAAAAATGTAAAAATAGCCTTGGTCCCAAACGGACAGAAAATGGAAAAGTGCTGTGGTCATTAAGGGGTAAAAAAAAGAAAAAAAAAAAAAAAAAAAAAAAGAAGGAATAGGTTAAATAATGTGCTTTATACATAAAAATCATAACCCCCCCAAAAAAAATGGGTGGGCCTCGTTGACTCTCGCCACCATGAAAGAAATTAATTTATCAGGTAAGTTCTTACATAAAATTAGGTTCTCTTTCATTTATGTGGCGAGAATCCAAAAGCTTGTTACTGAAGAGATACAATACCCAAGATGTGGAAGTCCACAAGTAACAAAAATAAAAACAAGCTATTTTTGCTGAGAAATTAAATTTAAAAAAACAAAAACAAAAAACACACACCTTAAATAGATAGGCACTAGAATCAAAAAGACAGCTGCCTGAACAACTTTTCCACCAAAAGCTGCTTCCGAAGAAGCAAAAACATAAAAATGGTAACTTTTAGTAAAGGTATACAAAGAAGACCAAGCGGATGCTTTGCAGATTCGATCAACTGAAGCTTCATTCTGGAAAGCCTAAGATGTGGCAACTGATCTTGTAGAATGAGCTGTAATTCTCTGAGGTAGAGACTGGCCCCACCTCCAAATAAGCTTTGTGAATCAGAAGTTTTAACCAAGATGCCAAAGAAATGGCAGAGGCTTTCTGACCTTTTATAGAACCAAAAAAAAAAAATGACTGACTAGAAATCTTTCTGAAATCCTTAGTAGCAATATATTTTAAAGCTCTTACCACATCCAAAAGAATGCAAATATTTTTCAAGAGTATTCTTAGAATTAGGACACAAGGAAGGAACAATAATTTCCCTATTAATGTTGTTAGAAATCACGACTTTAGGCAAAAATTTGAACGAAGTCTGCAAAATATCTTGATGGAAAATCAGATAAGGAGACTGATAAGAGAGCAGACAATTCAGAAACTCTAGCAGAAGAGATAGCCAAGATAAATAACACTCTCTTTGAAAGTAGTTTAATGCCCATAGAATGCATAGGCTCAAAAGGGGGAGCCTGCAAAGTCTTTAATACTCCAAGGAGGAGAAATAGATTTAATAACAGGTCCATCATTTCTGCCTGAGAATCCCTGGGCCTGGAGAGGTACCTGGGAAGATTCTTGTTCAGACTAGAGACCATCAGATCTATTTCTGGAAGACCCCACATATGCACAATTTGATAGAACACATTTGGATGAAGAGAACACTCCCCGAGATGTAGAGATTGACGGCTGAGATAATCCGCTTCCCAATTGTCTACATCTAGGATATGAATCGCAGTGATTAGACAAGAGTTGAATTCCGCCCAAGAAAGTATTACAGATGCTTCCTTCATTGCTAGGGGACTGCGAGTTCTCCCTTGATGATTGACATATGCCACTGTTGTGATATCGTCTATTAAAGAAAGAATACATTAGTTTTCAGACAGAGGCCAAGCTTGAAGAGCTCTGACTGAAAATAGCACAGAGTTCTAAGATATTGATTGGTAACCTCGCCTCAAGGATTACAAACCCCTTGTGCTGTCAGAGACCCCCAGACAGCTCCCCAACCTGTAAGACTTGCATCCGTTATCACAGATTAGGTATCACAAACAAAGGAGGCCCCGTGAACAAGGTGGTGATGGTTTAACCACCAAGTCAGAGAGAGTTGAGTGTTGGGATTTAAGAATATCAGTTGTGATATCTGAGTGTAATCCCTGCACCATTGGAGCAACATACATAGCTGTAGCTGTCTCATATGAAAACAAGCAAAGGTGATTAAGTCAGATACTGCAATCATGAGACGTAAAACCTCTATGCACATAGCTACTGAAGGGAATGAGAGAGACTGAAGGTTTAGAAAAGCTGAAACCAATCTCAATCGTCTCTTTTCTGTTAGGGATAGAGTCATGGACACTGAATCTGGAAACCTAAAAAGGTGACCTTTGTGTGAGGAATCAAGAAACTCTTTGGTAAATTGATCCTCCAACCATTTCTTTGAAAAAACGACAGTTGTTTTGTGTGAGATTCTGCTAAAACGAAAAGATTGAGCTAGTACCAAGATATCGTCCAAATAAAGAAACCCCCGCAATACCCTGCTCTCTGATTACAGATAGAAGGGCACCAAGAACGTTTGAGAAAATGCTTGGTGCTGTTGCTAGGCCAAACGGAAGAGCGACAATTTGGTAATGCTCATTTTGAAAAGAGAATCTCATAAACCGATAGTGATCTGGATGAATCGAAATGTGAAGGTAAGCATTCTGTAAGTCTATTGTTGACATGAAGTGACCTTGCTGAACAAAAGGCAGAATAGTCCTTATAGTCACCATTTTGAAAGTTTTGACTCTTGCAAAACAATTTAAAGTTTTCAGATCCAAAATTGATCTGAAAGAATTTTCCTTCTTTGGAACAATGAATGGATTTGAATAAAAACCCAATCCCTGTTCCTGCTGAGGAACTGGGACAATTACCCCAAAGAGTTCTAGATCTCAAACACATTTCAAAAATGCTTGGGCTTTTCCTGGGTTTTTTGGTACATGGGTGAGAGAAAAAAATCTTCCCATTGTAGATCTTATTCTGAATCCAATTCAATACCCCTGAGAAATTATATTCTGAATCCATTGATTTTGGACAGTCTGTCCAAATTCTTTGAAATAGCTTTAGTCTGCCCCCCCACCAGAAGAAATACTCAGTCACTAAAGTCTGACTCAAGATAGGGGGCGCTATATAAGTCTAATGCAATGTGTGCATATAACAATATATCTGTGTATAAATAAATGGTAACAAAACAACATACATACACTAAAATATAAATATATTTATATATATTTAAGTTGGTTACTTCCTATAACAAAAAGATTAATTGCCAGTCATATAGGAAATAAACACAAATATACACACAAATAGTCTTGAGTCTCTTGGTATTATAGAGCACTTGTAACAGACAGTCCACTTGATAAGACTCTGATGATACCAATATTTTATAAAAGGCTGCTCTCTCCTCACAATTGGATGGCATGAAATCTAGAAAGCTATAGGAAACGTGTAAGCCCTTGGGAACTGGTTATATCTGCAACCCCTTTAATATTCATCTCTTAATAACTCATCAATACTAGAGCCTATTGATTTGTTACATAATTATATTGTAGCTGGAAATAATGAATCAGACATTCTGCACAGCCTCCAATATTGTTCTTCATGAATGCAAACTGACCTCTCCTGCTGTTGCTATTAAGTGTAGAACTCCTGAAGATTTAATGTAAATAGCTGTATTTGCTTAGTTGCCTAAATTCTGTGCTACACTACTACTTGTTCCTAGTGAGGGAGTGTAGGAAGCCACAATTTAAAGTACTGTTCCCCATTTAAGCTGCGCCTGTTTTTTATTGTGTTTGCTGTGCGGTATCAATAGGCTGTTATACTGTAACGCTTATTGCTATTACTAACTAGTGAAAGCAATTGTATCTCAATGAGTTTAACTAGTTAGTTGTATTATATGAATAGACATATTACTCTGACGGCCCTAGGGCCTGAAACATAGCTTTGCAATCTGTTCTTGTACGTGCTATAATGCACTATATATTCCCCTAAATATGTACTGTATGTATCCATGTCATTTTCTTAGCCATCTGTCATGTACCTGATTGTTTGTAACACCCAGGTTAGCCATGAGCAGATATATTCTCTAGGATAGGCCTGCTATACAGTGTGAGGTCTACTTTATTAAGTATCTATTCTATGTATAAGTCGTCTGTAATCTACTGTTTGCCCTCCGGGTTAATAAGGAGAATTGCACACCCAAATAATTTAATGCAAATGACATTTTATTGCTATCGCCCTAGGCCTGCAGTTAGAACTAGAGAGAAACAGCTAGTATCGATAGACATTTTGTACCTTATGGTTGATTTATATTTGGCTACCTGTTTACACTCCTGGCGTTAGATTGCATGTATAAAGTTTTATATTTTTCACACTATGTACAGAGAATATCTCTATATAGATGGGGTAGACCACACAATATATCTGTTCTCCCCCCCCCCTCTAATTTCAATTATTGGGGATAGGGGTGACTTGTCACCCTCCACAATCTAAGGCAGATTTAGGAAGCCTCTGCCCATTCTTATGTATATAATGGCCCTTTTGTATAACTTCTTATCATAGACCTGTACTGGCTCCATGGTGGGTGAGCACAATAGTTCCTATAGAGCTTTTCCAGCCTGTTGGCGGTGCTTCCCCCAGAGGCTCTCACTTATTACTTTTTCCAGTGCTGCCTATCTGTGGAGTATATGTTTGCGATTTATTTTATTTAAGATCACAGAAGGGCCTGTGCAGTCCTCTTATTGAGTTTTATTTAAGTGCCTGGAAGTCCATATGCGACTTCGTAGCATGTGGAGGATGCACGTCAGGTTATACTTATTGAAACATGAAAAAATGAGGTACCATCCCTTATGTTCTCTTTTGTGCATGACAGGCATTGCTACTTACATTTCAAGGGCTTTAGCCCTACACTATTTCTAGAGAGTTTTACTTCAACTATGTGTATTATAGCACTTCATATATGCTGGGTTTGCTTAACCCTTGCACAGAATAATGTATATTGTGCCTGAGCTGCTCAGGGAGTATCTATTGGGAGGTTAATACTCTGTTCCTATGTCTGATGTATACTGCAAATGTACAATCCCTGAAAATGTGCACTTTACTGGATGTGTACTCTATCTTGTGACTGTTGCAATGTCTATGCTTGTACCTCAATAAAAATGATTTAAAAAAAAAAAAAAAAGTGCCTTGTCCATAGCTGAGAGTGTCTTATTGAGAAAAATAAATGTATACTTACGTATAAGACATCCATCCACATATAGCAGACAGCCAAACCAGTACTGAAACATATCAGCAGAGGTAATGGTATGAGAGTATAAATGTCGATCTGTAAAGGGAAGCGGCAGATGAATCCCTGCGACCGATTTACAGAGAGCCTTATGAATAGATTTCTCATATGTGAAAACATAGAATCATCAGGCAATACATCCTTCAGACAAACACTGCACTTAGAGAGGAACTGGGCTTATATAATGCTTAGAAGTGCCTTTCACTTAAGAATCAAGCACATCATTCTTCACCACCTCCTAAGGAGAGAAAGTTTTTAAAAACTGAGGTATGAGTGAGGTGGGAGGTGTTTTTACAGGAATTTGAGGTTTGGGAAACTTTGCTCCCTCCTGGTAGGAATGTATATCCCATCAGTAAAAAGCTTGTGGACTCTCTCCACCTATATGAAAGAAAAATAAAATGTAGAAATAGATATTATTGATCATCTATTGATTTTTAAACCTGAGGTCTTAAGACAAAACATTATAAATACAGTTAGCACACTTATAATTATACCAGTAGGATCTTCTCTGGAGCACTGCCTTCTAAACTTTGCAATTGATTATCACTCTTACCAAAGGTCATATTTCTTGTCTCACCCTAGTAGCACTTAAATTCAAATGGTTTGTGACAAAAAAAAAAAAAAAAAAAAGGCCAAAAGACAACTCTTCTACCCATCTCAGGTAATCTATTATATTTAACAGCATGAAAAAAAATGGAGGGAATTCAAGTTGGCTCACCTCAGCAACAAAGATCTTAAAGTGATAGTAAATCCTAGCGTTTGTGAAATGCTAGGATTTACCAGTGGACCAAATAAAGGGGACTTTCAGTCATGAAGTATAAAATACTTCAGACAAATAAAGGAACTTTTAGGGTGAAGTGTTCTCGGCGCTGAGCACCTCAGGCCGCCTGCCGCAGAATGTTATTAGTGAGGTGACATTTCCACCTCTTAGCCAATAGCCATGCAGGCCAGCTGGCATTATGCCGGATAGCTAGCATTCTATTGGCTAAGATCACCTTACTGCAAAATAGCGTTCTGCAGTGGGCTGCAGGAGGTGCTAAGCAGACAAATAAAGGAACTTTCAGTCATTAAGTATTTTATATTTCATGACTGAAAGTCCCCTTTATTTGTTGCACTAGTAAATCCTAGTGTTTAAAAAAAACGCTAGGATTTACTATTACTTTAAGAGTAAAATTTGAGTGGCAAGCAAACAAACAATGAACACCATTTACTGCCCATTTGAGCTGAGGGCTGATGCAAACATATCCAATCTGTAATATTTCCTAAATGTGTGAGGGCAACTCTAATGCTTTACATAGGCCAACAAAATATATTTCTGTTTCAGTTGACCAGAAGTAGAAAGTGTCCTTGTAGAATGAGCTATAAGCCCCAGCGACATGGATACATTCATTACATTATAAACTGAGATGATACATACACACACTATATATAGATCAGGCACTCTCCGGTTTTAACTTTCACAGTTTCTTTATTTGTGATGTTTCGGGCTCTTTAGCCCCTTCCTCAGACTGAGGAAGGGGCTAAAGCCCCCGAAACATCACAAATAAAGAAACTGTGAAAGTTAAAACCGGAGAGTGCCTGATCTTTTGGATATTACATAATTTTGTTTAAGTGCACCCTGGATACTGTGGACTATTTGGAGAGAGTTGGTCTGTATCTAATTCAGATATATAGATACATTTTTTTTATTTTTATTTTCATTTCGGTGCATTCCTAAATTTTTGGGGTTAAAGTGTGATTTTTTTCATCATATTTTAAAAAAAGGTTATAGTAAATTATAAGATATGATGAAAATAATGGTATCTTATCTTTAGAGAGTGCATTTAATGGCGAGAAAAACAGTATGTAAGTGTGGGTACAGTATATGAGTAAGAGGAAATTTACAGCTAAACACAAAAACCACAGAAATGTAAAAAAAAAAAAAAAAAACCTGGTCCCAAAAGTGTTGTGGTCACTAAGGGGTTAAGATTCCAAGGAGGATAAATAGATTTGATTACAGGCTTAATTCTAGATAACGCCTGAACAAAAAACTATGCACATCAGGATTCGCAATTTTCATGTGATAAAGTACACAGAGCAGAAATGTGGCCATTCAAAGAACTGGTAGAATGAACTTTCTGCAAACCATCTTGAAGAAACTCAAGAATTCTGGAAATCCTAAAAGAATGCCAATAATAATTATGAACAGAACACCAAAGAGAACACCTTATAATAGATTCTACTGGTAACAGGTTTCCTAGCCTGAACAAGAGTATTAACAACAGACTAAGAAAAAAAAACCCTGACAAAGAACTGTCCTTTCAATCTCCAAGCTTAGAGATTTTGCACCGGATACAAAACTGGACCTTCAGACAGGCATCTGAACCAGATCTGCAAACCAAACAATTTGAGGTCATTTTTGAGCTATAAGCCCTTGGATCTCTGGACCTGGAAAAACTGAGGAAGCTTGCTTGTTTTTCAGTCTAGAAGCCATGAGATCTATCTCTGGCAAGCCCCAAAAATTCACGAACTGACTGAAAATAGCTGGATGAAGAGAGCATTCCCCTGGATAGTCTGTTTCCCAATTGTCCACTCCTGGTACATGAACTGCAGATATATGACAAAGATGGATCTTTGTCCAATCTAGAATTTTCTGAACTTCTTTCATCGCCAAGGAACTTCTAGTTGACCCTGGAGATTGATATGCCACAGCTGCAACAGTGTTAGACAGAAACTGAAGAATTCTTTCTTTAAAAAGGGACACTGAACCCAATTTTTTTCTTTTGTGATTCAGAGAGCATGCAATTTTAAGCAACTTTCTAATTTACTCCTATTATGAAATTTTCTTCATTCTCTTGGTATCTTTATTTGCAAAGACACATTTTATCTAAGATTTTTACATCTTCATAAAATGTTATACTCTCAGACTAAGATTGCTCAGTGTTTGAAATGACACAGGTTAACTTAAAACTGTTCAGTTTACACTACAGCTGACTTAATTTTGAAATACATACCAACAAGCCTAAATCCTGCATTTAACCAGATCTAATGGTATGAGTACCACAGCTTATGGTTCCACCAAGACCATAGAGAGTACAGCATTTTCAAAATCCATAAGGTACAGCTGACAGATGGGAACATTTGTACACTATATTTGAAGTGGTGCTCTTGGTTGGGGAAAAAACAAAAAAATATGTCAACCTTTTAAAAGTACTTTCTTCATCTAGTCATCTACCCAGATCATTAATGTACAATTTTGAATTCACAGAATTATTTTTGTTTACACATTTAGAAATATGATTCTTTAAAAAGTGATCTCTTAATTTCTGCAATATTTTTATCATGCACGTCACACTGTTGATTTAGGGGATGCAAGGTGCATAAATGTTTCCTCCTGTGAGTGTTTCTGTGGGTGTCTGCGTTTATGTTTTTGTGCTTTGGTTTGTGTCTCTATGAGTGTGTATGTATTTTTTTTCTGTGGGTCTCTCTGTGAGGGTGGGTGTGTATGTCTTTGTGCATTTTCTGTGGATGTCTGTGAGGGTGTGTGCATAAGTCTGAGCTTTTTTCTATGGGTGTCTCTGTGAGGGTGTGTGTATGTTTGCCTTTGTGTATTTTCTCTGGATGCCTCTGTGAGGGTGTGTGTGTATGTGTTTTCTGTGGATGTCTCTGTGAGGGTGTGTGTATGTATGTCTTTCTGTGTTTTATGTGGTTGTCTCTCTGTGTGTGTAGGTCTTTCTGTGTTGTGTGTGTGTTTTCTGAGGCTGTCTCTGTTAGTGTTTCCTTGGGTGTATGTGCAAGTTTGAGTTTGTGTGTGTCCATTGTCTGTTCTTTTTTAGGACATTTTGACCTTACTACTGATTATTCACATCTTTCTACAGACTTTGAGACTAATGAGACCTTTATGGAAGTCACCAATCCACCATTTAACCTTTAAATTATTGTTTAGGCAGTTCAGGGCCCTTCCTTTCAGCCACTGCATGCTGTTATCATTTAGTTGGCATCTTCCTTTACAAAAAAGATAATCAGAACTCCATATTTTGTTTTCTAAATATCCTTTTTTACAAAACTAGTCTACCTCATTACTTGTCAGGTCAATGTAATCAAGTGCTGAGTGTCTGTGTCTAGAGTGTGTGTTTCTTTGTGTGTCTGCTAGAGTGTCTATATGTGAATCCTTATGTGTGAGTGTTTGTGTTTCAGTGTACGAGTGTGTCTGTATGTTACTACCTTTACAACATTTCCAATTTTAAATAGACACTTTAGAATAAAGTGCATATATGTTTTAGTCACTTGGTCAAAAATTGCACATGTCAAAGGAGGGGGTCCCTGATCAATGGTTAAGTCAGGGGCCCCAAAATATCTAGTGGCGGCCCTGATAGCCGCATACTGGTCAAAGCAGACTACTCAGATGACGCCTACCTTCCCTGCTACAATGAGCAGGGACAGATACATGTTAATATATATTATAATCATAATGCAAATGCTCTGCCATAGGACAACCCAGAACATGACCGATTGTTTAAAAAAGGCCTGTTCTTGACCATTTATTGGCAAGACTTCAAGAGGGCTATACTCCAGGCCAGAACATTTCTGTCGATGAATCCTTTCTCTTATATAAAAGGGACGTATTGTTTGTAAACAATACATTCCTTATAAGAGAGCTCGCTATGGGATCAAGCTGTATAAATTGTGCTCTAGTGGATACACCTTTTGCTTTAGAGTATACACTGGCAAGGATTCTGTTATAGCACCCCCCCTGGCTGTCCCTCCTCCCTTGCTGCCCGTGAAAAAATAATGTGGGACTTACTACACCCAATATATAATAAAGGTTACCATGCATATGTGGATAACTTTTACACTGGTGTGCCCTTATTTAAATTGCTATATACCAAGGGCACAGTTGCGTGTGGCACAATCCGTGACAATCGCAAAGGCTTTCCGACTCACATGTTCAGAAAGCAAAAGAGGAGAGACCACAGCTTTGTGCTCTGATGAGCTGCTAGCTGTGAAATTCAGACAAAAAGGATGTGCATCTTCTCACAACTATACATGATGAGAGCACATCACCTGTCTATGTCAGGGGGCAGAGCACTCCAGCTATGAAACCCATATGTGTCCAGGATTACAATCAGCATATGGGAGAGGTAGATAAGACCGACCAGATGCTTGAACCATACTCTGCTTCTCGCAAAGCATATACATAGTACAAGAAACTGGCAGTCTACTTGATACAAATTGTCAATGCATTTGTCCTGTATCAGGCTACCCAAGGAAGATGGCTACGTTTCCTGAAATTTCAGGAATCTGTTATTAAAAGCCTTCTCTCATCATCAAAACTTACCAGGATAGGCTCAATGACCTAAATATTCAGGAGTAATTTGAGGAAGCACTTCTTGACAGAAAGAGTGATTGATTTATGGAATAAACTTCCTCAAGAGGCAGTAGCGACAAACACTGTGGGGAATTTAAAAATGCACGGGACCAGCATAAGGCTATCCTACAAACTAGATAAGTTTATACGGTTAGGTAATATCGGGCAGACTTGCTGGGCATATAGCTCTTATCTGCCGTCAATATCTATGCTTCTATCAGGGGATATACCAGTTACTGTGCCAAGTGAGGAGAATGCAAGGCTGCATGGCCGTCACTTCGCCGAGTATATACCAGCTACTGAGGAGAAAAAAAAAAAAAACTTTCCCTAGTAGAATGTATAGATTGTGCAGTCAGCAGCCGTTACTAATGTCCAGACTGCCCCTCTATTATTATCGGTTATTTGTAGAGCGCCAATAGATTCCGCAGCGCTAACCAGAGCTATGCATGCCAGAAAGCTTCCGTATTTATCATACAATGGAAACATACTAGCTGCATATCCTCACAGCCCCAGGAGGCTCAAGATTCTGAAATGCAGGTGCATGGCCCTGGTTGAGGCTTACGCCTGACCAGCCCAGAAAAATAAAATTACAAACTAATTTTTGTGTGGAGTAAAAAAGAAAAGAAAAAAAAAAAAACTTTTTTCATATTTTATGCTTTATTTTTAAAACTTGTTGAGACATACACATTTAAAAAGTTGTATATTTAGAATCCGTTAGGTCTTCCGAAAAAAACAATATATAGTTTATTCACACAAACTTTACTTCTAAAAGTGTATAAATGTGAACTGCAACAAAAAGCTCAAAACCAGCTTAGCACCCAGGTGGGAAATGGCTTAGCAGCCAAAGGGTTAATACCTCAGCGGGCTAGATTATATATCTATATATCTCACAAGATAAACAAAAATTAATAAAGCTCCTAGTCTAAAAATAAAGTTTTGCAATCCCAAGTGGTGCAACTATAATATTTTGTTTTTTAAGGGATATGAACCCCAAATATATACACACACACATACTATATATATATATATATATATATATATATATATATATATATATATATATATATATATATATATATATATATATATATATATATATATATATATATATATATACACACACACACACATACATACACCTAGGTAGGTGTCTGGAGCAGTATGACATGGCAATAGTGCTGCCATCTACGGCTCTTGCAAATAAATAACATTCTTGCCAAACTTCTGCCATATAGTGCTCCAAACACATACACACTCCTGAGCTTACGCCCTGCTTTTCAACAGAAGATACCAAGAGAACAAAAAGAAAATTTTAATATTATACTTTATAAGTGCCAAAATATTCGGTCAATGGGTACAATTGATATAGTAAAACATTGATACAATACTAGTAAGAGACCAGACCAAATTTGACAAATACAAAAGGAATTTAGGGTCCTATTCACGTATCTGAATCATGACAGAAAAATGACTGGATTTAGGTCCCTTTAAATCTGAGGTTTCTTAAAAATCAGTGCTACAATCTGATAGGACTTTTTAAACTCTTCAAAATCAAATGAAAGCACAGCTTGTTGTACTCTGTTAAATCAAAGAGTTAGAATAAAGAAAAAATATTAATAGCATCAAGGCCTGAAAAAAATGCAAATTATGACTGAATTAAAATAAAAAGACCCTCTTAATAGTTAATAAAATATTGTGAAACAATTATTAAAAGGGATAGTATAGTCAAAATAAAACTTTCATAATTCAGATAGAGCATACAATTTTAGGCAACTTTCTAATAAACTTCTATTATTTTCTTTTCCATTCCCTTTAATCTTTACTTTAAAAATCAAAAATGTAAGCTTAGAAGCCAGACCATTTTTGGTTCAGGACCTGGGTAACGCTTGATGACTGGTGTCTAAATGTAGCTATCCAATCAGCAAGCGCTACCAAGGTTCTGAACCAAAAATGGGCAGGCTCCTAAGCTTACTTTCCAGCTTTTTAAAATAAAGATACCAAGAGAAAGAAGAAAATTTGATAATAGGAGTAAATAAGAAAGTTTATTTAAATTGCATGCTGGGGGGTCAATTTAGCATGGCCCGAATGGGGCCAAATACCTGATTCTGCGCAAGCCTTTAGGCTTGCCGGAAAAAAAAGACTTAAAGTGAAGGTAAAGTTAGCCTTTCTTAAAGACAACCTACCATTTATCATTATCCCCTTCATGTAGTCGCTTAGTTATTTTTTCATTTTCTGCCATAGTTTTATTAAAAATTATAGTTATAATTCACCACTGTTTTGATCGGACTCCTCCCAAGCCCTACTTCCTTATTGTGTATTGTGTTACGTCTTCAGCGGTCCCACCCGCTCTCTAAGTGCTCCCAGATGCGCGCTCGCGATATTGGATTACAATGCGCATGCGCAAATCGCCAATGCCGCTTTTCAATGCGCATGCGATAATCCCCGTTCCATATTTAATACATAGCTCGTACAAATACGCATGCGCGAAACGGGAGCGCGTTTGGATTTCATTGAGGCGAAAAATTTAATAGCGCATGAGCAGCTGAAAGAAGGGGCGGATGACGTGGAGTGACGGCCGCCTAACGGCCAGAATTTCAATTGGGTTTAAGAAAAACGTGATCAACAGGTAAAAACTCCCAAAAAAAACGGGTTGAATTTGCGGCTCATTTATGCATAGATTTATATGGCGATAACTTTACATCTACACAAAAATATTAGAATTGATGAATGAAAGTCATATTTATTTTACAAGCAAAATGCTATACTCTGTCGACATTAGGGTAAGTTTACCTTCACTTTAAGAAGCAGCGGTCTTATGATCGCTGCCTCTGAGGCTGCGGACATCAATCCGCCCGATTGAATACGATTGAGTTGATGCTGTCGGCATTTATCGATATCAGGCTACAGCGTATCATGTCCCCCAGACATTGATAAATCGGCCCCTGCATCTGAATCGATAAAGTTTATTTTTGACTAGTCCATCCCTTTAAGAGAGACTTATAGTATTTCCCATCTACACTAATATATATTTATTCTTCCCTTCTAGAGTATAAGTTCTCTTGGGAATAGGGTCTTCAATTCCTCCTATATTTTATTTGAAAAGTGTTGTCTTTAAAAAATATTGTATCATTATTGTACTTTTATCTTTTGTACCGACAGCTTTGCAGAATACGTTGGCGCTTTATAAAAAAATAAAATATCAATAAGACAGCATAAGAATTGTGTATGCTGAATGGCTGAACACATTCAAGTAATTTACCCTATCACAATGTATAGTCATACTAGCTACAAAAACATAAAATAAAAAGTGAAATTATATTCCATAAAACATGCATGAAGCCAAAACAAAGAGCCACCTCCCTATTACAAACAAAACATGCTAAAAACAAAAAAGGTAAACGTATAAATAAAAGCTATGGACATTCATGGTTCACAGCATTATTTAGTATTATGAAAAATGGTTTAAGAAGACAAAAAAAAACTATTATACTGTTACATGCATGCACACGTGTGTATAATATACTGTACACACACACACTTATAACACAATCAGTAAATATAAACAAATGCTCCTTTCTTTTACACACTATATATATATATATATATATAAACAGACATGCATCCCTAAGGTGCACTTCAGCAACGCAGAATGCTATGAATGACATCATTCATCTTCAAAGTGGCGCAGGTCTCTTGCCTGTTAGATGCCCTACACTAATGATATAATGCACTGAGTTGCTCGTCATTCAGTATAAAGTCTATACTGAGCGCTAGCTTGCAAAGCAGTGATTCCTTATTGTGAGGGTGTTGTGCTGGGACTAGGCCTAGGGTCCCGTATAGTGTACTGAATGCTCATAGGCCCCGAGCTCCACCGGGTTTAGGGCGGGACTGGGAGCAGCGGGCTCCGGTCAGAGTCTTACCTGGTTGTGCATTGCCTTTAGTTCTGGGCTGTTGCCTCCTCCTTCCGCAGCTGTTCGGCGGCCATCTTACAGTGCTCTGAGTCTAAGACACAGCAGGCCGAGAGAAAGAGAGGAGGGGCGGCTACGTGTTTTACGAAATAAAAAAAAAACCTTGCACACCCCACAATAATAATATAAACAAAAACAATTAAACTATAAAAAAATAAATAAGAGCCATACAAATATTCAATTAAAAGCAGACAGACCTCTTATTATCATCTAAGGGTCGGATTTTTTTTCCTTTTGGCGGTAATTGGAGGCGGGGAAAATGATTCAGTGGTAAATGTCTGTAACTCTAGGCCCTCCCACTGTGTAATACTAGTTGGATATTTAAAAATATATATTTTAGATTATTTTCGATATCATAATAGACCCTGTTATGTGTTTGGATGCGATAAATTTTCGTAAAAAAACCACATTGATTTCAATACCTTTTGTGTTTTGTTCAAAACGTAATAAACGTTTGTTTTGTCCCTTCAGAAATTCAGAATGCGTTTATATTTATAAATACATAATTTGCTGTTGCAAGATGTAAGCCGCGGTCTCAACCACGTTTTGTTTAGTATGCCAATTTAATTTGCTACCCTGTTTTAAATTTCACGATTTTAAGATGAAATTATTGTACTATCTTATAAAAAAAAATAATAAACCACTATAGAACATGCTAAATGCGGATTCCCAAAATCACAGGGTAACAAAACAATGTCTGTTTCAAATTCTGTCTCACTTTAAAAGTAAATCACTGAAACAATATTTTTTTTTTCTGTCAAACTTTATTTTTAAATGCCATATGTATCTGGAAATAATTGCAGACTGAAATAATAATTATTAGTGTGCTTTTTTGTGGAGATATATATATCTAATCCCAATTTTTTTTTCATGATTCAGATGGACCATTTAAAGGGACACTAAAGGATGAAAAAAATTTACGTTTCAATACATATATTTTAATCATATTTGTAATTAGCTTTGTGTTTCATATTTTTACCATACTCTAGTTATGCAGCTCCAAAATTTAATTGATTTCCAAACCCACCGATCTAATCTTATTTTTTTTCACAAATCGTCTACGATAACCTGAGTTATCAAGATGTCCGACTTTGTGAGTAATGAGCATGCGCGTTCATCTAGAAACGTCATTACATATGTCACCTTCCATTTACACCGCAGACCGTCTGAATCTATATTTCCAAACAGATGTTACACAGGAATAGACATGATAATATTGTTACGCTGCGCTGCGAGAATAACCCGTACTTTAACGAGCATTTAAATACATAGATATTTCATTAGGAGAATAATGATGAATGAAACCTGCGTGTTGCCAGTAACTTGTTTTGGGTAAGTCTGGCATCTAAGCGCTAATATGCGCATGCGCCGGGTGATGAATACAAGCATTAATGAGATGCAAGAAATCGCGCTGTGATTGGCTAATAGTTTTTGCATTGACAGCAGCAAAAACAGGGTTTGGCTTTGATGACTTTTTTTAGAAATGTAATATATTATTCTATTCATCTTCTAACGCTCGTTTTCCGTTCGAAGTGGGTAAGTTTGGCTAATGAGGGTTTATAGATACGATTTTGATTAAATTTAGACAACAAAAAAGTCAAAGTTTTGGAATCCTTTAAGCAATTTTTTAATTTACTCCTATTAATTTTTATTCTTTCTGTTGCTATCTTTATTTGAAAAAGCAGGACTATACGCTTAGGAGCCGGCCCATTTTTAGTTCAGCAACCGGGATAGTGATTGCTGATTGGTGGCACAACACAATGCTGAACCAAAAATTGGCCGGTGTTCTATAAGATTTTGCTCCTTTGTCAATATCTGCTACCTTTGAATGTGCATTCTCTGTATTACGTTATCTCACTCCACATGTGTTAAAAAGGAATGTATGGAATGTGATTATGTAAATAGGCAGCATGCACATTCAGAGGTAACAGATTCTGACAAGGAAATTGTCCTGTCAGATTTTGCTGCGGCTAGGAAATGCGCAAGTTCGCTGTTGAAATTGATTGTGCCGATACTGTAAAAAAAAAAAAAAGTGCATATAATTTATATATATATATAGAGCCAAGGAAAGGATTGCACTCACACGTCTTTTTCAACAAGTAAACAATATACTTTAATGTAACGTTTTCAGGGATCTTGTCCCCTTCATCAGCATAACAAACAAAGGAAAATCACACCATTTATAGTGAATACTAAACAAACATATCTCATACCATGCGTGTAAGTGGCGCCAAAGTTTCGTGCTGGAACGCTTCCTGCGTTCCACTGTCTCTTAGGACCGGAAGTATAATAACATTACTTCCGGAATTGTATGGTGTAACATATCGTAATGTACAAAACAGAACATCATTTCACTGTGTTTACAAAATATACAAAATATCACACAAAAGTGTAGGACATACAGATGCCTTGAAGAAAAGGCTACGAGTATAATCATAAACAAACAATTATCCCATCGATCCGATGAGCAATTCTGTTACCATGGAAACCAAAGTACACATTACAATGCTATCGTCATCTATTTGTACTGATCGGTATTAACACAAACAAGTGATGCTAGAAATAACTAATGTCAGTGTCTCAAGTGATAACATATTTCATAAGTGTTATTTTATATTTCACAAGTGTTGTTTTATATTTGTGCAATATTTGTATGGGCAGCCTATTAATTAATATTCTGAAAGTATCAGTACCTGTCTCAAAATCAACCAACTAGTTGATGTATACCCTATATTAATAGCCACAGTCTAAGCATAAATGGTAAGCCTATACAGGTGACTAAATAAAAATATAGATAGATACATACAACAGCTGTCCTATATTGACTAATGGAAGGAATCAGCCTACTCGGTCGAATACCCTTACTGACTAGGTCCTAATGCTACTGCACAAAATATTGTGTTATAGGCATATGCACTAAACAACCTCATACTTATGTTTAAATATGTATACGTCACACGTGTAAGAAAGAATGTAACAAACAATATACAAAACCAATTTTTAAAAATATAATGAACACTAAATCAAACTTTCAGGCTACATTGTATTTGTGTCATACTGATTGTATCATAGTGCTATATTGCGTTTTAGTGGAGCCTCTCATCTGGCCAAGAACATATGAGCATATGTGTTATCCTCTATTGTGTTAAATCAGCTCTACTAGAGTTCAAGTCTTAGGGATTTTCCACTTATATATTCAGTGTACACCTAAATCGCAGCTCATGATATAATACGAACCATTCTCATAGGTTTTGCTATTCAAGCCCACTCCTAACCTAATCATACACATATCCAATACTCATAGGATCATGCATAATCAGATCTCCATAAACAAAAACTATAGTGTCGTGTATGTCCATCCACCCATTATTTAATTGGACATCCACTCAAACCCATCGCTTTCTGTTGGATTAGAGGATGAACAAATAAAGCTGTCCATATGTATGTGCAAGTACCTTGCTGTACATAGTCCGGTAGTATGTGTAACAGAGTATCTACCCACGGACACCTAGACTTCCACCCAGCAATTAGGATACCTGATGTTCCAAATGCTGAGTGCTGTTAGCTCAGGGAGGACAGCGGCCCCAACAAGTGAACCACCAGACCACCCACCACCCAACAGAGTCCCAGCACCATGAGGATGCACTCCCAGTATGTACCACACTATCCGGAACTACATAAGTACTTTGAAGTCTGGTGCTGTGTTCAATCCACCAGGATGTATCGTGCCCAAACGGTATATCCACTGGGCCTCACGCAGCAAAAGCATCCTGTTTCGGTCTCCCCCTCTGTCCAAGACAGGAACATGGTCGATGAGAATGTACCTAATTGAAGACAAGGTATGGCCTTCTCTGGCACAATGCCTTGCTACCAGTTGGTCCGAGTCACCTTGTTGTAGCGCCACTCGAATTGCATGCCTATGGTTCGCCATGCATTCCCTTAGTGTTCCAGAGGTTTTGCCCACATAGAAACTGGAACATGGGCAAAACAACAAGTACACAACATGTGTGGTAGTGCATGATATAGAATGTCTGATGACATAGTTCTGGTTAGTATGTGGGTGGTGAAAGGATTTGGTGTTGATCAGTCCATTGCATGTAGTGCAACCTAAGCAGCGATAGGACCCTTTTATGTTAGCCTTAGCCCTGGTGGTATAGCTACGTTTGGGATCCGTCTTGACCAGCAGATCCTTCAAATTGGTTCCCCGTTTATATATAGTCTCAATAATGATATATATATACACACACACACACACACCTATATATATATATATATATACATATATAATTTATATATATATATATATATATATATATAGACACACACATATATATATATATATACATATATAATTTATATATACAGTATATATATATGCCAGTGAATAAGGGCTGACATTAGGCCCGAAACATGTTGTTTTTTCTTTCATGTTTTTACATGCAACTGATTTTAACATTTTTTGTACCAAATAAAGCTGTATTTTTCAACTTTTAACAATTTGACATATACTTTTTTCTTTTTCATATGGTCTGGAGATGCGGATTAGCAGAGTGTTTGTGTATATATATATATATATATATATATATATACACACACAGTCTCAGGAATCTGTACTGTCTCCAGAGTCCCAGACGGTTAACCCCAGTCAAGTCTGGGTGCAAGGCCCATAGGCAAAATTACAAAATAAATTAATACAACACACAGAGAAAGTCCAGCACTCGCTTGAAAACTTTCAGCTAAGATTAAAAGCAAGACTGGAAGAGTTAGTTATTGTTATTATTATTATCGGTTATTTGTAGAGCGCCAACAGAGTTAGTTACCGCATCTGGCCAAAAGGGACAAGCCCAGGTACCACGTCAAGGTCTCTCCCAAAACCTGAGTCCCTAATACAGCCTTAAAAATGCAAACTCTCAATCAAACAAACGGGGGACAAGTCAAGGGTTCACAGAATTATGTAATCACCCCAGACATATACAAAACATGGAAGGGGACTGTACTCTCAGGGGCCGATTTATCATGGCCCAAATGGGGCCAAATACCCTTGTTTCCATGCGAGCCTTTAGGCTCGCAGAAAACAGGAGTTAAAGGGATACTAATCCCAAATTATTTCCTTCATGATTCAGATAGAGCATGCAATTTTAAGCAACTTTCTAATTTACTTCTATTATCATATTTTCTTTGTTCTCTTGCTATCTTTATTTGAAAAGCAGTAACGAAAAGCTTAGGAGCCGGTCCATTTTAGGTTCAGAACCCTGGATAGCGCTTGCTTATTGGTGGCTACATTTAGCCAACCAATAAGCAAGCACTGCCCATGTGCTGAACCAAAAATGGGCCTGCTCCTATGCTTTGCATTCCTGCTTTTCAAATAAAGATAACAAGAGAACGAAGGAAAATTGACGACAGGATTAAATTAGAAAGTTGCTTAAAATCGCATGCTCTATCTGAATTATTGAAGAAAAAAATTGGGTTTAGTAAAGATTAGTTGTTTGAAGAATTGTCACCTGTCAATCAATTAGACAGTATGGTGGATGGGAAGGCTGCGCTTATCGGTGGTGCAGTAACAAGGTAAAAATTTAAGAAAATAAATCGATTTAAAAAATTCATGAATTAAACTGATGCTAATGTTTACAAGTCTATACAATGCCGTTAGGTTGTCATGTTAAATTGACATTCACTTTAACTCGTCTGCCGCCTATGCGACTGCGGACATCAATCTGCCCAATCGCATACGATCGGGTTGATTGACACCCCCTGCTATCGGACGATTGTCCGCGAATCTGCAGGGGGCGGTATTACACAGGCAGATCACAAGAACTGCTTGTACAATGTTAAACTGTCGGCAGTAGCGTATCATGTCCGCCATGATATCCCATGACCCTGCTTTATGTAATCTCCCTAGACATATACAAAACACGGAATTGGACAGCACTCTCAGACTGGACTGGGTACACATCGTATGACCCTGCAACATGCTTAGCCCTGGGTGCTCAATAGCAGTCTAAGGAATCTGTGCAGTCTCCAGAGTACCAGGCAGTTAACTCCAGACAAGTCTGGGTGCAAGGCCCATAGGGAAAATTAAAAAATAAATTAATACAACACACAGAGAAAGTCCAGCACTTGCTTGCAAGATCTCAGCTAAGATTAAAAGCAAAACTGGAAAAGTTAGTTATCACATCCGGCCAAATGGGACAAGCCCAAGTACCACATCAAGGTCTCTCCCAAAACCTGGGTCCCTAATACAGCCATACAAATGCCAGCTCTCAATCAAACAAACTGGGAACAAGGGAGAGACCTTGTCCCAGCCTATAATAAAGTACATCCAGCACACTAGACTTCCAGGGACTGTGCGAGCTGTGTGGGTCACTGCACCACCCACTATAGATACCGAAAAGTCAAAGTCAGTCAGTGTTGGGATTTTAGTATATCAGTTGTAATAACTGAAAATAATCCCTGCACCAATGGTGCAACATGCAAAGCTTTAGAAACCCCAAACGAAAACGAGCAAAGAGGATCGCACCTGATGCTGCAGTCATGAGACCAAAAACTTCCATGCTCATAACCACTGAAGGAAAAAATAGAGACTGAAGGTTTAGACAAACTAAAATTAACTTAATTCGTCTCTAGTCTATCAGAGAAAGAATCATAGACACTAAAATTTATCTGGAAACCTAAAAAGGTGACACTTGTCTAAGGAATCAAGAAACACTATTGTAAATTGATCCTCCAACCATGTCTTGAGGAAACCACACTAGTTGTTTCAAGTGAGATTCTGTCTCTTGTGAATGAAAAGATTAAAGCTAGTACCAAATAAGGAAACACCACAATACCCTGCTCTCTGAATACAGATAGAAGGGCACAATAATCTTTGAAAAGAATCTCTGAGCTGCTGCTAGCCCAAAAGGACGAGCGACAAATTGGTAATGCTTACCTAGAAAAGAGAATCTCAGAAAACAATAGTGGTCTGAATGGATTGAAAATAAGCGTCTTGTAAGTCTATTGTGGACATGAAGTAACTTTGCTAAACAGAAAGGCAGAATAGTCCCTACAGTCAACATCTTGAAAGTTGAGACTCTTACAAAACAATATAAAAATTGCAGATCCAGAATTGGTATAAACAAATTTTTTCTTTAAACGATTACTTTAATGAGAGGGCGCTGAAGCTAAGATAACTTGACACACCTAATCTATGATAAATAATACATACAAGTATAAACAAAAAATTATATTTTACTCAGTATATAAAATAGTTTTCAAGGGACGTCTCCCTAATAGAGGTGCATTGCACAACATAAATAAAAATACAATTAAGATGACAATATTACAATTATCTAAAGGAATACCACCCTGGTAAAAAAAATTGCGCAAAAAAATATTAAAAAGACAAGGGTTTAAGGGTCTTAAGGTGAATCTTCAACTTATAATGTCCCTTTCAGAGTCAGTCCGATAGAACTTTGCTGGTAGTATAACAAGTGTCACAAGTGTCAGTCCGATAGAACTTTGCTGGTAGTTTTACAAGTGTAACTTTCACTTTGTAACTGTGATATGAAATAATATTTCACTTGGTATATGCATATAACAGTATCTGTTTTGGTGCACCAGAATGTATCGTTTTATATATATACTTTGTATCCGTATATCACCTATGAATGTAGACAGTTGTAATAGTGACTCACGTAATGTTGCAGCAGCTCCGATCAAATTGCTGCTGGTGTCGGTCTGATTTCCTTTAACACGCTGCTCTTTGCGTGTGTGAGGCTTGTCGACCTTAAGCTTTCATCCACTGTAAAAAGATTCACCGCTCCTTGCGTGTGGAAGTCCTGCTAGATCCCGGCTAGCAGCCCCTGGGATGTGAGACACGCCGTTTCCTGCGTGTGTATAATCCGCTGTGTCCCGGCTCAGGTGAAGTAGATGATTTTGGCAAACACCCGCTCTTAGCGTATTACACGCACGGGCCAATACTAGGTACCTAGTGAGATGGGTTCTTGGCAGGCGAGCAACTTCCTCCTTCTACGCGTTTCACACATATATCTGGGCTTTTTCAAGATGTCAGTTGCTCCCAGAACTTCATTTAAAAATCTGCCGGTTCATTCTCATTGGGTGATATGTTTCTAATGCTTTTGACTTAAGGTGGATGTTTAGAGTGATTGTATTTTAAACAATTTTAAAATCTGCCGGTTCATTCTCATTGGGTGATCTGTTTCTAATGCTTTTGACTTAAGGTGGATGTGTAGAGTGATTGTATTTTAAGGTGGAATCATAGGGTGATATATTAGTATGAGCTTCTTTATCCTGTTTGTTACATCAGTTCTCTATTTTTGCAGACGGTAAAGCTACTGGTCTTAGGATCATAAGACCAGTAGCTTTACCGTCTGAAAAAATAGAGAACTGATGTAACAAACAGGATAAAGAAGCTCATACTAATATATCACCCTATGATTCCACCTTAAAATACAATCACTCTACACATCCACCTTAAGTCAAAAGCATTAGAAACAGATCACCCAATGAGAATGAACCGGCAGATTTTTAAATGAAGTTCTGGGAGCAACTGACATCTTGAAAAAGCCCAGATATACGGGTGAAACGCGTAGAAGGAGGAAGTTGCTCGCCTGCCAAGAACCCATCTCACTAGGTACCTAGTATTGGCCCGCGCGTGTAATACGCTAAGAGCGGGTGTTTGCCAAAATCATCTACTTCACCTGAGCCGGGACACAGCGGATTATACACACGCAGGAAACGGCGTGTCTCACATCCCAGGGGCTGCTAGCCGGGATCTAGCAGGACTTCCACACGCAAGGAGCGGTGAGTCTTTTTACAGCGGATGAAAGCTTAAGGTTGACAAGCCTCACACACGCAAAGAGCGGCGTGTTAAAGGAAATCAGACCGACACCAGCAGCAATTTGATCGGAGCTGCTGCAACATTACGTGAGTCACTGTTACAACTGTCTACATTCATAGGTGATATACGGATACAAAGTATATATATAAAACGATACATTCTGGTGCACCAAAACAGATACTGTTATATGCATATACCAAGTGAAATATTATTTCATATCACAGTTACAAAGTGAAAGTTACACTTGTAAAACTACCAGCAAAGTTCTATCGGACTGACACTTGTGACACTTGTTATACTACCAGCAAAGTTCTATCGGACTGACTCTGAAAGGGACATTATAAGTTGAAGATTCACCTTAAGACCCTTAAACCCTTGTCTTTTTAATAATTTTTTGCGCAATTTTTTTACCAGGGTGGTATTCCTTTAGATAATTGTAATATTGTCATTTTAATTGTATTTTTATTTATGTTGTGCAATGCACCTCTATTAGGGAGACGTCCCTTGAAAACTATTTTATATACTGAGTAAAATATAATTTTTTATTTATACTTGTATGTATTATTTATCATAGATTAGGTGTGTCAAGTTATCTTAGCTTTAGCGCCCTCTCATTAAAGTAATCGTTTGGTCATAATTTCTATCTGGGGGAGATAGTTGGAGAGTGCCTTAGGTAATCTTCCTGGATTATAGCGCTGTATATTTTGTGTTTTTCAAATTTTTTCTTTAAGACAATGAATATATCTAAATAGAAACCCAAACCCCGTTCCTGTAGAGGAACTTGAACCATCACCCCTGAAAACTCTAAATCTGAAACACAATTCAGAAAAACCTGAGCTTTCTCAGGGTTTGTTATAACATGGAAAATAATCTTCCCATAGGAGGTTTTTATTCTGAAACCTATTCAATACTCCTGAGAAAACAATATTCTGAATCCACTGATTTGAACAGAAACTGTCCAAATGTGTTGCATTAAATTCAATCTGACCCCCCACCAGTAGAACCGGTTAAAAGGCTGCACCTTCATGCAGTCTTAGGGGCTGAAATTAGTTCAATTATAAGGCCTGGAATTATTCAAATTCAGAAAAAAATCTAAAATCAGAGCCAGAGGCCTTAAGGGAATGAAAAACAATTGGGAGCTTAAAAATTACCCTTAGATTTCTTAACTTGGGGCAGAAAAGACTCCCTTTCCCCCAGTAATAGAGGAGATAATAAAATCTTAAAAAAAAATACTATCCTAAAATAATAAAATAGTAATCTAAATTTAAACACCATGGGACCCATTTAACAAGCTCCGTAGGGAGCTTGTGGGCCCGTGTTTCTGGCGAGTCTTCAGTCTCGCCAGAGACACAAGTTATGAAGCAGCGGTCTAAAGACTGCTGCTCCATAACCCTGTCCGCCTGCTCTGAGCAGGCGGACACAAATCGCCGGAAATCAACCCGATCGAATACGATCGGGTTAATTGACACCTCCCTGCTGGTGGCCGATTGGCCGTGAGTCAGCAGGGAGGTGGCGTTGCACCAGCAGCTCTTGTGAGCTGCTGGTGCAATGTTAAATGCGGAGAGCATATTGCTCTCCACATTTAGCGAAGTCTTGAGGACCTGATCCGCAAGACCTATGATAAATAGGGGCCCATATCAGAGATTTAAGCCATAAAACTTTTCTAGTAAAAATGGCTAAAAACAAAGATTTAATATCAGTTAAAATGACAAATCAAGATTTGAAAACTAAATGGTCCAGCCAAAAAAGTTGAGACAGCAGCAACATTAGCCATAGAAATGGCAGGTTAAAAACATGGCCAATATGTAAATATGCTTCTTCACTTAATATAGGAAACAAACTTCCTATCTAAAAGATCCTTAAAAGAAGAAATATCTTCCATAGGGTAGAAGTATGTTCGGCAGGAGAAGAAATAGCCCCACCTTTAGGGACTTTTACCTAAAAACATTAAATTATCCATAGGTAAAGGATATAGCTTTTAAAACCTAAAAGAAAGGTAAAAAGAAGCACTAAGTTTAGATTCCTTACTAAACATATGATAGGTAGCATCTGGAATAAGAAAAACGTCAAGAGTTACCTCAGAAGCATAAAAAAAACAGAATTCAAACATTTGCTAATCTTGTTATCAAGAGGACTAGGTTCCTCAATACTCAAAGTAAACAATACTTCCTTAATAAAGAATGAATACATTGAATTGAAAGTTTAATTTATCAAAATCAGTCTCTGAAATAGGATCCTCTGAGTCAGAGAAACCATATCAGCAGAATTTCTACAGTATGCTGTCGATCAATACAGACTTCATAGGTTTATGAGAAGTTAGGAGAGATCGTTTACGTTAATTTGAAGGTGGAATAGCAGTCATAGGGGCCTATCTATCAAGCTCCGTATGGAGCTTGAAGCCCTGTGTTTCTGGCGAGCCTTCAGGCTCGCCAGAAACACCAATTATGAAGCTCCATACGACAGGGGGTGTCAATTATGATTCACACACCCCTGCTAGAAGCCGATTGGCGGTGAACCTGCAGGGGGCGGCGTTGCACAAGCAGTTCACAAAAGCTGTTGGTGCAATGCTGAATGCGGAGAGAGCGTATTGCTCTGCGCATTCAGCGATGTCTGTCGGACATGATCCGCTGATTGGATCATGTCGGACAGACACATAATAAATAGGCCCCATAGCCTTCTCTATGTCTTTTGCAATATAATCCTTTATATCAACAGTAATATTATGTACACTAGACTGTGGAGGTAAAACAGTAGATGTATATGTACTATAGAAACATTATAAGTATGAATAATAAAACATAACAAGTGCCATATATTTGAGCTGAAGAAATAAAATCAGCTAATTAAACATACACACTTAGCTTTGGTAGAAATTGTGTACAAGCAGCATAGTTTCTACAGTAACATCAGAGGCAGGATCAGTTTGAGACATCTTGAAAAATGTAACAAAAAAGATAAAAACATAATTTATGTAAGAACTTACCTGATAAATTAATTTCTTTCATATTGGCAAGAGTCCATGAGCTAGTGACATATGGAATATACAATCCTACCAGGAGGGGCAAAGTTTCCCAAACCTCAAAATGCCTATAAATACACCCCTCACCACACCCACAATTCAGTTTAATGAATAGCCAAGCAGTGGGGTGATAAGAAAGGAGTAGAAAGCATCAACAAAGGAAATTTGGAAATAATTGTGCTTTATACAAAAAATCATAACCACCATAAAAAGGGTGGGCCTCATGGACTCTTGCCAATATGAAAGAAATGAATTTATCAGGTAAGTTCTTACATAAATGATGTTTTCTTTTATGTAATTGGCAAGAGTCCATGAGCTAGTGACATATGGGATATCAATACCCAAGATGTGGATCTTCCACTCAAGAGTCACTAGAGAGGGAGGGAATAAAAATAAAAACAGCCATATTCCGCTGAAAAAATTAATCCACAACCCAAAAAAATAAGTTTATTTTCATTTTTGAAAGAAAAAACTTAAATCAAAAGCAGAAGAATCAAACTGAAACAGCTGCCTGAAGAACTTTTCTACCAAAAACTGCTTCCGAAGAAGCAAATACATAAAAACGGTAGAATTTAGTAAATGTATGCAAAGAGGACCAAGTTGCCGCTTTGCAAATCTGATCAACTGAAGCTTCATTCTTAAAAGCCCACAAAGTGGAGACCAATCTAGTAGAATGAGATGAAATTCTCTGAGGCGGGGCCTGACCCGACTCCAAATAAGCTTGATGAATCAAAAGTTTCAACCAAGAAGCCAAGGAAATAGCAGAAGCCTTCTGACCTTTCCTAGGACCCGAAAATAAAACAAATAGACTGGAAGTCTTCCTGAAATCTTTAGTAGCTTCCACATAATATTTCAAAGCTCTTACCACATCCAAAGAATGTAAGGATCTCTCCAAAGAATTCTTAGGATTAGGACATAAAGAAGGGACAACAATTTCTCTACTAATGTTGTTAGAATTCACAACCTTAGGTAAAAATTGAAAAGAAGTCCGCAAAACTGCCTTATCCTGATGAAAAATCAGAAAAGGAGACTCACAAGAAAGAGCAGATAGCTCAGAAACTCTTCTAGCAGAAGAGATGGCCAAAAGAAACAACATTTTCCAAGAAAGTAGTTTAATGTCTAAAGAATGCATAGGTTCAAATGGAGGAGCCTGTAAAGCCTTCAGAACCAAGTTAAGACTCCAAGGAGGAGAAATTGACTTAATGACAGGCTTAATACGAATTAAAGCATGTACAAAACAGTGTATATCAGGAAGTATAGCAATCTTTCTGTGAAATAAAACAGAAAGAGCAGAGATTTGTCCTTTCAAGGAACTTGCAGATAAACCCTTATCCAAACCATCCTGAAGAAACTGTAAAATTCAAGGAATTCTAAAAGAATGCCAGGAGAATTTCTGAGAAGAACACCATGAAATGTAAGTCTTCCAAACGCTAAAAATCTTTCTAGAGACAGATTTACGAGCTTGTAACATAGTATTAATCACTGAGTCAGAGAAACCTCTATGACTCAGAACTAAGCGTTCAATTTCCATACCTTCAAATTTAATGATTTGAGATCCTGATGGAAAAACGGACCTTGAGATAGTAGGTCCGGCCGTAACGGAAGTGGCCAAGGCGGGCAACTGGACATCCGAACCAGATCTGCATACCAAAACCTGTGTGGCCATGCTGGAGCCACCAGCAACACAAAAGACTGTTCCATGATGATCTTGGAGATCACTCTTGGAAGGAGAACTAGAGGCGGGAAGATGTAGGCAGGATGATAACACCAAGGAAGTGTCAGCGCATCCACTGCTTCTGCCTGCACATTCCTGGACCTGGACAGGTATCTGGGAAGTTTCTTGTTTAGATGAGAGGCCATGAGATCTATCTCTGGAAGACCCCACATCTGAACAATCTGAGAAAACACATCTGGATGGAGAGGCAACTCCCCTGGATGTAAAGTCTGGCGGCTGAGATAATCCGCCTCCCAATTGTCTACACCTGGGATATGCACCGCAGAGATTAGACAGGAGCTGAATGGATTGAAAATAAGCGTCTTGTAAGTCTATTGTGGACATGAAGTAACTTTGCTAAACAGAAAGGCAGAATAGTCCCTACAGTCAACATCTTGAAAGTTGAGACTCTTACAAAACAATATAAAAATTGCAGATCCAGAATTGGTATAAACAAATTTTTTCTTTAAGACAATGAATATATCTAAATAGAAACCCAAACCCCGTTCCTGTAGAGGAACTTGAACCATCACCCCTGAAAACTCTAAATCTGAAACACAATTCAGAAAAACCTGAGCTTTCTCAGGGTTTGTTATAACATGGAAAATAATCTTCCCATAGGAGGTTTTTATTCTGAAACCTATTCAATACTCCTGAGAAAACAATATTCTGAATCCACTGATTTGAACAGAAACTGTCCAAATGTGTTGCATTAAATTCAATCTGACCTCCACCAGTAGAACCGGTTAAAAGGCTGCACCTTCATGCAGTCTTAGGGGCTGAAATTAGTTCAATTATAAGGCCTGGAATTATTCAAATTCAGAAAAAAATCTAAAATCAGAGCCAGAGGCCTTAAGGGAATGAAAAACAATTGGGAGCTTAAAAATTACCCTTAGATTTCTTAACTTGGGTCAGAAAAGACTCCCTTTCCCCCAGTAATAGAGGAGATAATAAAATCTTAAAAAAAATACTATCCTAAAATAATAAAATAGTAATCTAAATTTAAACACCATGGGACCCATTTAACAAGCTCCGTAGGGAGCTTGTGGGCCCGTGTTTCTGGCGAGTCTTCAGTCTCGCCAGAGACACAAGTTATGAAGCAGCGGTCTAAAGACTGCTGCTCCATAACCCTGTCCGCCTGCTCTGAGCAGGCGGACAAAAATCGCTGGAAATCAACCCGATCGAATACGATCGGGTTAATTGACACCTCCCTGCTGGTGGCCGATTGGCCGTGAGTCAGCAGGGGGTGGAGTTGCACCAGCAGCTCTTGTGAGCTGCTGGTGCAATGTTAAATGCGGAGAGCATATTGCTCTCCACATTTAGCGAAGTCTTGAGGACCTGATCCGCAAGACCTATGATAAATAGGGGCCCATATCAGAGATTTAAGCCATAAAACTTTTCTAGTAAAAATGGCTAAAAACAAAGATTTAATATCAGTTAAAATGACAAATCAAGATTTGAAAACTAAATGGTCCAGCCAAAAAAGTTGAGACAGCAGCAACATTAGCCATAGAAATGGCAGGTTAAAAACATGGCCAATATGTAAATATGCTTCTTCACTTAATATAGGAAACAAACTTCCTATCTAAAAGATCCTTAAAAGAAGAAATATCTTCCATAGGGTAGAAGTATGTTCGGCAGGAGAAGAAATAGCCCCACCTTTAGGGACTTTTACCTAAAAACATTAAATTATCCATAGGTAAAGGATATAGCTTTTAAAACCTAAAAGAAAGGTAAAAAGAAGCACTAAGTTTAGATTCCTTACTAAACATATGATAGGTAGCATCTGGAATAAGAAAAACGTCAAGAGTTACCTCAGAAGCATAAAAAAACAGAATTCAAACATTTGCTAATCTTGTTATCAAGAGGACTAGGTTCCTCAATACTCAAAGTAAACAATACTTCCTTAATAAAGAATTAATACATTGAATTGAAAGTTTAATTTATCAAAATCAGTCTCTGAAATAGGATCCTCTGAGTCAGAGAAACCATATCAGCAGAAATTCTACAGTATGCTGTCGATCAATACAGACTTCATAGGTTTATGAGAAGTTAGGAGAGATCGTTTACGTTAATTTGAAGGTGGAATAGCAGTCATAGGGGCCTATCTATCAAGCTCCGTATGGAGCTTGAAGCCCTGTGTTTCTGGCGAGCCTTCAGGCTCGCCAGAAACACCAATTATGAAGCTCCATACGACAGGGGGTGTCAATTATGATTCACACACCCCTGCTAGCGGCCGATTGGCGGTGAACCTGCAGGGGGCGGCGTTGCACAAGCAGTTCACAAAAGCTGTTGGTGCAATGCTGAATGCGGAGAGAGCGTATTGCTCTGCGCATTCAGCGATGTCTGTCGGACATGATCCGCTGATTGGATCATGTCGGACAGACACATAATAAATAGGCCCCATAGCCTTCTCTATGTCTTTTGCAATATAATCCTTTATATCAACAGTAATATTATGTACACTAGACTGTGGAGGTAAAACAGTAGCTGTATATGTACTATAGAAACATTATAAGTATGAATAATAAAACATAACAAGTGCCATATATTTGAGCTGAAGAAATAAAATCAGCTAATTAAACATACACACTTAGCTTTGGTAGAAATTGTGTACAAGCAGCATAGTTTCTACAGTAACATCAGAGGCAGGATCAGTTTGAGACATCTTGAAAAATATAACAAAAAAGATAAAAACATAATTTATGTAAGAACTTACCTGATAAATTAATTTCTTTCATATTGGCAAGAGTCCATGAGCTAGTGACATATGGGATATACAATCCTACCAGGAGGGGCAAAGTTTCCCAAACCTCAAAATGCCTATAAATACACCCCTCACCACACCCACAATTCAGTTTAATGAATAGCCAAGCAGTGGGGTGATAAGAAAGGAGTAGAAAGCATCAACAAAGGAAATTTGGAAATAATTGTGCTTTATACAAAAAATCATAACCACCATAAAAAGGGTGGGCCTCATGGACTCTTGCCAATATTAAAAAAATGAATTTATCAGGTAAGTTCTTACATAAATGATGTTTTCTTTCATGTAATTGGCAAGAGTCCATGAGCTAGTGACATATGGGATATCAATACCCAAGATGTGGATCTTCCACTCAAGAGTCACTAGAGAGGGAGGGAATAAAAATAAAAACAGCCATATTCCGCTGAAAAAATTAATCCACAACCCAAAAAAATAAGTTTATTTTCATTTTTGAAAGAAAAAAACTTAAATCAAAAGCAGAAGAATCAAACTGAAACAGCTGCCTGAAGAACTTTTCTACCAAAAACTGCTTCCGAAGAAGCAAATACATCAAAACGGTAGAATTTAGTAAATGTATGCAAAGAGGACCAAGTTGCCGCTTTGCAAATCTGATCAACTGAAGCTTCATTCTTAAAAGCCCACAAAGTGGAGACCAATCTAGTAGAATGAGATGAAATTCTCTGAGGCGGGGCCTGACCCGACTCCAAATAAGCTTGATGAATCAAAAGTTTCAACCAAGAAACCAAGGAAATAGCAGAAGCCTTCTAACCTTTCCTAGGACCCGAAAATAAAACAAATATACTGGAAGTCTTCCTGAAATCTTTAGTAGCTTCCACATAATATTTCAAAGCTCTTACCACATCCAAAGAATGTAAGGATCTCTCCAAAGAATTCTTAGGATTAGGACATAAAGAAGGGACAACAATTTCTCTACTAATGTTGTTAGAATTCACAACCTTAGGTAAAAATTGAAAAGAAGTCTGCAAAACTGCCTTATCCTGATGAAAAATCAGAAAAGGAGACTCACAAGAAAGAGCAGATAGCTCAGAAACTCTTCTAGCAGAAGAGATAGCCAAAAGGAACAACACTTTCCAAGAAAGTAGTTTAATATCCAAAGAATGCATAGGTTCAAATGGAGGAGCCTGTAAAGCCCTCAGAACCAAATTAAGACTCCAAGGAGGAGAAATTGACTTAATGACAGGCTTAATACGAACTAAAGCATGTACAAAACAGTGTATATCAGGAAGTATAGCAATCTTTCTGTGAAATAAAACAGAAAGAGCAGAGATTTGTCCTTTCAAGGAACTTGCAGACAAACCCTTATCCAAACCATCCTGAAGAAACTGTAAAATTCTAGGAATTCTAAAAGAATGCCAAGAGAATTTATGAGAAGAACACCATGAAATAGTCTTCCAAACTCCATAATAAATCTTTCTAGAGACAGATTTACGAGCTTGTAACATAGTATTAATCACTGAGTCAGAGAAACCTCTATGACTTAGAACTAAGCGTTCAATTTCCATACCTTCAAATTTAATGATTTGAGATCCTGATGGAAAAATGGACCTTGAGATAGTAGGTCCGTCCGTAACGGAAGTGGCCAAGGTGGGCAACTGGACATCCGAACCAGATCCGCATACCAAAACCTGTGTGGCCATGCTGGAGCCACCAGCAACACAAAAGACTGTTCCATGATGATTTTGGAAATCACTCTTGGAAGGAGAACTAGAGGCGGGAAGATGTAAGCAGGTTGATAACACTAAGGAAGTGTCAGTGCATCCAATGCTTCTGCCTGAACATCCCTGGACCTGGACAGGTATCTGGGAAGTTTCTTGTTTAGATGAGAGGCCATGAGATCTATCTCTGGAAGCCCCCACATCTGAACAATCTGAGAAAACACATCTGGATGGAGAGACCACTCCCCTGGATGTAAAGTCTGGCGGCTGAGATAATCCGCCTCCCAATTGTCTACACCTGGGATATGCACCGCAGAGATTAGATAGGAGCTGGATTCCGCCCAAGCAAGTATCCAAGATACTTCTTTCATAGCTTGGGGACTGTGAGTCCCACCCTGATGATTGACATAAGCCACAGTTGTGATATTGTCTGTCTGAAAACAAATGAATGGTTCTCTCTTTAGTAGAGGCCAGAATTGAAGAGCCCTGAGAATTGCACAGAGTTCTAAAATATTTATTGGTAATCTCGCCTCTTGAGATTTCCAAACCCCTTGTGCTGTCAGAGACCCCCAAACAGCTCCCCAACCTGAAAGACTTGCATCTGTTGTGATCACAGTCCAGGTTGGGCGAACAAAAGAAGCCCCTTGAACCAAACGATGGTGAGCTATCCACCATGTCAGAGATCCACCATGTCAGAGAGTGTCGTACATTGGGATTCAAGGATATTAATTGTGATATCTTTGTATAATCCCTGCACTATTGATTCAGCATACAAAGCTGTAGAGGTCTCATGTGAAAATGAGCAAAGGGGATTGCGTCCGATGCTGCAGTCATGAGACCTAAAACTTCCATGCACATAGCTACTGAAGGGAATGACAGACTGAAGGAGCCGACATGCTGCGACCAATTTTAAACGTCTCTTGTCTGTTAGAGACAGAGTCATGGACACTGAATCTATCTGGAAGCCTAAAAAGGTGACTCTTGTCTGAGGAATCAAGAAATTTTTTGGTAAATTGATCCTCCAACCATGTTTCCGAAGAAACAACACTAGTTGATTCGTGTGAGATTCTGCAGTATGTAAAGACTGAGCTAGTACCAAGATATCGTCCAAATAAGGAAACACCGCAATACCCTGTTCTCTGATTACATATAGTAGGGCACCCAGAACCTTTGAAAAGTTTCTTGGAGCTGTTGCTAGGCCAAATGGAAGAGCAACAAATTGGTAATTCTTGTCTAAAAAAGAGAATCTCAGAAACTGATAGTGTTCTGGATGAATCGGAATATGAAGGTATGCATCCTGCAAGTCTATTGTGGACATATAATGTCCTTGCTGAACAAAAGGCAGAATAGTCCTTATAGTCACCATCTTGAAAGTTGGTACTCTTACATAACGATTCAAAATTTTCAGATCCAGAACTGGTCTGAATAAATTTTCTTTCTTTGGTACAATGAATAGATTTGAATAAAACCCCAAACCTTGTTCCTGAGGAGGAACTGGCATGATTACCCCTGAAGACTCCAGGTCTGAAACACACTTCAGAAAAGCCAGAGCTTTTACTGGATTTACAGGGATACGTGAGAGAAAAAATCTTCTCACAGGAGGTCTTACTCTGAATCCTATTCGATACCCTTGAGAGACAATGCTCTGAATCCAATGATTTTGGACAGATTCTATCCAAAATTCCTTGAAAAACCTTAATCTGCCCCCTACCAGCTGAGCTGGAATGAGGGCCGCACCTTCATGCGGACTTAGGGGCTGACTTTAGTTTCCTAAATGGCTTGGATTTATTCCAGTTTGAGGAAGGAAGCAGATTCCTTGGGGGGAGGATTAAGTTTTTGTTCCTTATTTTGACAAAAGGAACGAAAACGGTTAGAAGCCTTAGATTTACTCTTAGTTTTTTTATCCTGAGGCAGAAAAACTCCTTTTCCCCCAGTGATAGTTGAAATAATAGAATCCAACTGAGAACCAAATAAATTATTACCTTGGAAAGAAAGAGATAGTAATCTAGATTTAGATGTCATATCAGCATTCCAAGATTTAAGCCACAAAGCTCTTCTAGCTAATACAGCTAAAGACATGGATCTAACATCAATTTTTATAATATCAAAAATGGCATCACAAATAAAATGATTAGCATGCTGCAGTAAGCGAATAATGCTAGATATGTCAGAATCCAATTCATGTTGCGCTAAATTCTCCAACCAGAAAGTTGATGCAGCCGCAACATCAGCCAAAGAAATAGCAGGTCTGAGAAGATGACCTGAATATAAATAGGCCTTCCTTAGATAGGATTCAAGCTTCCTATCTAAAGGATCCTTAAAGGAAGTACTATCTTCCATAGGAATAGTGGTACGTTTAGCAAGAGTAGAAATAGCCCCATCAACTTTGGGGATTTTTTCCCAAAACTCTATAGATTTTGCTGGTAAAGGATACAATTTTTTAAACCTTGAAGAAGGAATGAAATAAGTACCTGGCTTATTCCATTCCTTAGAAATCATATCAGAAATAGCCTCAGGAATAGGAAAAACCCTTGGAGAAACCACAGGAGGGTTTACAAACAGCATTTAAACGTTTATTAGACTGAACGTCAAGAGGACTGGTTACCTCAATATCCAAAGTAATTAACACTTCTTTTAATAAAGAACGCATATACTCTATTTTAAATAAATAAGTAGATTTGTCAGTGTCAATGTCTGAGGAAGGATCTTCTGAATCAGATAGATCCTCATCAGAAGAGGATAAATTATTATGTTGTTGGTCATTTGAAATTTCATCAGCTAAATGAAAGTTTTAAAAGACCTTTTTCGTTTATTAGAAGGTGGAAATGCAGACAAAGCCTTCAGAATAGAATCAGAAACAAATTCTTTAAAATTTACAGGTATATCATGCACATTAGAAGTTGAAGGAACTGCAACTGGCAATGTACTATTACTGATGGAAACACTATCTGCATGTAAAAGTTTATCATGACAACTATTACAAATGACATTCGGTGGAATAATTTCTACAATTTTACAACAAATGCACTTAGCTTTGGTAGAACCGATGTCAGGCAGCAATGTTCCAGCAGAAACTTCTGATACAGGATCAGATTGGGACATCTTGCACAATGTAATAGAAAAAACAACATATAAAGCAAAATTATCTATTTCCTTATATGACAGTTTCAGGAATGGGAAAAAATGCAATAGCATAGGCCTCTGATAGAGAAAAAATGCAAGAGGCAAACATACAAGGGGTATTGAAATAATGAAAAAGTTGTATGAAGTTGTATGAAATGAAAAAGTTTGTATGACGCACAACGTAACGTAAACTTTTTTGGCGCCCAAAATAACCGGAAATGACACACTCGCATCACTGATGACGCCGCCGTGTGAAAAGTCTCGGCGTCACGTATGACGCCGGAAATGAAGTTGCGCCATAAACGTATTTTTTCACGCCAAAAATATTTTCGCGCCAAGAATGACGCAATAAAGTTTAGCATTTGACGCACCCGCGGGCCTAATACCCGCAAAGGCAAGAAGTAGTCAATTTGAAAAAAGACTAAACCCCAGGTAAGAAATACATTTCTTAAAATGTTTATATTCCCAAATATGAAACTGACAGTCTGCAGAAGGAAATACATGAACCTGACTCATGGCAAATATAAGTACAATACATATATTTAGAACTTTATATAAATGCATAAAGTGCCAAACCATAGCTGAGAGTGTCTTAAGTAATGAAAACATACTTACCAAAAGGCACCCCATCCACATATAGCAGATAGCCAAACCAGTACTAAAACAGTTATTAGTAGAGGTAATGGTAAATTGAGAGTATATCGTCAATCTGAAAAGGGAGGTAGGAGATGAATCTCTACGACCGATAACAGAGAACCTATGAAATAGACCCCAGTTAGGGAAATCATCGTATTCAAATAAGTGATACTCCCTTCACGTCCCTCTGACATTCGCTGTACTCTCAGAGGAATCGGGCTTCAACAATGCTGAGAAGTGCATATCAACGTAGAAATCTTAGCACAAACTTACTTCACCACCTCCATAGGAGGCAAAATTTGTAAAACTGAATTGTGAGTGTGGTGAGGGGTGTATTTATAGGCATTTTGAGGTTTGGGAAACTTTGCCCCTCCTGGTAGGATTGTATATCCCATATGTCACTAGATCATGGACTCTTGCCAATTACATGAAAGAAATAACATTTAAACAAAATATCCAATTTCCACTAAATAGCAGTTTCAGGAATGGCATTTTGCGCCATCGCGAGCCTAATTTGCCCGCGAAAAGTTTAAAAAAACAAGACCGAAGTTACAACTAGCTCAGAGACCTCAGGTTTACTAAATTTCTCCCAAACATAATTTTCCATGCTGAAACTGTTAGACTGCAAAGGGAAATAAACATAGACCTGACTCATGGCAAATATATGCAATATATATTTAAAACTTTAAAAATATAAAGGGCCAAACATAGCTGAGTGTGTCTTAAAAAAAGATACATACTTGGGCGGAGCCTGGCCAGGCAGAGGAATGGCTGCTGGTGACTAAAGCTCCGGGCACAATTACCATTCCCGAGTTAAAAGATACGGTGAAACAGAGCATAACAACCCTGCTTTGTGCTGTTTAACACTCGTCAACAGGCTGGGCACGCCTGGGTGAAAGCATTACCGCAGATTTACAGATACAGAGGCACCCGAGGCTTTTATAATATGCAGACCTGGGCCCACGAGCGCATGTAACTTACGGCGCGAGACCGGGCTCGACTGGCGGTGATCATCGGAGCTCCTCTGCACCTATGTGACCACGGGTGGAAACAACAGACGCAAGGAGGTGAATTTCGGATCGACTATCAGAGCGGGAGGCGGCAAGCTCTCTAAATCACTTCACCCGCTGTAGCTCAACGCCATTACAACCCACGTGGCCGGCAGTACACAACATCCTCAGGCACGGAGCACAAATATGAGGTACCAGGGCTTATTAAAGTAAACCGGGTCTGTCAAACACGTTACTCAGAACAGGCACTCCTATATAATAAGAGATGAAACGCAACTTTTTAAGAGGAGAGGTCATCGCAACAGGCCCTGATACACGATAACTATAGTAATGGAGGTTGGGGGCATACCTGAGTGATACAAATGCTACGCTCTGCAATTAAGATCAGAGTTTTTGGAAACAGAATTAATTTGTCGTGCTGGGCCACTTAAATCCCTTTTTTTGGGCCTTTACTCCCTCACCTAACCTTACAAGTGTCACAGACACTACTACAGCATAAAAATGACTACCAAATCAAGGGCGAAAGGGGACAAAGTTACTAAAAACCAGACCTTATTGCCAACTTCGGTCAGCAGCTTTTTCCAGAGTTCATCTAACAATAGCAATGATACAGACACTTGCTCACAGCAATCTAACAACATTGCTTCATCACCCTCTAACTTGAATGATCTTCCCACAGACTATGCAGCTCAGATTAAAGCAGATATTGCCAATCTTCCCACAAAGGCAGATTTTGACGCCCTCAAGGACATTATTACCTCAGATCTGGCAAATATGAAGAGGGACATAAATGAAATAGGGCAGAGGATTGAGTGTGTGGAGGAAACGCAAGACACTGTAAACTCCATAATTGATAATATTTCCACTCAAGCCAATGTTCAGTACGCCCAAATAGAAACACTACAGGACAAAGTCGAAGAGTTAGACAACAGGGGGCGCCGTAACAATTTGCGGATCAGAGGGGTCCCAGAGTCAGTGTTACAACAGGATATGATTGACTATCTACAGGGCCTTTTCAAGTTTTTACTAAAGGATCCACAGGCTCCAGATATGGAACTTGATAGGGCACATAGGGCTTTAAGACCACCTCCTCCTCCCAACGCTCCCCCCAGGGACATTATATTAAGATACCTACGCTACACTGATAAGGAGAAGGTGTGGCAGGCGGCCCGCTCGACACCTACTATTCAATACCTGGACCATAGCTTACAGATTTACATGGACTTAAGTCCTGCTACAGTCCAGAGGAGAAAAGAAGTTCGATACATCACTAAAGTCTTGCAAGACAAACACATTAGATACAGATGGGGATTCCCGTTCAGCCTGAATGTGACCCATGAAGGACGCTCTATTACTTACAGAAACGAACAGGACTTACCACTCCTCTCTGAGACTTTGGGCCTTTCTTTCCAACAACCCCATCCATCGGATGTCCGACTGGAGGGCTCAGAATCACATAAACAGCACCAACTAGCCAAAGGTTCATCTCAGAGCTGGACAAAAGTTCCCCCACAGAGAAAACAACAAAAAACCCCAGCAGTCTCGATCTGAATTGGAGATAAAGTCAACATATGACATTAATTTCTAGCCTTGGGACAGGCTGGGGATGCCACAACAATGATACCGCAGGGGATATTTCCGGTGATGCACCGTCCTCCCTGGTGGTAATGCATTAGGGACAAAATGAATATGATGTCCTTTAAGTTGAGTCCCATAAAACTTACTTCTTCAGGACTTGTTTAGTTTAAGTTGAAGCTTTTCTTGATTATAGGAAGAGGTTGGAGAGAGGGGAAGTTGTTAGTTTGAAGTATAGATTTAAGTTTAAATTTAGCCATGTTCTTATGAGCTGCTACAACAGCTTTAGGTTAATATTCGTTATACTCACTGTTTCACAACAAAGAAAATGTTATTATAATAAGGGAATAGGTATTGAGCAAACTCCTCAGTACGATGCTTACCTCACTTGGTGGATATGACCAAGAGGTTCTATGTTTTGTTATGTTTTTGTATGTTCTTTGTTTTCTTTGTTCTTTGTTTTATTTTCTCACTAGCTTATGTGTATTGTCAGAATATGAGCAAATTCATGCCTCCATATCAACGCAGGTGCGGCCTTCTCTGCAAGGGCGTCATCATGACCCGCTGGGCCCTCTCTACACAAAAGATGGTTATAGGGTTTGTTACTCACTCCGCTTTTCAGGTAATAATATTCCTTTTCACATATTATGTACGTTTTACAGTAATGTAGAATGCAGGCACAACATACAGGTAATCTGAATTTTATTACAGCCAATACAAAGGGACTCAATAACCAATATAAACGAAATTTAGCATTGAGGGACTTTAAACAAAAGAAAGGTGATGTGATTTTTATACAGGAGACTCACTTCATGAGGGGAAGGGAACCCAAAACTTTTGAATACAAATTTGGCCCCACATATTATGCATCCAATATTACTAAGACGAACGGGGTGGGCATCCTCATTAACAGAAGGTTACCATTCACTTTAATTAAGAAGATCACTGACAAAGATGGGCGATACCTCATCTTGATAGGAAAGCTTTACAACTCCATGGTTACACTAATAAATATATATGCCCCAAACACAAAACAAGATAAATTCTTTAAACATTTATCCAACTTGGTCTTAGAGATGTCAAAAGGGGCAGTAATAATGGGAGGGGACTTTAATTTAACACTAAATCCTGCACTGGACAATTCCACACAAACTTCCTCTGTACCGCATAGGATTATCAACTCTGTTAAGACACACATGAGGGATATGACCTTGCATGACGCTTGGAGAATACTTTACCCTGACAGTAGGGAGTTTACTTTTTATTCCAATCCACATAATCGACTCTCCCGCATTGATTATTTCATGGTGGACGTCACAAGCTTAGCTTGGGTCACACACATGAAGATCCTTCCTAATTCTTGGTCTGACCACTCTGTGGTTAGATGCGAATTTAAATGGCCATATATCCCTAACCGACAATATGTATGGAGACTGGAGGACAGTATTTTAGAAGATCCTATACACTTCCAAAGGATTGAAAAATCCATTAAAGAATACTTTTCTATTAATGCCTCCCCCCAGCCTGCTATAGATAGTAGAACTCTCTGGGATGCCCACAAAACAGTTATTAGAGGTGAATTTATCAGTATTCACTCCTATCAAATCAAGCAGGCTAACAAATTACTAAATGATACTCTTAACTCACTAGCACTATTAGAAGGCCAACTTAAGGAACACCCCACATCAGTAGATATCTTGCAAAAAATCACAGAGGGTAGAACACGGGTTAATCTGTTATTAGGCAAAGAATGTAAACAACGGGCTTTAAAATTAAATCAAAAATACTACGAGGGAGATAATAAAAGTGGCCCCATACTAGCTAGGAAACTGAAAAGGAGGATTAATAAAAATTATATCCTGACACTTTATAATAAACAAAACAAAGCAGTACATACGTCTGAGCAAATAGCAGAATCCTTTCGGACATACTATGAACAACTTTATAACCTACACAGGGAAGAAATACATCCAGCAAACAAAGATAAAAGTATTCGAGATTATCTAAAAAATATAATCCTTCCACAGCTATCCACAGAACAAAACCAAACACTTCTTGAACCATTTACATTCAACGAAATCAAAAATGTCATAACCCAACTCCCATCCAACAAAGCCCCGGGACCTGACGGATTCACTGCCCAATATTTTAAAAAATTTAAAGACCTTTTGATTCCCTATATGTTATCCCTCTTTAATAACATAACAGAAGATTCACCTTTCACACCGCTGGGATTAGAAGCACACATAACAGTTCTCCCTAAACAAGGAAAACCCCCCGATAGACCTGAAAATTTCCGCCCTATCTCTCTGCTGAATGTAGACATAAAGATCTATGCGAAAATGCTTGCAAACAGACTTAAATTAATACTTCCCCACATAATATCCAATGACCAAGTTGGCTTCATACACTCAAGAGAGGCGAAAGACAACACGGTCCGGGCTTTTCACCTAATTAACTATATACAAACACACAATATGCCAACAGTGGTGGTCTCAACCGACGCGGAGAAAGCTTTCGACCGCGTCGGTTGGGCTTTCCTACGTCAGACTCTCCAAAAATTTGGGATAGATGATGTCTTCATATCCAGGATTTTTGCCCTATACTCTGCCCCTTCGGCAAGGGTGAGAGTGAATGGTGTCCTATCAAACATATTCCACATCTCCAATGGGACCAGACAGGGGTGCCCCCTGTCACCCCTGCTGTTTGCCTGTGCGGTGGAGGTCCTAGCCTCAAAAATAAGAACTAACACAGACATCTCAGGGATCTACATAAAAGATACAGTACACAAGACATTGCTATATGCAGATGACATCCTATTTTTCCTCACAAACCCACTAGTGTCAATCCCCTATTTATTGCAAGAATTAGATCACTATCACCTAGCCTCCAACTTTTTAGTGAACAAAAACAAATCTGAAATGTTAATACTGCAAGGCGACGAAGATCTTAAAACACATATACAGGAGATATGCTCCTTCAGGATACAGAAGTCTAGTCTAAAATACTTGGGAATTATGTTGGCCCCTTCCATACGGGAAATGTTTCTACTTAACTATCAATCCTTACAAAAGATCATTGTTAATGATTTGTCCTCATGGCGCTCCCAACACATCACCTGGCTGGGTAGAGTTCACGCAATAAAGATGAACATTCTGCCGCGGTTGTTATACCTATTACAATCATTACCCATCCCATTGCCAATTAACTACTTGACGACCCTCCAAAACAACATATTTGAATACATCTGGGACAGACGCAAGGCCAGAATTAACAAAAAACTCATGTTCTTACATATTAAAAATGGAGGGCTGGGGGTTCCTAACCTCAAAAAATACAGACAAGCAGTCTTTATGCAAAGGGTGGTAGACTGGTTCACAAATTACGATAACAAGGCCTGGGTAAAATTAGAACATGATATCTCTGAGCAGAGACATCTGGGGACATTGTGCTGGCAACGGCGAGTGGGTTTGCCAGCGCACATTTCCCACAACGCAATTATCTCAGAAACCATTAAAATATGGGACAAACTCATCATAGAATACCCACATGTAACGTCTAGATTTTCTCCACTGACACCACTTACTGACAATACAGACTTCATACCAGGGGCAAAAATTCTAAGAGATCCCCAAGCCGTGAATAACCAGAGAGCTATAATGATGTTACACCTAGGAAATGAACAGAGCTTGAAACCCCCGAGTGATCTGATAGAGGAGGGATACACGGTCTTTGGTGATTGGTTCTTATTGGGACAATGTCATTCCTACATATACAAACACAAAGATAAAAGAAATCTGCTACGTACACTCACCCCATTTGAGACATTGTGTGCAACAGCTTCTCCAACCAGGAGAACTCTCTCACTCACATATTCCATTCTACAAGCGACCTCTAATACACCACATTACATTGATAGCTGGGAGAGAGAGCTTAACATTGAGCTTTCACACAAAGACAAGACATACATGTTCGCATCCATAAATAAAACCTCAGCATCCAGCAAGCTGGTGGAATTAAATCTCAAAATTATTCAGAGATGGTATCTCACACCCTCAAAAATACATAAGATTTTTCCAGCCAGCAATGATAGATGTTGGAGATGTGGGGCCACTCCAGGGAACATGACACATATATGGTGGACATGCCCGCCCTTACAAGAAATGTGGGGGAGAATAGCTAGGGAAACTTCAACTCTGTTGGAAATGGAGGTATTGGCAGAGCCAACTATATGGTTATTTAACATTGTGTATGGGAGATTTCAGGGTTATAAGAGGAACCTATTATATATTGCAAGTAATAGCTTCAAATCTTTAGTGGCTAGGAACTGGAAGAGTAGGGAAATCCCCACATTAGCTCAATGGCATCATAAGATGCATCATGTACTAGAACTAGAAGAATATGCTTACATGAAACACAAAAGAGCAGATAAATACATTCAGATGAAGATATTATGGGAGTCATACACTAACAACATAACACAAACTTAAACACCAACTCTCTCATCCCAGTAGGATTCTGCGAGCTATATGGGTCATGTGACGCCTTTGACGTTTTTTCCACTCTGCGCGTAACAATAGGGAGAGGCAGCTACCTGTTGATTTGTAAAATTGTAAAATTGTTCAAAATTCTGACTTAATGTTATATGAAACTATGTTTATAAATGTGAAACCCAACAGCATCAGGAGATACAATCACTTGGACTTTGCTATGTACGTGAATTTGTTTGTAATCTTCTTTACCCATTTCTATTTTCTGTGCATGGTAATACTCAAGTTGTAATTTGACCTTTTTTTTTGTTCAATAAAGCTGTTTTGAAAACAAAAAAAAAAAAACAAAAAAAAAAAAAAAAAAAAATACCTAAACATTTGAAATTCATATATGAAAAATCTGCATTAATGTTTAGTTTATTATGACAAAAGTAAAAAAAAGGAAAATTTTTATCCAGTACACAAAAGAAAAATCTCTTTTCCTGAGCTCTGCTATAAGAAAGAGAATATTGGTGAATGTACAAGGGGCTGTTAGCATACTGAATGGTAGACCTGTATACTGGTAAACTAGTGAGAGCTTATCTCAGGCTCTAATGATGCTTGTTTGACAGAGTAATGTAAAAGGATATATCCCTGTGTTCTGTAAAATAAGAGCAGATTTGACCATAGTCAAGCGAAATTGCAGTTTGTTCAGAGACCAAAAAGGTAGGAGTGGTCTCCATGTTCCTTTCATTTTCTTCACTATAAAGATGTAAATAAAACTTGACAGAGTAGCCTATGACAACAGTATTTGGGTACCAGGAATCTGTTATTGAATCCAGGTGTGTCTGCACAATAAGGGAATATTGCACCCATCAGAAAACACCTTCAAAACACAGATGAAATAAATATGTTTGCGACAGATTTTTGTCTCTAATGCTTCAAACAGAACTCCCTTCTCACCAGATTGGAGCCTACCATACTGCTAGCATCAATCTCAGAAAGCTCTTAACTGTCTTAGTAAAAAAAAAAAAAGCAGACTTGCTTTAACTGCAAACAACAAAAAACTGTGCATTTCGCACAAATTCATTCTGATTCAGATGACAACATTTGCTGTATTCTTTACATTCATTCGAAAGAGCAACACTTTAACAAATGCATAGAACACAATTTAGTAGATTCACTTAAACCATAAAACCAATACTCTAAAAGACAAGAAAGGCTTTTCTGCAAGTGGGAAGGTCTTTTTTTTTTTTTTTTTTGAGATGGGTAAGGCTTCAAATTTACAAATGTACACTATGCCTTGGTGATCCTGCAGTGTCCTTGTCAGATGATTTATTCCTATGTCAGCCAATAAGTAGGCATCTCTTCTGTTCTTGTTTAATGCATTAAAAAGTGCTACTGCTGACTTGTAGTAGAAGCAAAAAAAAAAAAAAAAAAAAAAAAAAAAAAAAAAAAAAAAGATACATACTTACCTAAAGACACCCATCCACATATAGCAGATAGCCAAACCAGTACTGAAACATATAAGCAGATGAATCCCCACGACCGAATTTACAGAGAGCTTTAGAATAGATTTTCCATAGGAGAAAACATGGCATCATTAGGCAAATACTCCCTTCACATCTCTCAGATAAACACTGTACTTTGAGAGGAACTGGCTTCAAAATGCTTAGAAGCGCCTTTCACAGAAGAAATCAAGCACAACTTGCTTCACCATCCTCCAACGAAGGCAAAGTTTGTAAAACTGAGGTATGAGTGAGGTGGGAGGTGTATTTATGGGCATTTTGAGGTTTGGGAAACTTTACCCCCTCCAGGTAGGAATGTATATCCCATACACTGTAGTTATGTGTTTTACATGTGTGACCATCACTACAAGGTCAAAATCATTTAGGAAATTACATTACATCAACTATAAATCACGATCAATTGTATCATCACAAATAGGAAATCAGATTCAAGAATTAGCATATATTTAAACGGACATAAAACAACATATTTATATTTCATGATTCCGAAAGAGTAGGCAATTTTACAGTTACAGTTGTCTCATTTATTATTATTATTATTATTATCGGTTATTTGTAGAGCGCCAACAGATTTCGCAGCGCTATAAACAAATGCAGAGTACAACAAAACAATTATATGGATCAAATGGATAGAGGGCCCTGCCAAGAGTTGCACTTTTGTAGTCAGCTCTTAAGAAGGTGATCTACAAACATCTGGACTCTTAGGCTTACATGCTAAGGGGGTTCAGGGGATAGCGATGGAGTAGAGGAACTGGTATAAAGAAATGTTAGTGTAGGTTGTATGCATCCCTGAACAGTAGAGTCTTTAGGGAGTGCTTGAAGCTTTCAAAACTAGGGGAGAGTCTTGAGGAGCGAGGCAGAGAGTTCCACAAGATGGGAGCCAGTCTGGAGAAGTCCTGTAAACGGGAGTGTGATGAGGTAACAAGAGAGGATGAGAGTAGAAGGTCATGAGCAGAGCGAAGGGGATGGGAGGGAGAGTATCTGGAGACAAGGTCTGAGATATAGGGGGGAGCAGTGCAGTTGAGGGCTTTGTATGTCAGAGTGAGAATTTTGTGTTTGATCCTAGAGGCAAGAGGAAGCCAGTGAAGGGATTGGCAGAGAGGTGCAGCAGATGAAGAGTGACGTGTAAGGAAGATGAGCCTGGCAGAGGCATTCATTATGGATTGTAAAGGATCAGAAGAGAAAGAGAGGGCGCCTCATAGTGTAAGCTATTCTTGAAAAGTGCCGTTGTTGTGCATATATGAAAAGGCTTACCAGATGGTGTTGCACTGTACTCTGACCGGTGCCAGCAGGCGGACTAACACTTAATAGTGGTTAGCACACTGATCCGACTTGTTGGTCAGCTGCGTCCTGGACCAGTCGGATCAGTGTGCTAACCACTATTAAGTGTTAGTCTGCCTGCTGGCACCGGTCAGAGTACAGTGCAACACCATCTGATAAGCCTTTTCATATATGCACAACAACGGCACTTTTCAAGAATAGCTTACACTATGAGGCGCCTTCTCTCTCTCTTCTGATTGTTTAGCTCGTCCTTCACACCGGGATCAAGAGGAGCAGCCTTCAGCTCAGATCCTTTCAAGTTTGATTTTGCACTAACTGGTCATTCATTTACGTTTTGAGGAAAAAGTTTTATTGGTAAAACTATTACAATGTGTTTTTGAACATTGAGCATATATTATATATTTTATATTATATATTATATATTTTATTATTATTATTTTTAATATGGATTGTAAAGTAGCTAGGCGGCAGGTGAGGAGACCAGAGAGGACAGAGTTGCAGTAATCGAGGCGGAAAAGGATGAGAGAGTGGATTAAAATCTTAGTTGTGTCTTGTGTAAGGAAGTGTCTAATTTTAGAGATGTTTTTAAGGTGGTAATGATATTGGAAACCGTGGGACTTTATTAGGGAACCTAGTGATGACGTGTAGATTGAGAAGAGAAGGGGACCGAGGACAGAGCCTTGCGGTACTCCGACAGAAAGTGGTGACGGGGCAGAGGAGGCCCCAGAGAAGGCTACACTAAAGGTACGGTTTGACAGGTAGGAAGAGAGCCACGAGAGGGTTGTGTCACAGATGCCGAAGGATTGGAGGGTTTGGAGCAAAAGAGGGTGGTCAACAGTGTCAAAGGCTGTGGACAGATCAAGGAGGATAAGCAGAAAAAAGAGGCCTTTAGATTTTGCTGTAAGTAGGTTGTTGGTAGCCTTAACACTGTCTCTGTGGTGTGATGGGGACGAAATCCAGTGGGTCAAGGAGGGAGTTTGATGTAAGGAAATGGGATAGGCGTGCATATACTATTTAACCCCTTAATGACCGGACCATTTTTCAATTTTCTTACCCTTAATGACAATGGCTATTTTTAAATTTCTGCAGTGTTTGTGTTTAGCTGTAATTTTCCTCTTACTCATTTACTGTACCCACACATATTATATACCGTTTTTCTCGCCATTAAATGGACTTTCTAAATATACCATTATTTCCATCATATCTTATAATTTAAAAAAAAAAAAAATACAAAATATGAGGAAAAATGGAAAAAAACACACTTTTTCTAACTTTGACCCCCAAAATCTGGTACACATCTACAACCACCAAAAAACACCCATGCTAAATAGTTTCTAAATTTTGTCCTGAGTTTAGAAATACCCAATGTTTACATGTTCTTTTTTTTTTGTTGCAAGTTATAGGGCCATAAATACAAGTAGCACTTTGCTATTTCCAAACCACTTTTTTTTAAAATTAGCGCTAGTTACATTGGGACACTGATATCTTTCAAGAATCCCTGAATATCCCTTGACATGTATATATTTTTATTTAGAAGACATCCCAAAGTATTGATCTAGGCCCATTTTGGTATATTTCATGCCACCATTTCACCGCCAAATACAATCAAATAAAAAAAAAACTGTTAAATTTTTCACAATTTTAGGTTTCTCACTGAAATTATTTACAAACAGCTTGTGTAATTATGGCACAAATGGTTGTAAATGTTTCTCTGGGATCCCCTTTGTTCAGAAATAGCAGACATATATGGCTTTGGCGTTGCTTTTTGGTAATAATAAGGCCGTTAAATGCTGCTGCGCACCACACTTGTAATATTCCCAGCAGTTAAGGGGTTAATTAGGTAGCTTGTAGGGTTAATTTTTAGCTTTAGTGTAGAGATCAGCCTCCCACCTGACACATCCCACCCCCTGATCTCCCCCTGACCTCCCTCAAACAGCTCTCTTCCCTCCTCCACCTCACAATTGTCACCGCCATCTTAAGTACAGGCAGAAAGTCTGCCAGTACTGAAATAAAAATCATTTTTTATTTTTTTTTATTTATTTTTTCATACTGTCTGCAGTCTGCATCCCCCTTACCCCACAACCTCCCTGATCCCCCCATACATCTTTCTAACCCTCCCCCTCTACCTATTTGCCGCCATCTTGGGTACTGGCAGCTGTCTGCCAGTACCCAATTTGCCCCCAAAAATAGTTTTTTTTTTTTACTTTTTAGATGAAAAATATGTTTTCTGTAGTGTACCTGGGCCCCCCTTAATAATCTACATCCCTCCCCGTCCCAGATCCCTTACTACTCAAAGAAGATCCCCAGGACCCCAGGCATCTGCATTAATTATATATTTTTTTTCTATTTCTTCCGGCCCTTTCTGCATCGGTGGGTAAAATAAGGGATTGCAGTGATGCCTCAATATTGAGGCATCACTACAATCCCTTGTAAGCAGCTGGAAGCGATCATGATCGCTTCCAGCGCTTCTAACAACAGAGGACGTACCAGGTACGTCAATTGTCATTAAGGGAATGTTTTTCCATGACGTACCTGGTAATTCCTCTGTCATTAAGGGGTTAAAAAAGGTTTGATCAAGGGAGGTTTGATCAAGGGAAGGTTTGATCAAGGGAAGGTTTTTTGAGGATAGGTGTGTCTAGTGCATGTTTCAGAGATGAGGGAAATATACCGGTGCTGAGGGAGAAGTTTAAAATGTGTGTTAGTATAGGGGTGATGGTAGCAGAGAGGGAGTGGAGTAGCAGAGAGGGAGTGGAGTAGCAGTGAGGGGATAGGGGCAAGGGGTAGTGAGGTGAGAGCGCAGTATAAGTGCCGAAACTTCTTCCTCAGTAACAGGGGAGAATGAGCTAAGTTTAAGGTTATGTGGTTTGTGCTTGATTGAGAGCATTTAAAGGGGTAAGAGAATGGAATTATGTTGAGAGCTGATTTTTTGTGTGATTTCTATGGTAAGAGGGGCCAGATTATCAAGGACGGATGTAAGGGTGGAATTATAGTGTAAGATAGATTGGTCAGGGCAGGAAAAAGAGGAGAAGGATGAGAGGAGAGGTTTGAGGGAATTAGCAAGCTGTTGCTGATCTAATGACATAATGCCTCTGTAAAGTTTGATGTGAGGAGTAGAAGGAGGGAGAGTTGTAGGGAGGGATGATATGTTGCAAGTAAGGAGATGGTGGTCAGAAAGAGGAAAGGGGGAGTTAGTGAAGTTTGAGAGAGTTCATTGATAGCTAAAGATCAGGTCAAGGGAGTGACCGTCTGTGTGAGTGGAAGAATCAGTCCATTGTGACAAAACAAAAGAGGAAGTGAGTTGCAGAAGTTGTTTTGCAGATGAAGCAGTGGGATTGTCAAGAGGGAAGTTGAAGTTGCCAAGAATGAGGGCAGGGGTGTCTGAAGAAAGGAAATAAGGTAGCCAGGCAGCCAAGTGATCTAGAAATTGAGGTCAGGAGCCAGGGGGTCGGTATATGACTGCAACACGTATAGAGAGGGGAGAGAATAAGCTAATCATGTGGGTTTCGAATGAGGAAAATGTGAGGGAAGAGATGGGATGTATTTGTTGAAAGGTGCAATGAGAGGAAAGTAAAATACCTACACCACCTCCTTGTCTATTACCAGACCTAGGAGTGTGGCTGAAGTGGAGACCCCCATGTGACAGAGCAGCAGTGGATGCTGTGTCTAGAGGAGAAAGCCAGAAGGTTGATTATATATATGATTCTATTATATCATTTGATTTATTCTCTTCATATCCTTTGATGAACAGCATATCTAGATAGGCTTAGTAGATTATGATTGGTGGCTGCACATAGATGCCTTCTGTGATTGCCTCACCCACGTGCATTGCTATTTCTTCAACAAAGGATATATAAACAATAAACCTATTTACATCATAGAAGTACATTGGAATGTTGTTTAAAATTGTATTCACTGTCTGAATCATGAAAGATAAATGATGGCTTTAGTGTCCCTTTAAAATCAGGATTCAAACATAATATGCCATTAGGAATTTCCTATAATATATCATTAGAAAACATTATAGTTGTTGCTTTTTTGGAAGGAACAACAATGCTATGCTGCTATATATAAATGAACATATGTGGGAGATAATCACAATACATACATATATGTACATAACACACATCACACAACAACAAAACATACATTTATCTTTTTAATCATCACACAATAATAATGTTGCAAAAAAGAACAAGAGAACGAAGATTTGGAAAGTAGACAGGCATGTAGCTAATACAGTGGCGTATTTAGGTTTTGTGCTGCCTTAGGCACTCAGAATCCTGATGCCCCCTCCCGAGTTTAGGTCATTTTTGGCCATATAATTTTTTTTGGTCAAGGAGTAATGTTTTTTTGTTTTTGTTTGTTTTATATATATTTCATCATTCATGATATGTCACTCCTATCCTGTAATCTGTCTCCACTCAGTCAGTTACCTGTCTCTCTCTCTCTGTATTTGACTGTCTCAGACTCAAACCCATAGTAGTTGTATATGTTAGCAGCACGTTTCTGATTGGATCATTCAACAATCACATAGCCATAGTAGCATATTCTTTCAATCCATTCCTGTTCCTAAATTCTCCTTCTCATTGTATTATTGACTTGTCACTACTTGACACTGACTTGAGCAAATACCACCTCAATTGTTTCTTACTTTCTCCCTTCCTTCGTGTCACTGTATTTAATTTTTATTATATATTTAATTTTATATTTCCCTGCCCTGGTTTTTACTATAATTATCCAGATTACAGTATCTGACTTGAAGACAAGTTGAAAATTGAAATTAATTATGAAATGCATTAAATTTATGCACCACCATGCATTATATATGGTAAACTATGGAGCTGTGGCATGCGGCTGCCCTACCTGATGTGTGAGTGTTTCAGTGTATGAGTGTGTCTGTGTGTGTATGTTTACCTTTATAACATTTCCAAGTTTAAATAGACACTTAAGATTAAAGTGCATATACGTTTTAGTCACTTGGTCAAAAATTGCACATGTCAAAGGAGGGGGGGGGGCCCTGACCAATGGTTAAGTCAGGGGCCCCATAATTTCTAGTGGCAGCCCTGAGTGCCGGTATTACGAGTCTGTCCTGGGAGGCCAAAAAGTGAGCGGTACACACTCTACCTCCAAGATCCCTAACGCATTTTAAAGTCAGTAGTTAAGAGTTTTATGGTACAACGTCGTAACATAAAAACATAATTTATGTAAGAACTTACTCATTTCTTTCATATTGGCAAGAGTCCATGAGCTAGTGACGTATGGGATATACATTCCTACCAGGAGGGGCAAAGTTTCCCAAACCTCAAAATGCCAATTAATACACCCCCCACCACACCCACAATTCAGTTTAACGAATAGCCAAGAAGTGGGGTGATAAGAAAGGAGCGAAAGCATCAAACAAGGAATTGGAATAATTGTGCTTTATAAAAAAAAACATAACCACCACAAAAAGGGTGGGCCTCATGGACTCTTGCCAATATGAAAGAAATGAATTTATCGGGTAAGTTCTTACATAAATTATGTTTTCTTTCATGTAATTGGCAAGAGTCCATGAGCTAGTGACGTATGGGATAGCAGATACCCAAGATGTGGAACTTCCATGCAAGAGTCACTAGAGAGGGAGGGATAAAATAAAGACAGCCAATTCCGCTGAAAAAATAATCCACAACCCAAATCAAAAAGTTTTAATCACATAATGAAAAAAACTGAAATTATAAGCAGAAGAATCAAACTGAAACAGCTGCCTGAAGTACTTTTCTACCAAAAACTGCTTCAGAAGAAGAAAACACATCAAAATGGTTGAATTTAGTAAAAGTATGCAAAGAAGACCAAGTTGCTGCTTTGCAAATCTGATCAACAGAAGCTTCATTCTTAAAAGCCCAGGAAGTAGAAACTGACCTAGTAGAATGAGCCGTAATCCTTTGAGGCGGGGATTTACCCGACTCCACATAAGCATGATGAATCAAAGACTTTAACCAAGACGCCAAAGAAATGGCAGAAGCCTTCTGACCTTTCCTAGAACCAGAAAAGATAACAAATAGACTAGAAGTCTTCCTGAAATCTTTAGTAGCTTCAACATAATATTTCAAAGCTCTTACTACATCCAAAGAATGTAAAGATCTCTCCAGAGAATTCTTAGGACACAAAGAAGGGACAACAATTTCTCTACTAATGTTGTTAGAATTCACAACTTTAGGTAAAAAATTAAATGAAGTCCGCAACACCGCCTTATCCTGATGAAAAATCAGAAAAGGAGATTCACAAGAAAGAGCAGATAACTAAGAAACTCTTCTAGCAGAAGAGATGGCCAAAAGGAACAAAACTTTCCAAGAAAGTAATTTAATATCCAGAGAATGCATAGGTTCAAACGGAGGAGCCTTTAAAGCCCTCAGAACCAAATTAAGACTCCAAGGAGGAGAAATTGACTTAATGACAGGCTTAATACGAACCAAAGCCTGTACAAAACAATGAATATCAGGATGATTAGCAATCTTTCTGTGAAAAAGTACAGAAAGAGCAGAGATTTGTCCTTTCAAGGAACTTGCAGACAAACCTTTTTCCAAACCATCCTGAAGAAACTGTAAAATTCTAGGAATTCTAAAAGAATGCCAAGAGAATTTATGAGAAGAACACCAAGAAATGTAAGTCTTCCAAACTCGGTAATCTTTCTAGACACAGATTTACAAGCCTGTAACATAGTATTAATCACTGAATCAGAGAAACCTCTATGACTAAGTATTAAGCGTTCAATCTCTATACCTTCAAATTTAATGATTTGAGATCCTGATGGAAAAATGGGCCTTGAGATAGAAGGTCTGGCCTTAACGGAAGTGTCCAAGGTTGGCAACTGGCCATCCAAATGAGATCCGCATTCCAAAACCTGTGTGGCCATGCTGGAGCCACCAGCAGTACAAACGAACGCTCCATTATGATTTTGGAAATCACTTTTGGAAGAAGAACTAGAGGCGGAAAGATATAAGCAGGTTGATAATTCCAAGGAAGTGACAACGCATCCACCGCTTCCGCCTGAGGATCCCTCGATCTGGACAGATACCTGGGAAGTTTCTTGTTTAGATAAGAAGCCATCAGATCTATTTCTGGAAGTCCCCAGATTTGAACAATGTGAAGAAATACCTCTGGGTGAAGAGACCATTCGCCCGGATGTAACGCCTGGCGACTGAGATAATCCGCTTCCCAATTGTCTATACCTGGGATGTGAACTGCAGAAATTAGACAGGAGCTGGATTCCGCCCATACAAGTATCTGAGATACTTCTTTCATAGACTGAGGACTGTGAGTCCCACCTTGATGATTGACATACGCCACGGTTGTGACATTGTCTGTCTGAAAACAAATAAACGATTCTCTCTTCAGAAGAGGCCAGAACTGAAGAGCTCTGAAAATCGCACGTTCCAAAATGTTGATTGGTAATCTCGCCTCCTGAGATCCCCAAACCCCCTGCACTGTCAGAGATCCCCATACAGCTCCCCAACCTGAAAGACTCGCATCTGTTGAGATCACAGTCCAGGTTGGACGAAGTCTGACAGTCTGAAAGAAGGAATACTGATTATCCTGAATCATGGCAAATATAAGTTTAAAACATATATTTAGAACTTTACATATAAAGTGCCCAACCATAGCTTAGAGTGTTATGAATAAAATAAGACTTACTTACCTTAAGACACTCATCTACATATAGTAGATAGCCAAACCAGTACTGAAACGAGAATCAGTAGAGGTAATGGTATATAAGAGTATATCGTCGATCTGAAAAGGGAGGTAGGAGAAGAAATCTCTATTACCGATAACAGAGAACCTATGAAATAGATCCCCTAGAGGAAGACCATGGTATTCAAATAGGCAATACTCTCTTCACATCCCTCTGACATTCACTGCACTCTGAGAGGAAAAACATAATTTATGTAAGAACTTACCTGATAAATTCATTTCTTTCATATTAGCAAGAGTCCATGAGCTAGTGACGTATGGGATATACATTCCTACCAGGAGGGGCAACGTTTCCCAAACCTTAAAATGCCTATAAATACACCCCTCACCACACCCACAATTCAGTTTAACGAATAGCCAAGAAGTGGGGTGATAAGAAAAAAGTGCGAAAGCATATAAAATAAGGAATTGGAATAATTGTGCTTTATACAAAAAAATCAAAACCACCACAAAAAAGGGCGGGCCTCATGGACTCTTGCTAATATGAAAGAAATGAATTTATCAGGTAAGTTCTTACATAAATTATGTTTTCTTTCATGTAATTAGCAAGAGTCCATGAGCTAGTGACGTATGGGATAATGATTACCCAAGATGTGGATCTTTCCACACAAGAGTCACTAGAGAGGGAGGGATAAAATAAAGACAGCCAATTCCTGCTGAAAATAATCCACACCCAGAATAAAATTTTAATGAAAAAACATAAGCAGAAGATTCAAACTGAAACCACTGCCTGAAGTACGTTTCTACCAAAAACTGCTTCAGAAGAAGAAAACACATCAAAATGGTAGAATTTAGTAAAAGTATGCAAAGAGGACCAAGTTGCTGTTTTGCAAATCTGATCAACCGAAGCTTCATTCTTAAACGCCCAGGAAGTAGAAACTGACCTAGTAGAATGAGCTGTAATCCTTTGAGGCGGAGTGTTACCCGACTCAACATAGGCATGATGAAATAAAGATTTCAACCAAGATGCCAAAGAAATGGCAGAAGCTTTCTGGTCTTTTCTAGAACCGGAAAAGATGACAAATAGACTAGAAGTCTTTCGGAAAGACTTAGTAGCTTCAACATAACATTACAAAGCTCTAACAGCATCCAAAGAATGCAATGATTTCTCCTTAGAATTTATAGGATTAGGACATAATGAAGGAACCACAATTTCTCCACTAATGTTGTTAGAATTCACAACCTTAGGTAAAAAATTCAAAAGAAGTTCGCAGCACCACCTTATCCTGATGCAAAATCAGAAAAGGAGACTCACAAAAAAAGAGTAGATAATTCAGAGACTCTTCTGGCAGAAGAGATGGCCAAAAGAAACAAAACTTTCCAAGAAAGTAATATAACGACCAAAGAATGCATGGGTTCAAAAGGAGAAGCTTGAAGAGCCCCCAGAACCAAATTCAAACTCCAAAGAGGAGAAATTGACTTAATGACAGGTTTTATACGAACCAAAGCTTGTACAAAACAATGAATATCAGGAAGATTAGCAATCCTTCTGTGAAAAAGAACAGAAAGAGCAGAGATTTGTCTTTCAAGAAACTTGCGGACAAACCTTTATCTAAACCATCCTTAAGAAATATAAGTCTTCCAGACTCTATAATATATCTCTCTAGATACAGATTTACGAGCCTGTCACATAGTATCAATCACAGAGTCAGAGAAACCTCTTTGACCAAGAATCAAGCGTTCAAACTCCACACCTTAAAATTAAGGTTTTGAGATCCTGATGGAAAAAAGAACCTTGAGACAGAAAGACTGGTCTTAACGGAAGAGTCCACAGCTGGCAAGAGGCCATCCGGACAAGATCCGCATACCAAAACCTGTGAGGCCATGCTGGAGCTACCAGCAGGACAAACGAGCATTCCTTTAGAATATTAGAGAATACCCTTGGAAGAAGAACTAGAGGCGGAAAGAAATAGGCAGGATGACACTTGTAAGGAAGAGATAATGCATCCACTGCCTCCGCCCGAGGATCCCTGGATCCGGACAGATACCAGGGAAGTTTTTTGTTTAGATGAGAAGCCATCAGATCTATTTCTGGGAGTTCCCACATTTGAATAATCTGAGGAAATACCTCTGGGTGAAGACCATTCGCCCAGGTGCAACGTTTGGCGACTGAGATAATCCGCTTTCCAATTGTCCATACCTGGGATATGAACCGCAGAGATTAGACAGGAGCTGGATTCCGCCCAAACCAAAATTCAAGATACTTCTTTCATAGCCAGAGGACTGTGAGTCCCTCCTTGATGATTGATGTATGCCACAGTTGTGACATTGTCTATCTGAAAACAAATGAACAATTCTCTCTTCAGAAGAGGCCAAGACTGAAGAGCTCTGAAATTGCACGGAGTTCCAAAATATTGATCGGAAATCTCACCTCCTGAGATTCCCAAACCCCTTGTGCCGTCAGATACCCCCACACAGCTCCCCAACCTGTAAGACTTGCATCTGTTGAGATTATAGTCCAGGTCGGAAGAACAAAAAAGCCCCCTGAACTAAACGATGGTGATCTGCCCACCATGTCAGAGAGTGTCATATAATCGGTTTAAAGATATTAATTGAGATATCTTTGAGTAATCCCTGCACCATTGGTTCAGCATACAGAGCTGAAGAGGTCGCATGTGAAAACGAGCAAAGGAGATCGCATCTGATGCGGCAGTCCTAAGACCTAAAATTTCCATGCATAAGGCTACCAAAGGGAATGATTGTGACTGAAGGTTTTGACAAGCTGATATCAATGTTAAACTTCTCTTGTCTGACAAGGACAGAGTCATAGACACTGAATCTATTCTAGAAACCTAAAAAGGTTACACTTGTCTGAGGAATCAATGAACTGATTGGTAAATTGATCCTCCAACCATGAACTTGAAGAAACAACACAAGTCGATTCGTATGAGATTCTTCGAAAATGAGAAGACTGAGCAAGTACCCAGATATTGTCCAATAAGGAAATACCAAAAAAACCCTGTTCTCTGATTACAGACAGAAGGGCACCGAGAACCTTTCAAAAAAATTCTTGGAACTGAGGCTAGGCCAAACGGTAGAGCCACAAAACTGGTAATGCTTGTCTAAAAAGAGAATCTCAGACACTAAAAGTGATCTGGATGAATCGGAATATGTAGATACACATCCTGTAAATCTATTGTAGCCATATAATGCCCTTGCTAAACAAAAGGCAGGACAGTCCTACAGTAACCATCTTGAATGTTGGTATCCTTACATAACGATTCAATATTGATAGATCCGGAACTGGTCCGAAGGAATTGACCTTCTTTGGTACAATGAAGAGATAAAATAAAACCCCAGCCCCTGTTCCAGAACTGGAACTGGCATAATTACTCCAGCCAACTCTAGATCTGAAACACATTTCAGAAATGCTGAGCCTTTGCTGAGTTAACTGGGACACGGGAAAGAAAAAAATCTCTTAGCAGGAGGCTTTAACTGAAGCCAATTCTGTACCTTTCTGAAACAATGTTCTGAAACCAGAAATTGAGAACGGAATTGATCAAAAATTCTTTGAAGAAAACGTAATCTGCCCCGTACCAGCTGAGCTGGAATAAGGTCCGCACCTTCATGGGTACTTAGGAGCTGGCTATAGGTTTTCTAAAAGGCTTGGATATATTCCAAACTGGAAATAGTTTCCAAACTGATACCGCTCCTGAGAATGAAGGATCAGGCTTTTGTTCCTTATTGTGAGGAAAGGAACGAAATGATTATTAGACCTAAATTTACCTTAGATTTTTTATCCTTTGGTAAAAAAGTTCCCTTCCTTCCAGAAACAGTTGAAATAATAAATTACTACCCTGGAAAGAAAGGGAAAGCAAAGTTGACTTAGAAGACATATCAGTATTCCAAGTTTAATCCATAAAGCTTTTCTAGCTAAAATAGCTAGAGACATATACCTGACATCAACTCTAATGATATCAAAAGATGGTATCACCAATAAAATTATTAGCATGTTATAGAATAATAATAATGCTATAAAATTATGATCTGTTACTTGTTGCGCTAAAGTTTCTAACCAAAAAGTTGAAGCTGCAGCAACATCCGCTAAAAATATAGCAAGTCTAAGAAGATTACCTGAACATAAGTAAGCTTTTCTTAGAAAGGATTCAATTTTCCTATCCAAAGGATCCTTAAGTGAATTACTATCTGCCGTAGGAATAGTAGCACATTTAGCAGGAGTAGAGACAGCCCCATAACCTTAGGGATTTTGTCCCAAAAAAACTCTAATCTGTCAGATGGCACAGGATATAATTGCTTAAACGTTTAGAAGGAGTAAAAGAATTACCCAAATTATTCCATTCCCTGGAAATTACTTCAGAAATAGCATCAGGGAGATTAAACACTTCTGGAATAACTACAGGAGATTTAAAAACCTTATTTAAACGTTTAGATTTAGAATCAAGAGGACCAGAATCCTCTATTTCTAATGCAATTAATACTTCTTTAAATAAAGAACGAATAAATTCCATCTTGAACAAATACAAAGATTTATCAGCATCAACCTCTGAGACAGAAACCTCTGAACCAGAAGAACCATTATCAGTATCAGAATGATGATGTTCATTTAAAAATTCATCTGAAAAAAGAGAAGACTTTTATGTAAATTAGAAGGAGAAATAACAGACATAGCCTTCTTAATGGATTTAAAAAAAATAAAATCTCTTATGTTTATCAGGAACACTCTGAAAATTAGATGTTGACGGAACAGCAACAGGTAATGTAACAGTACTAAAGGAAATTTTATCTGCATTAATAAGTTTGTCATGACATGCAATACAAACAACAGCTGGAGAAACAGATACCAAAAATTATAGCAGATACACTTAGCTTGGTAGCTCCAGCAGTAGACAGCGATTTTCCTGTAGTATCTTCTGACTCAGATGCAACGTGGGACATCTTGCAATATGTAAGACAAAAAACAACATATAAAGCAAAATTGATCAAATTCCTTAAATGACAGTTTCAGGAATGGGAAAAAATGCCAAAGAACAAGCTTCTAGCAACCAGAAGCACTGAAAAAAATAAGACTTAAATAATGTGGAGACAAAAGCGACGCCCTTATTTTTTAGCGCCAAATAAGACGCCCACATTATTTGGCGCCTAATAACGTCAAAAAATGACGCAACTTCCGGCGACACGTATGACGCCGGAAACGGAAAAGAATTTTTGCGCCAAAAAAGTCCGCGCCAAGAATGACGCAATAAAATGAAGCATTTTCAGCCCCCGCGAGCCTAACAGCCCACAGGAAAAAAAGAGTCAAATTTTTGAAGGTAAGAAAAAAATGAATAATTCAAATGCATTATCCCAAATATGAAACCGACTGTCTGAAAAATAAGGAAAGTTGAACATTCTGAGTCAAGGCAAATAAATGTTTGAATACATATATTTAGAACTTTATAAACAAAGTGCCCAACCATAGCTTAGAGTGTCACAGAAAATAAGATTTACTTACCCCAGGACACTCATCTACATGTTTGTAGAAAGCCAAACCAGTACTGAAACGAGAATCAGCAGAGGTAATGGTATATATAAGAGTATATCGTCGATCTGAAAAGGGAGGTAAGAGATGAATCTCTACGACCGATAACAGAGAACCTATGAAATAGACCCCGTAGAAGGAGATCACTGCATTCAAATAGGCAATACTCTCCTCACATCCCTCTGACATTCACTGCACGCTGAGAGGAAAACCGGGCTCCAACTTGCTGCGGAGCGCATATCAACGTAGAATCTAGCACAAACTTACTTCACCACCTCCATCGGAGGCAAAGTTTGTAAAACTGAATTGTGGGTGTGGTGAGGGGTGTATTTATAGGCATTTTAAGGTTTGGGAAACTTTGCCCCTCCTGGTAGGAATGTATATCCCATACGTCACTAGCTCATGGACTCTTGCTAATTACATGAAAGAAACCGGGCTTCAGCCTGCTGCGAATCGCATATCAACGTAGAAATCTAGAACAAACTTACTTCACCACCTCCATGGGAGGCAAAGTTTGTAAAACTGAATTGTGGGTGTTGTGAGGGGTGTATTTATAGGCATTTTGAGGTTTGGGAAACTTTGCCCCTCCTGGTAGGAATGTATATCCCATACGTCACTAGCTCATGGACTCTTGCCAATTACATGAAAGAAACTCATAATTAAAGTGCTAAAAAGTACACTAACACCCATAAACTACCTATTAACCCCTAAGCCGAGGCCCTCCCGCATCGCAAACACTATAATAAATTTTTAACCCCTAATCTGCCGCTCCGGACATCGCCGCCACTAGACATAAACATATTAACCCCTAAACCGCCACACTCCCGCCTCGCAAACACTAGTTAAATAATATTAACCCCTAATCTGCTATCCTTAACATCGCCGCCACCTACATTATTCTTATTAACCCCTAATCTGCCGCTCCGGACACCGCCACCACCTACATTATACTTATTAACCACTAATCTGCTGCCCCCAACATCGCCGACACCTACATTATATTTATTAACCCCTAATCTGCCGCCCCAACGTTGCCGCTAACACCCCCTAACTTACATAGAATTACAATAAATCTAAATAAATATTAATATTATTACCTAAATAATTCCGATTTAAAACTAAATACTTACCTGTAAAATTAACTAATAGTTACATTGTAGCTATCTAAGGGTTTATTTTTATTTTACATTCAAGTTTGTATTTATTTTATCTAGGTAGAATAGTTATTAAATAGTTATTAACTATTTAATAACTACCTAGCTAAAAAAAAGTACCTGTAAAATAAAACCTAACCTAATTTACACTAACACCTACACTACAATTTAATAAATTAACTAAATTAAAATCAATTAAATAAATTAAATTAAATTAGCTAAATTACAAAAAAAAAAAACACAAAATTACAGAAAATAAAAAAAATTACAGATCTTTAAACTAATTACACCTAATCTCATAGCCCTATCAAAATAAAAAAAGCCCCCCAAAATAAAAAAAACCCTAGCCTAAACTAATCAATAGCCCTTAAAAGGACCTTTTGCGGGGCATTGCCCCAAAGTAATCAGCTCTTTTACCTGTAAAAAAAAATAAATACAAACAACCCCCCCAACAGTAAAACCCACCACCCACACAACCAACCCCCCAAATAAAATACTAACTAAAAAAAACTGATAGTTTAGTTTAGGCTAGGGTTTTTTTTGATAGGGCTATTAGATTAGGTGTAATTAGTTTAAATATCTTGTAATTTGTTTATTATTTTCTGTAATTTAGTGTTTTTTTTGTACTTTAGCTAATTGTATGTAATTTATTTAATTGTATTTAATTTAGGTAAGTTATTTAATTGTAGTGTTAGGTGTTATTGTAACTTAGGTTAGGTTTTATTTTACAGGTACTTTTGTATTTATTTTAGCTAGGTAGTTATTAAATAGTTAATAACTATTTAGTAACTATTCTACCTAGTTAAAATAAATACAAACTTGCCTGTAAAATAAAAATTTAGTTATATTGTAGCTAGCTTAGGGTTTATTTTAGAGGTAAGTATTTAGTTTTAAATAGGAATTATTTAGGTAATAGTATTAATTTTTATTTAGATTTATTGTAATTATATTTAAGTTGGGGGTGTTAGGGTTAGGGTTAGACAGGTTTAGGGGTTAATAAATTTAGTATAGTGGCGGCGACGTTAGGGAAGGCAGATTAGGGGTTAATAGAATTTAACTAATGTTTGAGAGGCGGGAGTGCGGCGGTTTAGGGGTTAATATGTTTATTATAGTGGCGGTGATGTTGGGGTGGCAGATTAGGGGTTAATAAGTGTAGTTAGGTTGCGGCGGCGTTGGGGGAGGGAGATTAGGGGTTAATAAATATAATGTAGGTGTCGGCGATGTTGGGGGCAGCAGATTAGGGGTTAAGTATAATGTAGGTGGCGGCGATGTCCGGAGCGGTAGATTAGGGGTTAATAAATGTAATGTAGTTGGCGACGATGTCGGGGGCGGCAGATTAGGGGTTAATAAGTGTAAGATTAGGGGTGTTTAGACTCGGGGTTCATGTTAGGGTGTTAGGTGTAAACATAACTTTAGTTTCCCCATCAATCAATGGAATCAATGGGAAAGCGTTACTGAGTTTTACGCTGCTTTTTTGCAGGTGTTAGACTTTTTCTCAACCGGCTCTCCCCGTTGATCCCTATGGGGAAATCCTGCACGAGCATGTACGACCAGCTCACCGCTGACTTAAGCAGCGCTGGTATTGGAGTGCGGTAAGGAGCACAATTTTGCTGTACGCTCAATTCTTGCCTTTTATCGCCGGGTTTGTAAAAACCTGTAATACCAGCGCTGCAGGTAAGTGAGCGGTGAGAAAAAACTGCTCATTAGCACCGCATAGCTTCTAATGCAAAACTCGTAATCTGGCCGTGTATATTTTAAAATATAATAAATAAGAGATGTAAATGTTATGTTTGAAACCGTCTTTCAGATATATAGATTGTCAATATGAATGTATTTTTGTGTGCGTCTTAAATATGTTTAAATGCACACAATCTGTAGACTTTCTCAAGGTATTTCTGAATGCGTTTTCGGAATAATGTTTAAAAAAGCGTAATAGTGTTAGTCATAGCCATAATTTATTTTGCGTTTTAATGAGTTATGAGGTGGATAGAAAGATTAGTAAATGTGCTTACCAGCAGATGAGAAGTGCAGGTTTCCGGTATCGATTCCTCCTTCGATCCCGACTAGGGCCACCTTGGAGATGTTGGGACGCAGCATTTCCTCTCAGTGGCTGTAGACTAATCTCAGCTCCGGCCCACCACCGGTCCCAAAAGTCGCTTGCCTATCCCTCGCCATTTTTTTCTTGAGCTCGCTTTTGCAGTCCCGGTAGGGGTGCTGTATAGATTTTATGTCCCTCCTGAACTCCCCCACTGCATTGACAGCATCCCTGATCTCCTCCCACAACCTTTTCTTCACTGAAGGGGCGGCCTTCGGTGCCTGCAGCCTCGTAGCCCTCTCCATATAGGCTATTATTAGGGCCTCCTCCTCCGTAGTATACCTCTCCTCCCTCTGCCTGGGCTTCCCATGTGATGTGAGTCTCTGTTCTCCAGACTGTAATGCACCCTCTCTACACTCCTGCCTTGTCCCACTGGCCCCAGCCACTTGTTCCTCTTCAACAATGTGGCTGTGCCCACTCACCCTGACCTCTCCCCCTTCATCTCCCCCTTCCTCTCTAGTTCCTCCCCCTCTTCTTCTCCCACTCTCCTTCCTAATCTCCTCAATCTCCTGCCTCATCTCATCCCTAATCTGCTGCCTAATCTCCTCCCTTATCTCCTCACTAATCTCCTGCCTAGGCTCTTACCTAGTCCTCCTTCCCGCCATACCATTTAAGAAGGTGAAAGTGCACAAATGAAAGGGGGTCAAAATAATGAAATAAAAGTAAAAAGTGCTCAAAGTGTGAATGGAATGTAAGGGGGTAGTAATAAACAGACAAACCTAAAAAAGGACTAAATGAGGATATGTAAACAATAAGTTGGTCTAAAAAGAACAAAATATAACTATGGGATGGGTATAGGTTTAAAGGGAATGGGGTATGGAGTGTGTGTATGTAGTGTTACTTCTATGTGTATGTATGCATTGAATGTGTTTGCGTGTAAATGAAAGTAAATATGTTTAACTATGTGTAAGTAATGAAAAACAAATCAGCACTCACACCCTCACCCAGACAGATTCGTACACAAACTCTCTCTCACACTCTCTCTCAATCTCTGACTATCTCTAATGCCTAGACCTGTACCTGTCTCGAAAAAGCAATACAGTCAAGGTAGCCATGTTTAGAGCGTGCTTATATACCCTATGTAAAAGCTTAATGATGTACCAGTTTGCATTATGTCAGGGTATCTGTAACATTAAATAAACTACTGATGTATTGTAGAATCTTATATTTAATTTTTTTTTGTAGCTAAAAACCTAATTTGATGTGAATTTGTCTCATAACAGACCAGCCCCAACCCCCCTTTTACCTGATTACAATACATCTAAATGAGAACAAAGGGAAAACATTTGGTCTCATTAGTTCAGGCAGTTATTTCAAAGAAATGTTCACTATATGGCTGCCCTGCCCAAAATGGGTAATAAACTTATCAGACCCCTGTAAAGAACAGTCGCTAGGTCTGGGAAAAATCTCTTTGAGGCTTAAGCATATTCAAAAATTGATTACCACTGCTGTGTTTGAATACACGAAGCTCAGACATATGTCTCAAATGGGAAAATAGCAAGAGCTGATTACCCCTGCTGTGTTAGATACACAGCTGTACTGAGCCAAGCAGAAACACATATTATATTGTAACTGAAATTCATTTAAAAACACAAACTTGTATAATTTTCAATACTGTATAAAAATTTATAAATATCTATATATGGATCTGAGAAATGCAATTCAGATTTGTAATAGATTAAATAACAATTGTAATAATCCCATTTTTAAAATATATAACATATTTTAGTTTTTCTGTCTTCCAGATTTCTAAGGGAAAAAATGGGGCTAATGGATGCTGGTGCAGGATTGCCTGCATGGGGTGACCTAGGTCATATCATATGATTCTGCACTAGATATTTATGTAACTTTAGATACATCTCTCAGGATATTCTAAGTAGAATGTATAGGAAGTCTATATAAATGTTTTCTATTTTTAACATAGAATTAAAGGGACACTGAACGAAAAATGTTTCTTTTGTGATTCAGATAGAGCATGCAATTTTAAGCAACTTTCTAATTTACTCATATTATCAATTTTTCTTCATTCTCTTGCTATCTTTATATAAAAAAGAAGGCATCTAAGCTTTTTTCTTGGTTCAGACTCTGGACAGCAGTTTTTGATTGGTGGATGAATTTATCCACCAATCGGCAAGGACAACCTAGGTTGTTCACCAAAAATTGGCCGACATCTACAGGGAGTGCAGAATTATTAGGCAAGTTGTATTTTTGAGGATTAATTTTATTATTGAACAACAACCATGTTCTCAATGAACCCATAAAACTCATTAATATCAAAGCTGAATATTTTTGGAAGTAGTTTTTAGTTTGTTTTTAGTTATAGCTATTTTAGGGGGATATCTGTGTGTGCAGGTGACTATTACTGTGCATAATTATTAGGCAACTTAACAAAAAACAAATATATACCCATTTCAATTATTTATTTTTACCAGTGAAACCAATATAACATCTCAACATTCACAAATATACATTTCTGACATTCAAAAACAAAACAAAAACAAATCAGTGACCAATATAGCCACCTTTCTTTGCAAGGACACTCAAAAGCCTGCCATCCATGGATTCTGTCAGTGTTTTGATCTGTTCACCATCAACATTGCGTGCAGCAGCAACCACAGCCTCCCAGACACTGTTCAGAGAGGTGTACTGTTTTCCCTCCTTGTAAATCTCACATTTGATGATGGACCACAGGTTCTCAATGGGGTTCAGATCAGGTGAACAAGGAGGCCATGTCATTAGATTTTCTTCTTTTATACCCTTTCTTGCCAGCCACGCTGTGGAGTACTTGGACGCGTGTGATGGCGCATTGTCCTGCATGAAAATCATGTTTTTCTTGAAGGATACAGACTTCTTCCTGTACCACTGCTTGAAGAAGGTGTCTTCCAGAAACTGGCAGTAGGACTGGGAGTTGAGCTTGACTCCATCCTCAACCCGAAAAGGCCCCACAAGCTCATCTTTGATGATACCAGCCCAAACCAGTACTCCACCTCCACCTTGCTGGCGTCTGAGTCGGACTGGAGCTCTCTGCCCTTTACCAATCCAGCCACGGGCCCATCCATCTGGCCCATCAAGACTCACTCTCATTTCATCAGTCCATAAAACCTTAGAAAAATCAGTCTTGAGATATTTCTTGGCCCAGTCTTGACGTTTCAGCTTGTGTGTCTTGTTCAGTGGTGGTCGTCTTTCAGCCTTTCTTACCTTGGCCATGTCTCTGAGTATTGCACACCTTGTGCTTTTGGGCACTCCAGTGATGTTGCAGCTCTGAAATATGGCCAAACTGGTGGCAAGTGGCATCTTGGCAGCTGCACACTTGACTTTTCTCAGTTCATGGGCAGTTATTTTGCGCCTTGGTTTTTCCACACGCTTCTTGCGACCCTGTTGACTATTTTGAATGAAACGCTTGATTGTTCGATGATCACGCTTCAGAAGCTTTGCAATTTTAAGAGTGCTGCATCCCTCTGCAAGATATCTCACTATTTTTGACTTTTCTGAACCTGTCAAGTCCTTCTTTTGACCCATTTTGCCAAAGGAAAGGAAGTTGCTTAATATTATGCACACCTGATATAGGGTGTTGATGTCATTAGACCACACCCCTTCTCATTACAGAGATGCACATCACCTAATATGCTTAATTGGTAGTAGGCTTTCGAGCCTATACAGCTTGGAGTAAGACAACATGCATAAAGAGGATGATGTGGTCAAAATACTAATTTGCCTAATTATTCTGCACACAGTGTAAACTTACATTCTTGCATTTCAAATAAAGATTCCAAGAGAATGAAGAAAATTTGATAATAGGAGTAAATTAGAAAGTTGCTTAAAATGTCATGCTCTATGTGAATCAGGAAAGAAAAAAATTGGGTACAGTGTCCCTTTAATACTATACTAGTGTTTGGTCTCAAATTGTACATTTTCAATTGTAGTAAATGGGATATATATGCTGACCAGAGAAGTTTATTAATACAAGAAAACATAATTTATGTAAGAACTTACCTGATAAATTCATTTCTTTCATATTAGCAAGAGTCCATGAGCTAGTGACGTATGGTATATACATTCCTACCAGGAGGGGCAAAGTTTCCCAAACCTTAAAATGCCTATAAATACACCCCTCACCACACCCACAATTCAGTTTAACGAATAGCCAAGAAGTGGGGTGATAAGAAAAAAGTGCGAAAGCATATAAAATAAGGAATTGGAATAATTGTGCTTTATACAAAAAAATCAAAACCACCTAATATGAAAGAAATGAATTTATCAGGTAAGTTCTTACATAAATTATGTTTTCTTTCATGTAATTAGCAAGAGTCCATGAGCTAGTGACGTATGGGATAATGATTACCCAACCCAAGATGTGGATCTTTCCACACAAGAGTCACTAGAGAGGGAGGGATAAAATAAAGACAGCCAATTCCTGCTGAAAATAATCCACACCCAGAATAAAATTTAATTAAAAAACATAAGCAGAAGATTCAAACTGAAACCACTGCCTGAAGTACGTTTCTACCAAAAACTGCTTCAGAAGAAGAAAACACATCAAAATGGTAGAATTTAGTAAAAGTATGCAAAGAGGACCAAGTTGCTGTTTTGCAAATCTGATCAACCGAAGCTTCATTCTTAAACGCCCAGGAAGTAGAAACTGACCTAGTAGAATGAGCTGTAATCCTTTGAGGCGGAGTGTTACCCGACTCAACATAGGCATGATGAAATAAAGATTTCAACCAAGATGCCAAAGAAATGGCAGAAGCTTTCTGGTCTTTTCTAGAACCGGAAAAGATGACAAATAGACTAGAAGTCTTTCGGAAAGACTTAGTAGCTTCAACATAATATTACAAAGCTCTAACAGCATCCAAAGAATGCAATGATTTCTCCTTAGAATTCATAGGATTAGGACATAATGAAGGAACCACAATTTCTCTACTAATGTTGTTAGAATTCACAACCTTAGGTAAAAAATTCAAAAGAAGTTCGCAGCACCGCCTTATCCTGATGCAAAATCAGAAAAGCAGACTCACAAAAAATAGTAGATAATTCAGAGACTCTTCTGGCAGAAGAGATGGCCAAAAGAAACAAAACTTTCCAAGAAAGTTATATAACGACCAAAGAATGCATGGGTTCAAAAGGAGGAGCTTGAATAGCCCCCAGAACCAAATTCAAACTCCAAGGAGGAGAAATTGACTTAATGACAAGTTTTATACGAACCAAAGGTTGTACAAAACAATGAATATCAGGAAGATTAGCAATCCTTCTGTGAAAAAGAACAGAAAGAGCAGAGATTTGTCTTATAAGAAACTTGCGGACAAACCTTTATCTAAACAATCCTGAAGAAATATAAGTCTTCCAGACTCTATAATATATCTCTCTAGATACAGATTTACGAGCCTGTCACATAGTATCAATCACAGAGTCAGAGAAACCTCTTTGACCAAGAATCAAGCGTTCAAACTCCACACCTTAAAACTAAGGTTTTGAGATCCTGATGGAAAAAAGAACCTTGAGACAGAAAGACTGGTCTTAACGGAAGAGTCCACAGCCGGCAAGAGGCCATCCGGACAAGATCCGCATACCAAAACCTGTGAGGCCATGCTGGAGCTACCAGCAGGACAAACGAGCATTCCTTTAGAACATTGGAGAATACCCTTGGAAGAAGAACTAGAGGCGGAAAGATATAGGCAGGATGACACTTGTAAGGAAGAGATAATGCATCCACTGCCTCCGCCCGAGGATCCCGGGATCCGGACAGATACCAGGGAAGTTTCTTGTTTAGATGAGAAGCCATCAGATCTATTTCTGGGAGTTCCCACATTTAAACAATCTGAGGAAATACCTCTGGGTGAAGACCATTCGCCCAGGTGCAACGTTTGGCGACTGAGATAATCCGCTTTCCAATTGTCCATACCTGGGATATGAACCGCAGAGATTAGACAGGAGCTGGATTCCACCCAAACCAAAATTCGAGATACTTCTTTCATAGCCAGAGGACTGTGAGTCCCTCCTTGATGATTGATGTATGCCACAGTTGTGACATTGTCTATCTGAAAACAAATGAACAACTCTCTCTTCAGAAGAGGCCAAGACTGAAGAGCTCTGAAAATTGCACGGAGTTCCAAAATATTGATCGGAAATCTCACCTCCTGAGATTCCCAAACCCCTTGTGCCGTCAGATACCCCCACACAGCTCCCCAACCTGTAAGACTTGCATCTGTTGAGATTATAGTCCAGGTCGGAAGAACAAGAAGCCCCCTGAACTAAACGATGGTGATCTGTCCACCATGTCAGAGAGTGTCGTATAATCGGTTTAAAGATATTAATTGAGATATCTTTGAGTAATCCCTGCACCATTGGTTCAGCATACAGAGCTGAAAAATGAGCAAAGGAGATCGCATCTGATGCGGCAGTCCTAAGACCTAAAATTTCCATGCATAAGGCTACCAAAGGGAATGATTGTGACTGAAGGTTTTGACAAGCTGATATCAATGTTAAACTTCTCTTGTCTGACAAGGACAGAGTCATAGACACTGAATCTATCTAGAAACCTAAAAAGGTTACCCTTGTCTGAGGAATCAATGAACTGATTGGTAAATTGATCCTCCAACCATGAACTTGAAGAAACAACACAAGTCGATTCGTATGAGATTCTTCGAAAATGAGAAGACTGAGCAAGTACCCAGATATCGTCCAATAAGGAAATACCAAAACCCTGTTCTCTGATTACAGAAAGAAGGGCACCGAGAACCAAAAAAATTCTTGGAACTGAGGCTAAGCCAAACGGTAGAGCCACAAAACTGGTAATGCTTGTCTAAAAAGAGAATCTCAGACACTAAAAGTGATCTGGATGAATCGGAATATGCAGATACACATCCTGTAAATCTATTGTAGACATATAATGCCCTTGCTAAACAAAAGGCAGGATAGTCCTACAGTAACCATCTTGAATGTTGGTATCCTTACATAACGATTCAATATTGATAGATCCGGAACTGGTCTGAAGGAATTGACCTTCTTTGGTACAATGAAGAGATAAAATAAAACCCCAGCCCCTGTTCCAGAACTGGAACTGGCATAATTACTCCAGCCAACTCTAGATCTGAAACACATTTCAGAAATGCTGAGCCTTTGCTGTGTTAACTGGGACACGGGAAAGAAAAAAATCTCTTAGCAGGAGGCCTTAACTGAAGCCAATTCTGTACCTTTCTGAAACAATGTTCTGAAACCAGAGATTGAGAACGGAATTGATCCAAATATCTTTGAAGAAAACGTAATCTGCCCCATACCAGCTGAGCTGGAATAAGGTCCGCACCTTCATGGGTACTTAGGAGCTGGCTATAGGTTTTCTATAAGGCTTGGATATACTCCAAACTGGAAATAGTTTCCAAACTGATACCTTTCCTGAGGATGAAGGATCAGGCTTTTGTTCCTTATTATGAGGAAAGGAACGAAAATGATTATTAGACCTAAATTTATCTTAGAGATTTTTTATCCTTTGGTAAAAAAGTTCCCTTCCTTCCAGAAACAGTTGAGATAATAATTTATTACCCTGGAAAGAAAGGGAAAGCAAAGGTGACTTAGAAGACATATCAGCATTCCAAGTTTAATCCATAAAGCTTTTCTAGCTAAAATAGCTAGAGACATATACCTGACATCAACTCTAATGATATCAAAAGATGGTATCACCAATAAAATTATTAGCATGTTATAGAATAATAATAATGCTATAAAATTATGATCTGTTACTTGTTGCGCTAAAGCTTCTAACCAAAAAATTGAGGCTGCAGCAACATCCGCTAAAAATATAGCAGGTCTAAGAAGATTACCTGAACATAAGTAAGCTTTTCTTAGAAAGGATTCAATTTTCCTATCTAAAGGATCCTTAAATGAAGTACTATCTGCCGTAGGAATAGTAGCACATATAGCAGGAGTAGAGACAGCCCCATAACCTTAGGGATTTTGTCCCCAAAAAAACTCTAATCTGTCAGATGGCACAGGATATAATTGCTTAAACGTTTAGAAGGAGTAAAAGAATTACCCAAATTATTCCATTCCATGGAAATTACTTCAGAAATAGCATCAGGGAGATTAAACACTTCTGGAATAACTACAGGAGATTTAAAAAACCTTATTTAAACGTTTAGATTTAGTATCAAGAGGACCAGAATCCTCTATTTCTAATGCAATTAATACTTCTTTAAACAAAGAACGAATAAATTCCATCTTGAACAAATACAAAGATTTATCAGCATCAACCTCTGAGACAGAAACCTCTGAACCAGAAGAACCATTATCAGTATCAGAATGATGATGTTCATTTAAAAATTCATCTGAAAAAAGAGAAGTTTTAAAAGACTTTTATGTAAACTAGAAGGAGAAATAACAGACATAGCCTTCTTAATGGATTTAAAAAATAAAATCTCTTATGTTTATCAGGAACACTCTGAAAATTAGATGTTGACGGAACAGCAACAGGTAATGTAACAGTACTAAAGGAAATTTTATCTGCATTAATAAGTTTGTCATGACATGCAATACAAACAACAGCTGGAGAAACAGATACCAAAAATTATAGCAGATACACTTAGCTTGGTAGCTCCAGCGCTAGACAGCGATTTTCCTGTAGTATCTTCTGACTCAGATGCAACGTGAGACATCTTGCAATATGTAAGAGAAAAAACAACATATAAAGCAAAATTGATCAAATTCCTTAAATGACAGTTTCAGGAATGGGAAAAAATGCCAAAGAACAAGCTTCTAGCAACCAGAAGCAATGAAAAAATAAGACTTAAATAATGTGGAAACAAAAAGCGACGCCCTTATTTTTTAGCGCCAAATAAGACGCCCACATTATTTGGCGCCTAAATGCTTTTGGCGCCAAAAATGACGCCACATCCGGAACGCCGACATTTTTGGCGCAAAATAACGTCAAAAAATGACGCAACTTCCGGCGACACGTATGACGCCGGAAACGGAAAAGAATTTTTGCGCCAAAAAAGTCCGCGCCAAGAATGACGCAATAAAATGAAGCATTTTCAGCCCCCACGAGCCTAACAGCCCACAGGGAAAAAAGAGTCAAATTTTGAAGGTAAGAAAAAAATGATTAATTCAAATGCATTATCCCAAATATGAAACTGACTGTCTGAAAAATAAGGAAAGTTGAACATTCTGAGTCAAGGCAAATAAATGTTTGAATACATATATTTAGAACTTTATAAACAAAGTGCCCAACCATAGCTTAGAGTGTCACAGAAAATAAGATTTACTTACCCCAGGACACTCATCTACATGTTTGTAGAAAGCCAAACCAGTACTGAAACGAGAATCAGCAGAGGTAATGGTATATATAAGAGTATATCGTCGATCTGAAAAGGGAGGTAAGAGATGAATCTCTACGACCGATAACAGAGAACCTATGAAATAGACCCCGTAGAAGGAGATCACTGCATTCAAATAGGCAATACTCTCCTCACATCCCTCTGACATTCACTGCACGCTGAGAGGAAAACCGGGCTCCAACTTGCTGCGGAGCGCATATCAACGTAGAATCTAGCACAAACTTACTTCACCACCTCCATCGGAGGCAAAGTTTGTAAAACTGAATTGTGGGTGTGGTGAGGGGTGTATTTATAGGCATTTTAAGGTTTGGGAAACTTTGCCCCTCCTGGTAGGAATGTATATCCCATATGTCACTAGCTCATGGACTCTTGCTAATTACATGAAAGAAATTAAAGTATATTTATGAACACTCTGAGATGAGGTATTTAGACTGTTAGCAATGTTGATGGTGAGACTGCATTTGTGATTGTCTGCTGCCCTCAGGAGATTAAAAATGGTATGACAGCCAAATGGATTGACTACTAGAACACATGCAAATCCAAATGAACCAATGAGAGGGACAAGCTCCGAGGGCCAATGGAAAGACAGGTCCGTTAAGGGCCTATCAAAATGATCACCAATGGTTAGAATAAGAAAAGGGTGGGATATATCACATGATATAACCTCATGCAAGGAAAAAATGTCTTTTTGTCTGCTAACTTTTGACTGAAAACTTTGCTGCCATTTTTGGGACACAGTCACTATAAGCAAAACCTGGGACTAACTTCTTGATCCATATTGCAATACCTTTCTTCATATGAGGTGACCTGAATCTACTTGGAAAAGCTGGAACATTTAATTTGGTTCATGTGGTGATGTATGCCTGTTCTATATTTTTAATATTTTAGACAAATGTATTAAGACTATAGTCAGATTGGAGCTATATATATATATAGTTTAGGATTTACCTTATTGTAGATAAATAAGAATTTATTTCAGCTCAGATAAATTGGCTGTTTGCATTATTAATATATATAACTTCTGGTGTTTTAATTAGAGTTATATAGAATCATTTGTGGGCTAAGTAGCTTAATTATATTTGTCTGGAAGTTAACAATCTATACCTTGGTATCTCATTGTGATATTTTAATGCAACTCTGATTTGGGAGATTATTATGAATAAGGTAATTTGTAAAGGTATATTTTTATGATCTTTGTATAGAATATTATAACAGCATAAGTGTGGATCATTTGATTCATAATCTGGTTTCTATCAATTTAATTCAATGTGTTTATAACTTTAACTAATATAAAGAATTTAGGAATAAAATATTGATTTTAATTGTTTTGTATATGCATTTTATTGGGGGTTTGTTTTAAAGAATAATTATTAAATAAATTGTATTATAACCCGGCTATAAACTGACAATAGTAAACGAGGTCCAGGTGTGCTTTAGTGAAGTTTCGTATGTGTGCAATGTGGAGTAATTGTTAGAATTTGCGCATGCTCATATTGAGTTTTTAAATCCACATATGTTTTTAGGGTATGTGTATAATGCGATGATTTCATAGTGATCGTTTTGCATAACATTATCATAATTTAGTATTGCAAAATCCAAATGATGATTTTTGATTGTATCGTATTTGTTAACTGTTGTAAATGTTTATTTTTAAGAATCTTTCCTAATCGCCAATGCAAATGTTTGGTTTGTGTTTCAGTGTGTAATTATTTATTCTTGTTCTTTTGTTCCACGATGCAGATCCAAACGTATTTTTTGAATCCTTGTTTATTGTAAATGTTTTGTAGTATTTGTTGTAAATGATTGTGAATGTTGAATGCAAATGTACTATGTTGTGTGAGCGATTTTTGTTTGTACATTTGGCCTGATTATTCTTTGTGTCCATTAAGTTGTATGTGTAATGTGACAGAGCAATGTGTAGTTCTTGCGATATTGAGTGTTAGATAAAAAGTCTGTTTATTTTTCAGTTTGCATTGAACTCTATGGGGGAATCCATTACGCGTCCGTGATTACGCAAGTGAAATAAACGTGGTATTCATGTTAACGTGATGCGTAAAGAGGTTCTTTTCAGACTTGTAATACCTACGTTACAAAGAGTGCGCAATGAACATTACGCATGTACTATTTGCGCACAGCCATTACACAAAACTCGTAATCTAGGTGAAGGTTGGTGGCAGTAAATTAATTATTTCCCTATATGCGGACAATCCTTTACTGTTTTTGTCTAAGACTAAGTTTAGTATACCTTTTGTACTAGAAATAATAAATTAATTTAGTATGTGTTCGGGTTATAAAATTAATCAGAATAAATCTGAAATGTTATGGATTAATAAAAATAAAGATAGCCCAAGAGAGCTCCCCTTTCAAACAGTAAAACAAATTAAATATCTCGGGATCTATCAGATAACCCTTCCAATTGGTATTCATTAAATTTTACTAAATTTTTTGGGGAAGCTAAGATCATGATGGATAAATGGAAGCCACTGCCAATTTTCCCTGTCAGCAAAAACTGTACTGTTGAAAGCTTTTTTATTTCTGCGTCTCTTATATCGAATGCAAAATATTGCAATGTTTATTAAAAGTACAGATTTAAAGGGACAGTCTAGTCCAAAAAAAACTTTCATGATTCAGATAGGGCATGTAATTTTACATTTTTTTCCAATTTACTTTTATCACCAATTTTTCTTTGTTCTCTTGGTATTCTTAGTTGAAAGCTTAACCTAGGAGGTTCATATGCTAATTTCTTAGACCTTGAAGGCCGTCTCTTAAGAATGCATTTTAACAGGTTTTTCACCACTAGAGGGTGTTAGTTCATGTTTTTCATATAGATAACACTGTGCTCGTGCACGTGAAGTTACCTGGGAGCCATCACTGATTGGCTAAACTGCAAGTCTGTCAAAAGAACTGAAATAAAGGGGCAGTCTGCAGAGGCTTAGATACAAGATAATCACAGAGGTAAAAAATATATAAATATAACTGTGTTGGTTATGCAAAACTAGAAAATGGGTAATAATGGGATTATCTATCTTTTAAAACAATAACAATTCTGGAGTAGACTGTCCCTTTAAGGCAATTTAAGAAATTATGTACAAAGTTTTTATGGGGGAAGAGGAAGGCACGTCATGTGGTTTTTGGAACAAGATAAGGAATTTGGAGGATTTGGGTTACCAAATATTAAACTCTATAACTGGGTTACTATGGTTAAGATTGCAGCAGACTGGATAACTGAAACCAATCACTTTTCCTTCTCGGAATTAGAGGAGGGAATGATTAAACTATTTACATTAAAAGCTATCTTACATATAATGTCAAGTAAATTGCCATCAACTATTCATAATCTGAGTGTTATTCAAAATGTGGTGATAGCATGGCAGCGATTTTGTGGGGAACTTGAGATAAAATACGGATTTTCTAGATAGTTATCCATTCTAGGGAACCCTGAGTTTTCTCCTGGCCTCAACTTTGGGATTTTTCAATGTTGGTATTTGCGGGGACTTAGATATGTCTATCATATACTTGAATTAGATGCACAAACCATTAAATCTTTTGAGCAAATTAGAGGGGAATTTGACCTTTTAAAACACCATTTTTACGTGTATTTACAAATCAGACATTTTCTTCACCAAATTATGTCCGAACCTAATGATAGTTGGGATTTAGGAGTATGGGTATCCATATGTTTATGGGTGGATGTTATTCAATTACAAATTGGTATAAAATGATTATGTTAAGATATGGACAGTTATATTTAGAGTCGATTCTTCCCAGGTGGCAGGGATCGCTCGGAGAGTTAGAAATATATGACATAAGAAAAAGTATCAAATTAGTAGGTAACAATAATAAGATGTGGAAAGAGTCACATAGTAAATTATTACATTTTTCTTATATTTCTCTAGTGATCCTTGCTAAATGGGATAAAAAGTGTACAGGCAGCTGCTTTCACTGTACATATCCAAATGCAGACATGATGCATTGTATCTGGTTTTGCCCAAAAATTAGAAGGTTTTGGAGCAGAGTTCATTTTTGGGTAAATAAAGGTATTCATCATAACTTGTTATTCTCTCCAACAACCATTATTTTTCTGTATTATCCTAAAATTCAAAATGCAATAAAGGATCAATCTTTAATCAACACAGCCATAATGGTGGCAAGGAACGTAATAATGCAACATTGGAAGGCAGATAAAGCCCCCAGTATTGCAGAATTTGTGCTAAAAATGTATTTACAAATGATAGTAGAACAATAGCAAATGGAGTCAAAAAATGAGAAACAAATCAAAGCTTTTTTTGAAAAATGGTTAAAATTTCCTTTTGCAACACAACTACAGATTATTCACCCTCTACGTAAATCTGGGTTTTTTTAAACAATTCTGAAGGGGTATCTCCCAATCCAATGGGTTAATTCTACAGAATAAGGAGTGATAGGGGAGTAGGGACTCATTATTTTTTTTCTCCTTCTTTGCTTGTTTTGATGGGTGGTTACATTTTTGGTATAAATTAAAAAAGGAGGGATTTTTTTTAAAAATAATGTATAATCTGAGAAAGAGACATTGTACTGATAAGTTTCTTATTATATGTCAAAATTATAAGAGAGAAATATTGTTTGATTGAATCTTGTATGTAAATGATCCAGGGTGTGTAGCAAGTATTTACCTGATTAATGTTATTTCTTTCTCTCTTTGGAGATGTCATACTGCTAGACAAGTCTCTTTTGTTTAAAATAAATGTGTGCAGAAAGGTATCTAAGGCAAAAAGGGAGATAGTGACATAAGGTATTGTGATTTAATGCTCATTTTGCATGTTGTGGATCAATTTAGTTAGAGAATATCATGGTTTATACAACTATTAATTCTGTACACTCACTGTATCATCAAATGGAATTATGTTAGCTGAGTATTTTAGGTTTAAACATTCATTGTATAAATAAGTAAGGTGGTTTCTCACTTTCATGTATGTAATTTGCACCAGGCTTGTTTCTTTTTTTTTTTTGTATTTTGAAATGGATTACCAATAAAAAAAAACAAAAAAAAATAAATCTAGGTGAAGGTGTTTACTGTTTTTTTTTAACGTGCAAGCTGTATGCAGATTAAGTTTATTCAAAGTTTGCAATACACTTATTCACCTGACAGAAAAGTAATGCTACTAAACTAGAAGTAAATAAAATTAAAATTATAGTCAAAACATTTCAGTTTAATTTGCATTGGCTGCAAACTGTAAATTAATATCTTTCTTCTACAAGATACGAGTCCACGGATTTCATCCTTACTTGTGGGATATTATCCTCCTGCTAACAGGAAGTGGCAAAGAGCACCACAGCAGAGCTGTATATATAGCTCCTCCCTTCCCCTCCAGTCATTCTCTTTGCCTGTGTTATACTAAGAGGAGGTAAAGCGAGGTGTTAGATTTATTTTCTTCAATCAAGAAGTTTTTTATTTTAAATGGTATCGGTGTGTACTATTTTCCTCAGGGGGTTATAGAAGAAGATTTCTGCCCTGAGGTTGATGATCTTAGCAGCTGTAACTAAGATCCACGCTGGTTCCCACAGACTTCTGAAGGTAACAGATGAGACATATTCAGTGTAGAGACCGATTTCATGCTACAAGCAGCATTAAGGTATGGGCAGCCTTTTATTTTCTGAGGAGACTTGGTATATCAGAACTGGCTGGCATGTATTTCCCTGTATGGGAATGGGGTAAGCAGTAATCCTATTATACAAAGAAGGTGGTTACTGGAGTCCCTGGATTTTATTTATAGATAGTTGACATTTTATGGGCTTTTCATGACACTATGGGAGAGGCAATGAAAAACGATTCATAACGTTTTTATTTTTTGGCATTAACCTGGATGTTTACTGGGGTGTTTGAGGTGGCACATTGATTGTATTAACGTGTGTAAAAACCGCTCTTCCATGCGGTTGGATTTGGGCCTGCTCTGGCATCAAACTTAAGGGGCGGGGCCTATTTTTGCACGCTCAGATGCGCACTTCCTTCAGCCTAGGCAGCAGCAAGCAGTAACTCCGGTGGCTCCTGGACTGTGTAACTCTGTTCCGGAGTGTTGGAAAGTTGTTTTGAAGTACCCTGGAGGCAGGTAGGTACCACAGCAGAGCTGTGGCGAGGTGCAGAGGGTATTTTTTTTATTATAAACTGACAATTTGTTGATCTAAGTACTTTAGAACATTATTTTTCCCCTTACTACTGGGGTGCAATAATTTTTGGATAAACCAACGTATTTAAGTTAACTTTAGAGTTGATTTAAAGTTATTTAAGCAGTTTTGGAAAAATGTTCACTTTTTATTTTTTAAAGGCGCCATACACGTTTTTCAAAAGTTTATTTTCAGCAATAAAGTGTTTAAATGACTTCTGTGGTTCTTACTAGTCTGTTCAAACATGTCTGACATTGAGGAATCCGAATCTCATTGTTCTATGTGTTTAGAAGCTATTGTGCAACCCCCTCTAACATTGTGTAGCTCTTGTACTTAAAGAGCCTTACATTGTAAAGACCATATATTAGGTCAAGAAAGTGTGCCTAAGGATGATTCTCAGTCTGAAGAGAATCAGGATATGCCATTCAATTTTACCCAAGTGTCACAACCTTTAACGCCCACGCAAGCGACGCCAACTACTTCTAGTGCGTCTAATTCTTTTACTCTGCAGGAGATGGCTGCAGTTATGTCAACTACCCTTACAGAGGTATTATCTAAATTACCAGTGTTGCAGGGTAAACGCAGTAGGTCAGGTATTAATGTAAATACTGAATCCTCTGATCCTTTATTAGCTATTTCCAATGTACCCTCACAGTGTTCTGAGTTGGGGGTCAGGGAATTACTATCTGAGGGTGAAATTTCAGACTCAGGGAATGTTTTACCTCAGACAGATTCGGACGCTATGTCCTTTAAATTTAAGCTTGAACACCTCCGCTGTTACTTCGGGAGGTTTTAGCGACTCTGGATGATTGTGACCCTATTGTGATACCACCAGAGAAATTGTGTAAGATGGATAAATATCTAGAAGTGCCTACTTACACTGATGTTTTTCGGAGGATTTCGGAAATTATAAAAAAAAGGAATGGGATAGACCAGGTATACCGTTCTCTCCCCCTCCTAATTTTAAGAAAATGTTTCCCATTTCAGATACCATTCGGGACTCATGGCAAATGGTCCCTAAGGTAGAGGGAGCTATATCTACCCTAGATAAGCGTACAACTATACTCATTGAGGACAGTTGTGCTTTCAAAGACCCTATGGATAAAAAATTAGAGGGTCTATTAAAGAAATTATTTATTAATCAGGGGTTTCTTTTACAACCTACGGCTTCCATTGTCCCAGTAACTACTGCAGCAGCCTTTTGGTTTGAGGCTCTAGAAGAGTCTCTTAAGGTTGAGACTCCATTAGATGACATTTTAGATAGAATTAAGGATCTTCTTTTATTACTGATGCCGCTTTTCAAATTGCTAAATTAGCAGCAAAGAATGCAGGATTTGCTATCCTAGCACGTAGAGCGTTGTGGCTCAAATCTTGGTCTGCTGATGTCTCATCGAAGACTAAGCTTTTAGCTATTCCTTTTAAAGGTAAGACCCTTTTTGGGCCTGAATTGAAGGAAATAATTTTCTGACATTGCAGGAGGTAAAGGCCATGCCCTGCCTCAGGATAAGTCTGTTAAGATGAGGGGTAAACAAAATAATTTTCGTTCCTTTTGGAACTTTAAAGGAGGACCCTCAGCTTCCTCTTCTTCCACAAAGCAGGAAGGGAATTTTACCCAATCTAAGTCAGTCTGGAGACCCAACCAGAACTGGAATAAAGGTAAAAAATCCAAAAAGCCCGCTGCTGCTACTAAGACAGCATGAAGGGGCGGCCCCCGATCCGGGACTGGATCTAGTAGGGGGCAGACTCTCTTTCTTTGCCCAGGCTTGGGCAAGAGATGTTCAGGACTCCTGGGCACTAGGAGATGGCTGCAGTTATGTCAACTACCCTTACAGAGGTAAGGGTAGTTGACATAACTGCAGCCATCTCCTTCAGTTATGTCAACTACCCTTACCTCTGTTGTTCCTTCACTGTGTCCTAATCCTTCTTCTTTGAAGAAGGATTAGGACACAGTGAAGGAACAACAATCTCTAGATTGATATTCTTATAAGAAACAACCTTAGGAAGAAACCCAGGTTTGGTACGCAAAACCACCTTATCTGCATGGAAAATAAGATAAGGGGAATCACACTGTAAAGCATATAGCTCAGAAACACTTCGAGACAAAGAGATAGCTACTAAAAACAAAACTTTCCAAGATAGAAGCTTAATATCCATGGAATGCATAGGTTCAAACTGAACCCCTTGAAGAACTTTAAGAACTAAATTTAGGCTCCATGGCGGAGCAACAGGTTTAAATACAGGCTTGATTCTGACCAAAGCCTGACTAAATGCTCGAACATCTGGGACATCTGCCAGACGTTTGTGTAGAAGAATAGACAAAGCAGATATTTGTCCTTATAAGGAACTAGCTGATAATCCCTTCTCCAAACCTTCTTGGAGAAAAACATAATTTATGTAAGAACTTACCTGATAAATTTATTTCTTTCATATTAGCAAGAGTCCATGAGCTAGTGACGTATGGGATATACATTCCTACCAGGAGGGGCAAAGTTTCCCAAACCTCAAAATGTCTATAAATACACCCCTCACCACACCCACAATTCAGTTTAACGAATAGCCAAGAAGTGGGGTGATAAGAAAGGAGCAAAAGCATCAAAAATAAGGAATTGGAATAATTGTGCTTTATACAAAAAAATCATAACCACCACAAAAAAGGGGTGGGCCTCATGGACTCTTGCTAATATGAAAGAAATGAATTTTTCTTACATAAATTATGTTTTCTTTCATGTAATTAGCAAGAGTCCATGAGCTAGTGACGTATGGGATAATGACTACCCAAGATGTGGATCTTTCCACGCAAGAGTCACTAGAGAGGGAGGGATAAAATAAAGACAGCCAATTCCGCTGAGAAAATAATCCACAACCCAAATCAAAAAGTTTTAATCTTATAATGAAAAAAACTGAAATTATAAGCAGAAGAATCAAACTGAAACAGGTGCCTGAAGTACTTTTCTACCAAAAACTGCTTCAGAAGAAGAAAAAACATCAAAATGGTAGAATTTAGTAAAAGTATGCAAAGAAGACCAAGTTGCTGCTTTGCAAATTTGATCAACAGAAGCTTCATTCCTAAAAGCCCAGGAAGTAGAAACTGACCTAGTAGAATGAGCCGTAATCCTTTGAGGCGGGACTTACCCGACTCTACATAAGCATGATGAATCAAAGACTTTAACCAAGATGCCAAAGGAAATAGCAGAAGCCTTCTGACCTTTCCTGGAACCAGAAAAGTTAACAAATAGACTAGACGTCTTTCTAAAACCTTTAGTAGCTTCAACATAATATTTCAACGCTCTTACTACATCCAAAGAATGTAAAGATCTCTCCATAGAATTCTTAGGATTAGGACACAATGAAGGGACAACAATTTCTCTACTAATGTTGTTAGAATTCACAACCTTAGGTGAAAATTTAAATGAAGTCCGCAATACCGCCTTATCCTGATGAAAAATCAGAAAAGGAGATTCACAAGAAAACATAATTTATGTAAGAACTTACCTGATAAATTCATTTCTTTCATATTAGCAAGAGTCCATGAGCTAGTGACGTATGGGATATACATTCCTACCAGGAGGGGCAAAGTTTCCCAAACCTCAAAATGCCTATAAATACACCCCTCACCACACCCACAAATCAGTTTAACGAATAGCCAAGAAGTGGGGTGATAAGAAAAAAGTGCGAAAGCATAAAAAATAAGGAATTGGAATAATTGTGCTTTATACAAAAAAATCATAACCACCACAAAAAAGGGTGGGCCTCATGGACTCTTGCTAATATAAAAGAAATGAATTTATCAGGTAAGTTCTTACATAAATTATGTTTTCTTTCATGTAATTAGCAAGAGTCCATGAGCTAGTGACGTATGGGATAATGACTACCCAAGATGTGGATCTTTCCACGCAAGAGTCACTAGAGAGGGAGGGATAAAATAAAGACAGCCAATTCCGCTGAAAATAATCCACACCCAAAATAAAGTTTAAATGAAAACATAAGCAGAAGATTCAAACTGAAACAGCTGCCTGAAGTACTTTTCTACCAAAAACTGCTTCAGAAGAAGAAAACACATCAAAATGGTAGAATTTAGTAAAAGTATGCAAAGAAGACCAAGTTGCTGCTTTGCAAATTTGATCAACCGAAGCTTCATTCCTAAACGCCCAGGAAGTAGAAACTGACCTAGTAGAATGAGCTGTAATCCTCTGAGGCGGAGTTATACCCGACTCAACATAGGCATGATGAATTAAAGATTTCAACCAAGATGCCAAAGAAATGGCAGAAGCTTTCTGGCCTTTTCTAGAACCGGAAAAGATGACAAATAGACTAGAAGTTTTTCGGAAAGTCTTAGTAGCTTCAACATAATATTTCAAAGCTCTAACAACATCCAAAGAATGCAATGATTTCTCCTTAGAATGCTTAGGATTAGGGCATAATGAAGGAACTACAATTTCTCTACTAATGTTGTTGGAATTCACAACCTTAGGTAAAAATTCAAAAGAAGTTCGCAACACTGCCTTATCCTGATGAAAAATCAGAAAAGGAGACTCACAAGAAAGAGCAGACAATTCAGAGACTCTTCTGGCAGAAGAGATGGCCAAAAGGAACAAAACTTTCCAAGAAAGTAATTTAATGTCCAATGAATGCATAGGTTCAAACGGAGGAGCTTGAAGAGCCCCCAGAACCAAATTCAAACTCCAAGGAGGAGAAATTGACTTAATGACAGGTTTAATACGAACCAAGGCTTGTACAAAACAATGAATATCAGGAAGATTAGCAATCTTTCTGTGAAAAAGAACAGAAAGAGCAGAGATTTGACCTTTCAAGGAACTTGCGGACAAACCTTTATCTAAACCATCCTGAAGAAACTGTAAAATTCTTGGAATTCTAAAAGAATGCCAGGAAAAATGATGAGAAAGACACCAAGAAATATAAGTCTTCCGGACTCTATAATATATCTCTCTAGATACAGATTTACGAGCCTGTAACATAGTATTAATCACAGAGTCAGAGAAACCTCTTTGACCAAGAATCAAGCGTTCAATCTCCATACCTTTAAATTTAAGGATTTGAGATCCTGATGGAAAAAAGGACCTTGCGACAGAAGGTCTGGTCTTAACGGAAGAGTCCACGGTTGGCAAGAGGCCATCCGGACAAGATCCGCATACCAAAACCTGTGAGGCCATGCTGGAGCTACCAGCAGAACAAACGAGCATTCCTTCAGAATCTTGGAGATTACTCTTGGAAGAAGAACTAGAGGCGGAAAGATATAGGCAGGATGATACTTCCAAGGAAGTGATAATGCATCCACTGCCTCCGCCTGAGGATCCCGGGATCTGGACAGATACCTGGAAAGTTTCTTGTTTAGATGAGAAGCCATCAGATCTATTTCTGGAAGTTCCCACATTTGAACAATCTGAAGAAATACCTCTGGGGGAAGAGACCATTCGCCCGGATGCAACGTTTGGCGACTGAGATAATCCGCTTCCCAATTGTCTATTCCTGGAATATGAACCGCAGAGATTAGACAGGAGCTGGATTCCGCCCAAACCAGAATTCAAGATACTTCTTTCATAGCCAGAGGACTGTGAGTCCCTCCTTGATGATTGATGTATGCCACAGTTGTGATATTGTCTGTCTGAAAACAAATGAACGATTCTCTCTTCAGAAGAGGCCAAGACTGAAGAACTCTGAAAATTGCACGGAGTTCCAAGATATTGATCGGTAATCTCACCTCCTGAGATTCCCAAACCCCTTGTGCTGTCAGAGACCCCCACACAGCTCCCCAACCTGTAAGACTTACATCTGTTGAAATTACAGTCCAGGTCGGAAGAACAAAAGAAGCCCCCTGAACTAAACGATGGTGATCTGTCCACCACGTCAGAGAGTGTCGTACAATCGGTTTTAAAGATATTAATTGAGATATCTTTGTGTAATCCCTGCACCACTGGTTCAGCATACAGAGCTGAAGAGGCCGCATGTGAAAACGAGCAAAGGGGATCGCGTCCGATGCCGCAGTCATAAGACCTAGAATTTCCATGCATAAAGCTAGCGAAGGGAAAGATTGTGACTGAAGGTTTCGACAAGCTGATATCAACTTTAGATGTCTCATGTCTATCAAAGATAGAGTCATGGATACTGAATCTATATGAAAACCTAAAAAGGTTACCTAAGTCTGAGGAATCAATGAACTTTTTGGTAAATTGATCCTCCAACCATGATGTTGAAGAAACAACACAAGTCGATTCGAATGAGATTCTGCTAAATATGAAGACTGAGCAAGTACCAAGATATCGTCCAAATAAGGAATACCACAATACCCTGTTCTCTGATTACAGACAGAAGGGCACCGAGAACCTTCGTAAAAAATTCTTGGAGCTGTAGCTAGGCCAAACGGCAGAGCCACAAACTGGTAATGCTTATCTAGGAAAGAGAATCTCAGAAACTGATAGTGATCTGGATGAATCGGAATATGCAGATATGCATCCTGTAAATCTATAGTAGACATATAATGCCCTTGTTGAACAAAAGGCAGGATAGTCCTTACAGTTACCATTTTGAATGTTGGTATCCTTACATAACGATTCAATATTTTTAGATCCAGAACTGGTCTGAAGGAATTTTCCTTCTTTGGTACAATGAAGAGATTTGAATAAAACCCCAGTCCCTGTTCCAGAACTGGAACTGGCAAAATTACTCCAGTCAACTCTAGATCTGAAACACATTTCAGAAATGCTTGAGCCTTCGCTGGATTTACTGGGACACGGGAAAGAAAAAATCTCTTTGCAGGAGGCCTTATCTTGAAGCCAATTCTGTACCCTTCTGAAACAATGTTCTGAATCCAAAGATTGTGAACGGAATTGATCCAAATTTTTTAGAAAAAACGTAATCTGCCCCCTACCAGCTGAGCTGGAATGAGGGCCGCACCTTCATGTGGACTTAGGAGCTGGCTTTGATTTTCTAAAAGGCTTGGATTTATTCCAGACTGGAGATGGTTTCCAAACTGATACCGCTCCTGAGGATGAAGGATCAGGTTTTTGTTCCTTGTTGTGACAAAAGGAATGAAAACGATCATTACCCTGGAAAGAAAGGGAAAGCAGAGTAGACTTAGAAGACATAACAGCATTCCAAGTCTTAAGCCATAAAGCTCTTCTAGCTAAAATAGCTAGAGACATATACCTGACATCAAATCTAATGATATCAAAGATGGCATTACAAATAAAATTATTAGCATGTTGAAGAAAAAATGCTATGAGAATTATGATGTGTTACTTGTTGCGCTAAAGCTTCTAACCAAAAGATGAAGCTGCAGCAACATCCGCTAAAGATATAGCAGGTCTAAGAAGATTACCTGAACACAAGTAAGCTTTTCTTAGAAAGGATTCAATTTTCCTATCTAAAGGATCCTTAAGGAAGTACCATCTGCCGTAGGAATAACATAATTTATGTAAGAACTTACCTGATAAATTCATTTCTTTCATATTAGCAAGAGTCCATGAGCTAGTGACGTATGGGATATACATTCCTACCAGGAGGGGCAAAGTTTCCCAAACCTTAAAAGGCCTATAAATACACCCCTCACCACACCCACAATTCAGTTTAACGAATAGCCAAGAAGTGGGGTGATAAGAAAGTGCGAAAGCATATAAAATAAGGAATTGGAATAATTGTGCTTTATACAAAAATCATAACCACCACAAAAAAAGGGCGGGCCTCATGGACTCTTGCTAATATGAAAGAAATGAATTTATCAGGTAAGTTCTTACATAAATTATGTTTTCTTTCATGTAATTAGCAAGAGTCCATGAGCTAGTGACGTATGGGATAATGATTACCCAAGATGTGGATCTTTCCACACAAGAGTCACTAGAGAGGGAGGGATAAAATAAAGACAGCCAATTCCTGCTGAAAATAATCCACACCCAAAATAAAGTTTAATGAAAAACATAAGCAGAAGATTCAAACTGAAACCGCTGCCTGAAGTACTTTTCTACCAAAAACTGCTTCAGAAGAAGAAAATACATCAAAATGGTAGAATTTAGTAAAAGTATGCAAAGAGGACCAAGTTGCTGCTTTGCAAATCTGATTAAACGAAGCTTCATTCCTAAATGCCCAGGAAGTAGAAACTGACCTAGTAGAATGAGCAGTAATCCTCTGAGGCGGAGTTTTACCCGACTCAACATAGGCAAGATGAATTAAAGATTTCAACCAAGATGCCAAAGAAATGGCAGAAGCTTTCTGGCCTTTTCTAGAACCGGAAAAGATAACAAATAAACTAGAAGTCTTTCGGAAAGACTTAGTAGCTTCAACATAATATTTCAAAGCTCTAACAACATCCAAAGAATGCAACGATTTCTCCTTAGAATTCTTAGGATTAGGACATAATGAAGGAACCACAATGTCTCTACTAATGTTGTTGGAATTCACAACTTTAGGTAAAAATTCAAAAGAAGTTCGCAACACCGCCTTATCCTGATGAAAAATCAGAAAAGGAGACTCACAAGAAAGAGCAGATAATTCAGAAACTCTTCTGGCAGAAGAGATTGCCAAAAGGAACAAAACTTTCCAAGAAAGTAATTTAATGTCCAATGAATGCATAGGTTCAAACGGAGGAGCTTGAAGAGCCCCCAGAACCAAATTCAAACTCCAAGGAGGAGAAATTGACTTAATGACAGGTTTTATACGAACCAAAGGTTGTACAAAACAATGAATATCAGGAAGATTAGCAATCCTTCTGTGAAAAAGAACAGAAAGAGCAGAGATTTGTCTTTCAAGGAACTTGTGGACAAACCTTTATCTAAACCATCCTGAAGAAAAATAAGTCTTCCAGACTCTATAATATATCTCTCTAGATACAGATTTACGAGCCTGTCACATAGTATCAATCACAGAGTCAGAGAAACCTCTTTGACCAAGAATCAAGCGTTCAAACTCCATACCTTAAAATTAAGGTTTTGAGATCCTGATGGAAAAAAGAACCTTGAGACAGAAAGACTGGTCTTAACGGAAGAGTCCACAGCTGGCAAGAGGCCATCCGGACAAGATCCGCATACCAAAACCTGTGAGGCCATGCTGGAGCTACCAGCAGGACAAATGAGCATTCCTTTAGAATATTGGAGAATACCCTTGGAAGAAGAACTAGAGGCGGAAAGATATAGGCAGGATGACACTTGTAAGGAAGAGATAATGCATCCACTGCCTCCGCCCGAGGATCCCGGGATCCGGACAGATACCAGGTAAGTTTCTTGTTTAGATGAGAAGCCATCAGATCTATTTCTGGGAATTCCCACATTTGAACAATCTGAGGAAATACCTCTGGGTGAAGACCATTCACCCAGGTGCAACGTTTGGCGACTGAGATAATCCGCTTTCCAATTGTCCATACCTGGGATATGAACCGCAGAGATTAGACAGGAGCTGGATTCCGCCCAAACCAAAATTCGAGATACTTCTTTCATAGCCAGAGGACTGTGAGTCCCTCCTTGATGATTGATGTATGCCACAGTTGTGACATTGTCTATCTGAAAACAAATGAACAACTCTCTCTTCAGAAAAGGCCAAGACTGAAGAGCTCTGAAAATTGCACGGAGTTCCAAAATATTGATCGGAAATCTCACCTCCTGAGATTCCCAAACCCCTTGTGCCGTCAGATACCCCCACACAGCTCCCCAACCTGTAAGACTTGCATCTGTTGAGATTATAGTCCAGGTCGGAAGAACAAAGAAGCCCCCTGAACTAAACGATGGTGATCTGTCCACCATGTCAGAGAGTGTCGTATAATCGGTTTAAAGATATTAATTGAGATATCTTTGAGTAATCCCTGCACCATTGGTTCAGCATACAGAGCTGAAGAGGTCGCATGTGAAAAGGAGCAAAGGAGATCGCATCTGATGCGGCAGTCCTAAGACCTAAAATTTCCATGCATAAGGTTACCAAAGGGAATGATTGTGACTGAAGGTTTTGACAAGCTGATATCAATGTTAAACTTCTCTTGTCTGACAAGGACAGAGTCATAGACACTGAATCTATCTAGAAACCTAAAAAGGTTACCCTTGTCTGAGGAATCAATGAACTGATTGGTAAATTGATCCTCCAACCATGAACTTGAAGAAACAACACAAGTCGATTCGTATGAGATTCTTCGAAAATGAGAAGACTGAGCAAGTACCAAGATATCGTCCAAATAAGGAAATACCAAAACCCTGTTCTCTGATTACAGAAAGAAGGGCACCGAGAACCTTTGAAAAAAATTCTTGGAACTGAGGCTAGGCCAAACGGTAGAGCCACAAAACTGGTAATGCTTGTCTAAAAAGAGAATCTCAGACACTAAAAGTGATCTGGATGAATCGGAATATGCAGATACACATCCTGTAAATCTATTGTAGACATATAATGCCCTTGCCAAACAAAAGGCAGGATAGTCCTACAGTAACCATCTTGAATGTTGGTATCCTTACATAACGATTCAATATTGATAGATCCGGAACTGGTCTGAAGGAATTGACCTTCTTTGGTACAATGAAGAGATAAAATAAAACCCCAGCCCCTGTTCCAGAACTGGAACTGGCATAATTACTCCAGCCAACTCTAGATCTGAAACACATTTCAGAAATGCTGAGCCTTTGCTGTGTTAACTGGGACACGGGAAAGAAAAAAATCTCTTAGCAGGAGGCCTTAACTTGAAGCCAATTCTGTACCTTTCCGAAACAATGTTCTGAAACCAGAGATTGAGAACGGAATTGATCCAAATTTCTTTGAAGAAAACGTAATCTGCCCCATACCAGCTGAAATGGAATAAGGGCCGCACCTTCATGGGTACTTAGGAGCTGGCTATAGGTTTCTATAAGGCTTGGATATATTCCAAACTGGAAATAGTTTCCAAACTGATACCGCTCCTGAGGATGAAGGATCAGGTTTTTGTTCCTTGTTGTGACAAAAGGAATGAAAACGATCATTACTCTGGAAAGAAAGGGAAAGCAGAGTAGACTTAGAAGACATAACAGCATTCCAAGTCTTAAGCCATAAAGCTCTTCTAGCTAAAATAGCTAGAGACATATACCTGACATCAAATCTAATGATATCAAAGATGGCATTACAAATAAAATTATTAGCATGTTGAAGAAAAAATGCTATGAGAATTATGATGTGTTACTTGTTGCGCTAAAGCTTCTAACCAAAAGATGAAGCTGCAGCAACATCCGCTAAAGATATAGCAGGTCTAAGAAGATTACCTGAACACAAGTAAGCTTTTCTTAGAAAGGATTCAATTTCCCTATCTAAAGGATCCTTAAGGAAGTACCATCTGCCGTAGGAATAACATAATTTATGTAAGAACTTACCTGATAAATTCATTTCTTTCATATTAGCAAGAGTCCATGAGCTAGTGACGTATGGGATATACATTCCTACCAGGAGGGGCAAAGTTTCCCAAACCTTAAAATGCCTATAAATACACCCCTCACCACACCCACAATTCAGTTTAACGAATAGCCAAGAAGTGGGGTGATAAGAAAGTGCGAAAGCATATAAAATAAGGAATTGGAATAATTGTGCTTTATACAAAAATCATAACCACCACAAAAAAAGGGCGGGCCTCATGGACTCTTGCTAATATGAAAGAAATGAATTTATCAGGTAAGTTCTTACACAAATTATGTTTTCTTTCATGTAATTAGCAAGAGTCCATGAGCTAGTGACGTATGGGATAATGATTACCCAAGATGTGGATCTTTCCACACAAGAGTCACTAGAGAGGGAGGGATAAAATAAAGACAGCCAATTCCTGCTGAAAATAATCCACACCCAAAATAAAGTTTAATGAAAAACATAAGCAGAAGATTCAAACTGAAACCGCTGCCTGAAGTACTTTTCTACCAAAAACTGCTTCAGAAGAAGAAAATACATCAAAATGGTAGAATTTAGTAAAAGTATGCAAAGAGGACCAAGTTGCTGCTTTGCAAATCTGATTAAACGAAGCTTCATTCCTAAATGCCCAGGAAGTAGAAACTGACCTAGTAGAATGAGCAGTAATCCTCTGAGGCGGAGTTTTACCCGACTCAACATAGGCAAGATGAATTAAAGATTTCAACCAAGATGCCAAAGAAATGGCAGAAGCTTTCTGGCCTTTTCTAGAACCGGAAAAGATAACAAATAAACTAGAAGTCTTTCGGAAAGACTTAGTAGCTTCAACATAATATTTCAAAGCTCTAACAACATCCAAAGAATGCAACAATTTCTCCTTAGAATTCTTAGGATTAGGACATAATGAAGGAACCACAATGTCTCTACTAATGTTGTTGGAATTCACAACTTTAGGTAAAAATTCAAAAGAAGTTCGCAACACCGCCTTATCCTGATGAAAAATCAGAAAAGGAGACTCACAAGAAAGAGCAGATAATTCAGAAACTCTTCTGGCAGAAGAGATTGCCAAAAGGAACAAAACTTTCCAAGAAAGTAATTTAATGTCCAATGAATGCATAGGTTCAAACGGAGGAGCTTGAAGAGCCCCCAGAGCAAAATTCAAACTCCAAGGAGGAGAAATTGACTTAATGACAGGTTTTATACGAACCAAAGGTTGTACAAAACAATGAATATCAGGAAGATTAGCAATCATTCTGTGAAAAAGAACAGAAAGAGCAGAGATTTGTCTTTCAAGGAACTTGCGGACAAACCTTTATCTAAACCATCCTGAAGAAAAATAAGTCTTCCAGACTCTATAATATATCTCTCTAGATACAGATTTACGAGCCTGTCACATAGTATCAATCACAGAGTCAGAGAAACCTCTTTGACCAAGAATCAAGCGTTCAAACTCCATACCTTAAAATTAAGGTTTTGAGATCCTGATGGAAAAAAGAACCTTGAGACAGAAAGACTGGTCTTAACGGAAGAGTCCACAGCTGGCAAGAGGCCATCCGGACAAGATCCGCATACCAAAACCTGTGAGGCCATGCTGGAGCTACCAGCAGGACAAATGAGCATTCCTTTAGAATATTGGAGAATACCCTTGGAAGAAGAACTAGAGGCGGAAAGATATAGGCAGGATGACACTTGTAAGGAAGAGATAATGCATCCACTGCCTCCGCCCGAGGATCCCGGGATCCGGACAGATACCAGGTAAGTTTCTTGTTTAGATGAGAAGCCATCAGATCTATTTCTGGGAATTCCCACATTTGAACAATCTGAGGAAATACCTCTGGGTGAAGACCATTCACCCAGGTGCAACGTTTGGCGACTGAGATAATCCGCTTTCCAATTGTCCATACCTGGGATATGAACCGCAGAGATTAGACAGGAGCTGGATTCCGTCCAAACCAAAATTCGAGATACTTCTTTCATAGCCAGAGGACTGTGAGTCCCTCCTTGATGATTGATGTATGCCACAGTTGTGACATTGTCTATCTGAAAACAAATGAACAACTCTCTCTTCAGAAAAGCCCAAGACTGAAGAGCTCTGAAAATTGCACGGAGTTCCAAAATATTGATCGGAAATCTCACCTCCTGAGATTCCCAAACCCCTTGTGCCGTCAGATACCCCCACACAGCTCCCCAACCTGTAAGACTTGCATCTGTTGAGATTATAGTCCAGGTCGGAAGAACAAAGAAGCCCCCTGAACTAAACGATGGTGATCTGTCCACCATGTCAGAGAGTGTCGTATAATCGGTTTAAAGATATTAATTGAGATATCTTTGAGTAATCCCTGCACCATTGGTTCAGCATACAGAGCTGAAGAGGTCGCATGTGAAAAGGAGCAAAGGAGATCGCATCTGATGCGGCAGTCCTAAGACCTAAAATTTCCATGCATAAGGCTACCATGTCTGACAAGGACAGAGTCATAGACACTGAATCTATCTAGAAACCTAAAAAGGTTACCCTTGTCTGAGGAATCAATGAACTGATTGGTAAATTGATCCTCCAACCATGAACTTGAAGAAACAACACAAGTCGATTCGTATGAGATTCTTCGAAAATGAGAAGACTGAGCAAGTACCAAGATATCGTCCAAATAAGGAAATACCAAAACCCTGTTCTCTGATTACAGAAAGAAGGGCACCGAGAACCTTTGAAAAAAATTCTTGGAACTGAGGCTAGGCCAAACGGTAGAGCCACAAAACTGGTAATGCTTGTCTAAAAAGAGAATCTCAGACACTAAAAGTGATCTGGATGAATCGGAATATGCAGATACACATCCTGTAAATCTATTGTAGACATATAATGCCCTTGCCAAACAAAAGGCAGGATAGTCCTACAGTAACCATCTTGAATGTTGGTATCCTTACATAACGATTCAATATTGATAGATCCGGAACTGGTCTGAAGGAATTGACCTTCTTTGGTACAATGAAGAGATAAAATAAAACCCCAGCCCCTGTTCCAGAACTGGAACTGGCATAATTACTCCAGCCAACTCTAGATCTGAAACACATTTCAGAAATGCTGAGCCTTTGCTGTGTTAACTGGGACACGGGAAAGAAAAAAATCTCTTAGCAGGAGGCCTTAACTTGAAGCCAATTCTGTACCTTTTCGAAACAATGTTCTGAAACCAGAGATTGAGAACGGAATTGATCCAAATTTCTTTGAAGAAAACGTAATCTGCCCCATACCAGCTGAACTGGAATAAGGGCCGCACCTTCATGGGTACTTAGGAGCTGGCTATAGGTTTCTATAAGGCTTGGATATATTCCAAACTGGAAATAGTTTCCAAACTGATACCGCTCCTGAGGATGAAGGATCAGGCTTTTGTTCCTTGTTGTGAGGAAAAGAACGAAAAATGATTATTAAACCTAAATTTACCTTGGATTTTTTATCCTTTGGTAAAAAAGTTCCCTTCCTTCCAGAAACAGTAGAGATAATAATTTATTACCCTGGAAAGAAAGGGAAAGCAAAGTTGACTTAGAAGACATATCAGCATTCCAAGTTTAATCCATAAAGCTTTTCTAGCTAAAATAGCTAGAGACATATACCTGACATCAACTCTAATGATATCAAAAGATGGTATCACCAATAAAATTATTAGCATGTTATAGAATAATAATAATGCTATAAAATTATGATCTGTTACTTGTTGCGCTAAAACTTCTAACCAAAAAGTTGAAGCTGCAGCAACATCCGCTAAAAATATAGCAGGTCTAAGAAGATTACCTGAACATAAGTAAGCTTTTCTTAGAAAGGATTCAATTTTCCTATCTAAAGGATCCTTAAAGGAAGTACTATCTTCCGTAGGAATAGTAGTACATTTAGCAGGAGTAGAGACAGCCCCATAACCTTAGGGATTTTGTCCCAAAAAACTCTAATCTGTCAGATGGCACAGGATATAATTGCTTAAACGTTTAGAAGGAGTAAAAGAATTACCCAAATTGTTCCATTCCCTGGAAATTACTTCAGAAATAGCATCAGGGAGATTAAACACTTCTGGAATAACTACAGGAGATTTAAAAACCTTATTTAAACGTTTAGATTTAGTATCAAGAGGACCAGAATCCTCAATTTCTAATGCAATTAGGACTTCTTTAAGTAAAGAACGAATAAATTTCATTTTAAATAAATAACATAATTTATGTAAGAACTTACCTGATAAATTCATTTCTTTCATATTAGCAAGAGTCCATGAGCTAGTGACGTATGGGATATACATTCCTACCAGGAGGGGCAAAGTTTCCCAAACCTCAAAATGCCTATAAATACACCCCTCACCACACCCACAATTCAGTTTAACGAATAGCCAAGAAGTGGGGTGATAAAAAAGTGCGAAAGCATAAAAAATAAGGAATTGGAATAAATTGTGCTTTATACAAAATCATAACCACCACAAAAAAGGGTGGGCCTCATGGACTCTTGCTAATATGAAAGAAATGAATTTATCAGGTAAGTTCTTACATAAATTATGTTTTCTTTCATGTAATTAGCAAGAGTCCATGAGCTAGTGACGTATGGGATAATGACTACCCAAGATGTGGATCTTTCCACGCAAGAGTCACTAGAGAGGGAGGGATAAAATAAAGACAGCCAATTCCTGCTGAAAATAATCCACACCCAAAATAAAGTTTAACGAAAAACATAAGCAGAAGATTCAAACTGAAACCGCTGCCTGAAGTACTTTTCTACCAAAAACTGCTTCAGAAGAAGAAAATACATCAAAATGGTAGAATTTAGTAAAAGTATGCAAAGAGGACCAAGTTGCTGCTTTGCAAATCTGGTCAACCGAAGCTTCATTCCTAAACGCCCAGGAAGTAGAAACTGACCTAGTAGAATGAGCTGTAATTCTCTGAGGCGGAGTTTTACCCGACTCAACATAGGCAAGATGAATTAAAGATTTCAACCAAGATGCCAAAGAAATGGCAGAAGCTTTCTGGCCTTTTCTAGAACCGGAAAAGATAACAAATAGACTAGAAGTCTTACGGAAAGATTTCGTAGCTTCAACATAATATTTCAAAGCTCTAACAACATCCAAAGAATGCAACGATTTCTCCTTAGAATTCTTAGGATTAGGACATAATGAAGGAACCACAATTTCTCTACTAATGTTGTTGGAATTCACAACCTTAGGTAAAAATTCAAAAGAAGTTCGCAACACCGCCTTATCCTGGTGAAAAATCAGAAAAGGAGACTCACAAGAAAGAGCAGATAATTCAGAAACTCTTCTAGCAGAAGAGATGGCCAAAAGGAACAAAACTTTCCAAGAAAGCAATTTAATGTCCAATGAATGCATAGGTTCAAACGGAGGAGCTTGAAGAGCTCCCAGAACCAGATTCAAACTCCAAGGAGGAGAAATTGACTTAATGACAGGTTTTATACGAACCAAAGCTTGTACAAAACAATGAATATCAGGAAGAATAGCAATCTTTCTGTGAAAAAGAACAGAAAGAGCAGAGATTTGTCCTTTCAAAGAACTTGCGGACAAACCCTTATCTAAACCATCCTGAAGAAACTGTAAAATTCTCGGTATTCTAAAAGAATGCCAAGAAAAATGATGAGAAAGACACCAAGAAATATAAGTCTTCCAGACTCTATAATATATCTCTCGAGATACAGACTTACGAGCCTGTAACATAGTATTAATCACGGAGTCAGAGAAACCTCTTTGACCAAGAATCAAGCGTTCAATCTCCATACCTTTAAATTTAAGGATTTCAGATCCTGATGGAAAAAAGGACCTTGTGACAGAAGGTCTGGTCTTAACGGAAGAGTCCACGGTTGGCAAGAGGCCATCCGGACAAGATCCGCATACCAAAACCTGTGAGGCCATGCCGGAGCTACCAGCAGAACAAACGAGCATTCCTTCAGAATCTTGGATATTACTCTTGGAAGAAGAACTAGAGGCGGAAAGATATAGGCAGGATGATACTTCCAAGGAAGTGATAATGCATCCACTGCCTCCGCCTGAGGATCCCGGGATCTGGACAGATACCTGGGAAGTTTCTTGTTTAGATGGGACGCCATCAGATCTATTTCTGGAAGTTCCCACATTTGAACAATCTGAAGAAATACCTCTGGGTGAAGAGACCATTCGCCCGGATGTAACGTTTGGCGACTGAGATAATCCGCTTCCCAATTGTCTATACCTGGGATATGAACCGCAGAGATTAGACAGGAGCTGGATTCCGCCCAAACCAAAATTCGAGATACTTCTTTCATAGCCAGAGGACTGTGAGTCCCTCCTTGATGATTGATGTATGCCACAGTTGTGACATTGTCCGTCTGAAAACAAATGAACGATTCTCTCTTCAGAAGAGGCCAAAACTGAAGAGCTCTGAAAATTGCACGGAGTTCCAAAATATTGATCGGTAATCTCACCTCCTGAGATTCCCAAACTCCTTGTGCTGTCAGAGATCCCCACACAGCTCCCCAACCTGTGAGACTTGCATCTGTTGAAATTACAGTCCAGGTCGGAAGCACAAAAGAAGCCCCCTGAATTAAACGATGGTGATCTGTCCACCATGTTAGAGAGTGTCGAATAATCGGTTTTAAAGATATTATTTGAGAAATCTTCGTGTAATCCTTGCACCATTGCTTCAGCATACAGAGCTGAAGAGGTCGCATGTGAAAACGAGCAAAGGGGATCGCGTCCGATGCAGCAGTCATAAGACCTAGAATTTCCATGCATAAGGCTACCGAAGGGAATGATTGTGACTGAAGGTTTCGACAAGCTGCAATCAATTTTAGACGTCTCTTGTCTGTTAAAGACAGAGTCATGGATACTGAATCCATCTGGAAACCCAGAAAGGTTACTCTTGTCTGAGGAATCAAAGAACTTTTTGGTAAATTGATCCTCCAACCATGATCTTGAAGAAACAACACAAGTCGATTCGTATGAGATTCTGCTAAATGTAAAGACTGAGCAAGTACCAAGATATCGTCCAAATAAGGAAATACCACAATACCCTGTTCTCTGATTACAGACAGAAGGGCACCGAGAACCTTTGTAAAAATTCTTGGAGCTGTAGCTAGGCCAAACGGCAGAGCCACAAACTGGTAATGCTTGTCCAGAAAAGAGAATCTCAGGAACTGATAATGATCCGGATGAATCGGAATATGCAGATATGCATCCTGTAAATCTATTGTGGACATATAATTCCCTTGCTGAACAAAAGGCAATATAGTCCTTACAGTTACCATCTTGAACGTTGGTATCCTTACATAACGATTCAATATTTTTAGATCCAGAACTGGTCTGAAGGAATTCTCCTTCTTTGGTACAATGAAGAGATTTGAATAAAACCCCATCCCCTGTTCCGGAACTGGAACTGGCATAATTACTCCAGACAACTCTAGATCTGAAACACAATTCAGAAATGCTTGAGCTTTTACTGGATTTACTGGGACACGGGAAAGAAAAAATCTCTTTGCAGGAGGTCTCATCTTGAAACCAATTCTGTACCCTTCTGAAACAATGCTCTGAATCCAAAGATTGTGAACAGAATTGATCCAAATTTCCTTGAAAAAAACGTAACCTGCCCCCTACCAGCTGAGCTGGAATGAGGGCCGCACCTTCATGTGGACTTAGAAGCAGGCTTTGCCTTTCTAGCTGGCTTGGATTTATTCCAGACTGGAGAAGGTTTCCAAACCGAAACTGCTCCTGAGGATGAAGGATCAGGCTTTTGTTCTTTGTTGAAACGAAAGGAACGAAAACGATTATTAGCCCTGTTTTTACCTTTAGATTTTTTATCCTGTGGTAAAAAAGTTCCTTTCCCACCAGTAACAGTTGAAATAATGGAATCCAACTGAGAACCAAATAATTTGTTACCCTGGAAAGAAATGGAAAGCAAAGTTGATTTAGAAGCCATATCAGCATTCCAAGTTTTAAGCCATAAAGCTCTTCTAGCTAAGATAGCTAGAGACATAAACCTGACATCAACTCTGATAATATCAAAAATAGCATCACAGATAAAATTATTAGCATGCTGAAGAAGAATAATAATATCATGAGAATCACGATGTGTTACTTGTTGCGCTAAAGTTTCCAACCAAAAAGTTGAAGCTGCAGCAACATCAGCCAAAGATATAGCAGGTCTAAGAAGATTACCTGAACACAGATAAGCTTTTCTTAGAAAGGATTCAATTTTCCTATCTAGAGGATCTTTAAACGAAGTACCATCTGACATAGGAATAGTAGTACGTTTAGCAAGGGTAGAAATAGCCCCATCAACTTTAGGGATCTTGTCCCAAAATTCTAATCTGTCAGACGGCACAGGATATAAATGCTTAAAACGTTTAGACGGAGTAAATGAATTACCCAATTTATCCCATTCCTTGGAAATTACTGCAGAAATAGCATTAGGAACAGGAAAAACTTCTGGAAAAACCACAGGAGCTTTAAATACCTTATCCAAACGTTTAGAATTAACATCAAGAGGACCAGAATCCTCTATTTCTAAAGCAATTAGTACTTCTTTAAGTAAAGAACGAATAAATTCCATTTTAAATAAATATGAAGATTTATCAGCATCAACCTCTGAGACAGAATCCTCTGAACCAGAGAAATCATCAGAATCAGAATGATGATCTTCATTTAAAAATTCATCTGTAGGGAGAGAAGTTTTAAAAGATTTTTTACGTTTACTAGAAGGAGAAATAACAGACATAGCCTTCTTAATGGATTCTGAAACAAAATCTCTTATATTATCAGGAACATTCTGCACCTTAGATGTTGAAGGAACTGCAACAGGCAATGGTACTTTACTAAAGGAAATATTATCTGCTTTAACAAGTTTGTCATGACAATCAATACAAACAACAGCTGGAGGAATAGCTACCAAAAGTTTACAGCAGATACACTTAGCTTTGGTAGATTCAGCACTTGACAGCGATTTTCCTGTAGTATCTTCTGACTCAGATGCAACGTGGGACATCTTGCAATATGTAAGAGAAAAAACAACATATATAAAGCAAAATTGATCAAATTCCTTAAAAGACAGTTTCAGGAATGGGAAAAAATGCCAAAGAACAAGCTTCTAGCAACCAGAAGCAATAAAAAATGAGACTAAAATAATGTGGAGACAAAAGAGACGCCCATATTTTTTCGCGCCAAATAAGACGCCCACATTATTTGGCGCCTAAATGCTTTTGGCGCCAAAAATGACGCCACATCCGGAACGCCGACATTTTTGGCGCAAAATAACGTCAAAAAACCAGAATTTATGTTTACCTGATAAATTACTTTCTCCAACGGTGTGTCCGGTCCACGGCGTCATCCTTACTTGTGGGATATTCTCTTCCCCAACAGGAAATGGCAAAGAGCCCAGCAAAGCTGGTCACATGATCCCTCCTAGGCTCCGCCTACCCCAGTCATTCGACCGACGTTAAGGAGGAATATTTGCATAGGAGAAACCATATGGTACCGTGGTGACTGTAGTTAAAGAAAATAAATTATCAGACCTGATTAAAAAAAAAAACCAGGGCGGGCCGTGGACCGGACACACCCTTGGAGAAAGTAATTTATCAGGTAAACATAAATTCTGTTTTCTCCAACATAGGTGTGTCCGGTCCACGGCGTCATCCTTACTTGTGGGAACCAATACCAAAGCTTTAGGACACGGATGAAGGGAGGGAGCAAATCAGGTCACCTAAATGGAAGGCACCACGGTTTGCAAAACCTTTCTCCCAAAAATAGCCTCAGAAGAAGCAAAAGTATCAAACTTGTAAAATTTGGTAAAAGTGTGCAGTGAAGACCAAGTCGCTGCCCTACATATCTGATCAACAGAAGCCTCGTTCTTGAAGGCCCATGTGGAAGCCACAGCCCTAGTGGAATGAGCTGTGATTCTTTCGGGAGGCTGCCGTCCGGCAGTCTCGTAAGCCAATCTGATGATGCTTTTAATCCAAAAAGAGAGAGAGGTAGAAGTTGCTTTTTGACCTCTCCTTTTACCGGAATAAACAACAAACAAGGAAGATGTTTGTCTAAAATCCTTTGTAGCTTCTAAATAGAATTTTAGAGCGCGAACAACATCCAAATTGTGCAACAAACGTTCCTTCTTTGAAACTGGTTTCGGACACAGAGAAGGTACGATAATCTCCTGGTTAATGTTTTTGTTAGAAACAACTTTTGGAAGAAAACCAGGTTTAGTACGTAAAACCACCTTATCTGCATGGAACACCAGATAAGGAGGAGAACACTGCAGAGCAGATAATTCTGAAACTCTTCTAGCAGAAGAAATTGCAACTAAAAACAAAACTTTCCAAGATAATAACTTAATATCAACGGAATGTAAGGGTTCAAACGGAACCCCCTGAAGAACTGAAAGAACTAAATTGAGACTCCAAGGAGGAGTCAAAGGTTTGTAAACAGGCTTAATTCTAACCAGAGCCTGAACAAAGGCTTGAACATCTGGCACAGCTGCCAGCTTTTTGTGAAGTAACACAGACAAGGCAGAAATCTGTCCCTTCAGGGAACTTGCAGATAATCCTTTTTCCAATCCTTCTTGAAGGAAGGATAGAATCTTAGGAATCTTAACCTTGTCCCAAGGGAATCCTTTAGATTCACACCAACAGATATATTTTTTCCAAATTTTGTGGTAAATCTTTCTAGTTACAGGCTTTCTGGCCTGAACAAGAGTATCGATAACAGAATCTGAGAACCCTCGCTTCGATAAGATCAAGCGTTCAATCTCCAAGCAGTCAGCTGGAGTGAAACCAGGTTCGGATGTTCGAACGGACCCTGAACAAGAAGGTCTCGTCTCAAAGGTAGCTTCCAAGGTGGAGCCGATGACATATTCACCAGATCTGCATACCAAGTCCTGCGTGGCCACGCAGGAGCTATCAAGATCACCGACGCCCTCTCCTGATTGATCCTGGCTACCAGCCTGGGGATGAGAGGAAACGGCGGGAACACATAAGCTAGTTTGAAGGTCCAAGGTGCTACTAGTGCATCCACTAGAGCCGCCTTGGGATCCCTGGATCTGGACCCGTAGCAAGGAACTTTGAAGTTCTGACGAGAGGCCATCAGATCCATGTCTGGAATGCCCCACAGCTGAGTGACTTGGGCAAAGATTTCCGGATGGAGTTCCCACTCCCCCGGATGCAATGTCTGACGACTCAGAAAATCCGCTTCCCAATTTTCCACTCCTGGGATGTGGATAGCGGACAGGTGGCAGGAGTGAGACTCCGCCCATAGAATGATTTTGGTCACTTCTTCCATCGCTAGGGAACTCCTTGTTCCCCCCTGATGGTTGATGTACGCAACAGTTGTCATGTTGTCTGATTGAAACCGTATGAACTTGGCCCTCGCTAGCTGAGGCCAAGCCTTGAGAGCATTGAATATCGCTCTCAGTTCCAGAATATTTATCGGTAGAAGAGATTCTTCCCGAGACCAAAGACCCTGAGCTTTCAGGGATCCCCAGACCGCGCCCCAGCCCATCAGACTGGCGTCGGTCGTGACAATGACCCACTCTGGTCTGCGGAATGTCATCCCTTGTGACAGGTTGTCCAGGGACAGCCACCAACGGAGTGAGTCTCTGGTCCTCTGATTTACTTGTATCTTCGGAGACAAGTCTGTATAATCCCCATTCCACTGACTGAGCATGCACAGTTGTAATGGTCTTAGATGAATGCGCGCAAAAGGAACTATGTCCATTGCCGCTACCATCAACCCGATCACTTCCATGCACTGAGCTATGGAAGGAAGAGGAACGGAATGAAGTATCCGACAAGAGTCTAGAAGCTTTGTTTTTCTGGCCTCTGTCAGAAATATCCTCATTTCTAAGGAGTCTATTATTGTTCCCAAGAAGGGAACCCTTGTTGACGGAGATAGAGAACTCTTTTCCACGTTCACTTTCCATCCGTGAGATCTGAGAAAGGCCAGGACTATGTCCGTGTGAGCCTTTGCTTGAGGAAGGGACGACGCTTGCATCAGAATGTCGTCCAAATAAGGTACTACAGCAATGCCCCTTGGTCTTAGCACAGTTAGAAGGGACCCTAGTACCTTTGTGAAAATCCTTGGAGCAGTGGCTAATCTGAAAGGAAGCGCCACGAACTGGTAATGCTTGTCCAGGAATGCGAACCTTAGGAACCGATGATGTTCCTTGTGGATAGGAATATGTAGATACGCATCCTTTAAATCCACCGTGGTCATGAATTGACCTTCCTGGATGGAAGGAAGAATAGTTCGAATGGTTTCCATCTTGAACGATGGAACCTTGAGAAACTTGTTTAAGATCTTGAGATCTAAGATTGGTCTGAACGTTCCCTCTTTTTTGGGAACTATGAACAGATTGGAGTAGAACCCCATCCCTTGTTCTCTTAATGGAACAGGATGAATCACTCCCATTTTTAACAGGTCTTCTACACAATGTAAGAATGCCTGTCTTTTTATGTGGTCTGAAGACAACTGAGACCTGTGGAACCTCCCCCTTGGGGGAAGCCCCTTGAATTCCAGAAGATAACCTTGGGAGACTATTTCTAGCGCCCAAGGATCCAGAACATCTCTTGCCCAAGCCTGAGCGAAGAGAGAGAGTCTGCCCCCCACCAGATCCGGTCCCGGATCGGGGGCCAACATTTCATGCTGTCTTGGTAGCAGTGGCAGGTTTCTTGGCCTGCTTTCCCTTGTTCCAGCCTTGCATTGGTCTCCAAGCTGGCTTGGCTTGAGAAGTATTACCCTCTTGCTTAGAGGACGTAGCACTTTGGGCTGGTCCGTTTCTACGAAAGGGACGAAAATTAGGTTTATTTTTTGCCTTGAAAGGCCGATCCTGAGGAAGGGCGTGGCCCTTACCCCCAGTGATATCAGAGATAATCTCTTTCAAGTCAGGGCCAAACAGCGTTTTCCCCTTGAAAGGAATGTTAAGTAGCTTGTTCTTGGAAGACGCATCAGCCGACCAAGATTTCAACCAAAGCGCTCTGCGCGCCACAATAGCAAACCCAGAATTCTTAGCCGCTAACCTAGCCAATTGCAAAGTGGCGTCTAGGGTAAAAGAATTAGCCAATTTGAGAGCATTGATTCTGTCCATAATCTCCTCATAAGGAGGAGAATCACTATCGACCGCCTTTATCAGCTCATCGAACCAGAAACATGCGGCTGTAGCGACAGGGACAACGCATGAAATTGGTTGTAGAAGGTAACCCTGCTGAACAAACATCCTTTTAAGCAAACCTTCTAATTTTTTATCCATAGGATCTTTGAAAGCACAACTATCCTCTATGGGTATAGTGGTGGGTTTGTTTAAAGTGGAAACCGCTCCCTCGACCTTGGGGACTGTCTGCCATAAGTCCTTTCTGGGGTCGACCATAGGAAACAATTTTTTAAATATGGGGGGAGGGACGAAAGGAATACCGGGCCTTTCCCATTCTTTATTAACAATGTCCGCCACCCGCTTGGGTATAGGAAAAGCTTCTGGGAGCCCCGGCACCTCTAGGAACTTGTCCATTTTACATAGTTTCTCTGGGATGACCAACTTGTCACAATCATCCAGAGTGGATAATACCTCCTTAAGCAGAATGCGGAGATGTTCCAACTTAAATTTAAAAAAAAAACTCTAAGCCATCTCCGTGGAGATGTTGCCTGTACAACGGCAAAGAGAATGACTGGGGTAGGCGGAGCCTAGGAGGGATCATGTGACCAGCTTTGCTGGGCTCTTTGCCATTTCCTGTTGGGGAAGAGAATATCCCACAAGTAAGGATGACGCCGTGGACCGGACACACCTATGTTGGAGAAAATGACGCAACTTCCGGCGACACGTATGACGCCGAAAACGGAAATAGAATTTTTGCGCCAAAAGAGTCCGCGCCAAGAATGACGCAATAAAATGAAGCATTTTCAGCCCCCGCGAGCCTAACAGCCCACAGGGAAGAGTCAAATTTTTTGAAGGTAAGAAAAAAATTATTAAATCAAATGCATTATCCCAAATATGAAACTGACTGTCTGAAAATAAGGAAAGTTGAACATTCTGAGTCAAGGCAAATAAATGTTTGAATACATATATTTAGAACTTTATAAACAAAGTGCCCAACCATAGCTTGGAGTGTCACAGAAAATAAGACTTACTTACCCCAGGACACTCATCTACATATAGCAGATAGCCAAACCAGTACTGAAACGAGAATCAGTAGAGGTAATGGTATATATAAGAGTATATCGTCGATCTGAAAAGGGAGGTAAGAGATGAATCTCTACGACCGATAACAGAGAACCTATGAAATAGACCCCGTAGAAGGAGATCACTGCATTCAAATAGGCAATACTCTCCTCACATCCCTCTGACATTCACTGCACGCTGAGAGGAAAACCGGGCTCCAACTTGCTGCGGAGCGCATATCAACGTAGAATCTAGCACAAACTTACTTCACCACCTCCATCGGAGGCAAAGTTTGTAAAACTGAATTGTGGGTGTGGTGAGGGGTGTATTTATAGGCATTTTGAGGTTTGGGAAACTTTGCCCCTCCTGGTAGGAATGTATATCCCATACGTCACTAGCTCATGGACTCTTGCTAATTACATGAAAGAAATGAAGATTTATCAGCATCAACCTCTGAGACAGAATCCTCTGAACCAGAAGAACCATTATCAGAATCAGAATGATGATGTTCATTTAAAAATTCATCTGAAAAATGAGAAGTTTTAAAAGACTTTTTACATTTACTAGAAGGAGGAATAACAGACATAGCCTTCTTAATGGATTTAAAAACAAAATCTCTTATGTTATCAGGAACACTCTGAATATTAGATGTTGACAGAACAGCAACAGGTAATGTAACAGTACTTAAAGGAAATATTATCTGCATAAACAGTTTGTCATGACAAAACAGTACAAACAACAGCTGGAGGAACAGATACCATGGGGTCGATCCGATATAAATCGTCGCCCGCAAAAGCCGGCGACGCCAATATTTGCGCGGGTTTGGTATCACATATACGGCGTAACCTAGAAGTTACGCCCGTATATTTCTGCCGTCGCCCGCAGTTTTTTGGGCCATAGGCAGGTATACCAAACCCGCGCAGTTTGGTATCCAATATGCAGCGTAAGGACTTACGTGGCGAAAATGGAGAAAACTTACTCCATTTTCACCTCGCCACAAAAAGCAGCCGTAAGAAGCCTTACGCTGACTATTGGAGCCCCGTAACTTCCTAAACTGGATGCTAAAATAAACCTAACACCTAACGCATGCGCAATGTCTATCTCCCTGTCAACCGCGATCTGCTAAAATAAACCTAACACCTAACGCATGCGCAATGTCTATCTCCCTGTCAACCGCGATCCCCCCCCCCCAAAATCCCTAATAAAGTTATTACCCCCTAAACCGCCGCTCCCGGACCCCGCCGCCATCTACATAAACTAACCCCCTACTGTGAGCCTCTAAAACCGCCGCCATCTACCTTATCTATCCCCTAATCTGACCCCTTACACCGCCGCCACCTATATAAAAATTATTAACCCCTAATCTAATCCCCCTATACCGCCGCCAGCTATATTAATATTATTAACCCCTAATGTAAGCCCCTTACACCGCCGCCATCACTATTAAAATGATTAACCCCTAATTTAATCTACCTACCCCGCCGCCAGCTATATTATCTATATTAACCCTAAGTATATTATAGTTAATATAGTTATTACATTATATATATTAACTATATTAACCCTAATTATATTAGGGTTAATATAGTTAATATAGTTACTATAGTATTTATATTAACTATATTAACTCTATCTAACCCTAACACCCCTAACTAAATTTATATTAAATTAATCTAATTCATTTATAAACTAAAATATTCCTATTTAAATCTAAATACTTACCTATAAAACAAACCCTAAGATAGCTACAATATAATTAATAATTACATTGTAGCTATGTTAGGGTTAATATTTATTTTACAGGTAAATTGTTAATTATTTTAACTAGGTATAATAGATATTAAATAGTTATTAACTATTTAATATCTACCTAGTTAAAATAATTACCCAATTACCTGTAAAATAAATCCTAACCTAAGTTACAAATACACCTACACTATCAATAAATTTAATAAACTACAAACATCTATCTAAAAATACAATTAAATTAACTAAACTAAATTACAAAAAAAAACAAACACTAAATTACAAAAAATAAAAAAAAGATTATAAGATATTTAAGCTAATTACACCTATTCTAAGCCCCCTAATAAAATAATAAACCCCCAAAATAAAAAAAATTCCCTGCCCTATTCTAAATTAAACAAATTTCAAAGCTCTTTACCTTACCAGCCCTTAAAAGGGCCTTTTGTGGGGCATGCCCCAAAGAATTCAGCTCTTTTGCATACAACAAATACAATCCCCCCCATTACAACCCACCACCCACATACCCCTATTCTAAAACCACCCAAACCCCCCTTAAAAAAGCCTAACACTACCCCCCTGAAGATCTCCCTACCTTGTCTTCACCACACCGGGCCGAACTCCTGATCCGATCCGGGCGATGTCTTCCTCCAAGCGGCAAAGAAGAATTCTTCCTCCGACGATGTCTTCCTCCAAGCGGCAAAGAAGAATTCTTCCTCCGGCGATGTCTTCCTCCAAGCGGCAAAGAAGAATTCTTCCTCCGGCGACGTCTTCCTCCAAGCGGCAGCAAAGTCTTCATTCTTCCGGCGGCATCTTCAATCTTCTTTCTTCGCTCCGCCACCGCGGAGCATCCATCCTGGCCGACTGCTGTACTTGGAATGAGGTACCTTTAAATGACGTCATCCAAGATGGCGTCCGCCGAATTCCGATTGGCTGATAGGATTCTATCAGCCAATCGGAATTAAGTTAGAAAAATCTGATTGGCTGATTGAATCAGCCAATCAGATTCAAGTTCAATCCGATTGGCTGATCCGAACAGCCAATCAGATTGAGCTCGCATTCTATTGGCTGATCGGAACAGCCAATAGAATGCGAGCTCAATCTGATTGGCTGATGGGATCAGCCAATCGGATTGAACTTGAATCTGATTGGCCGATTCAATCAGCCAATCAGATTGTTCTAACTTAATTCCGAGTGGCTGATAGAATCCTATCAGCCAATCGGAATTTGGCGGACGCCATCTTGGATGACGTCATTTAAAGGTACCTCATTCCAAGTACAGCAGTCGGCCAGGATGGATGCTCCGCGGCGGCGGAGCGAAGAAAGAAGATTGAAGATGCCGCCGGAAGAATGAAGACTTTGCTGCCGCTTGGAGGAAGACGTCGCCGGAGGAAGAATTCTTCTTTGCCGCTTGGAGGAAGACATCGCCGGGGAAGAATTCTTCTTTGCCGCTTGGAGGAAGACATTGCCCGGATCGGATCAGGAGTTCGGCCCGGTGTGGTGAAGACAAGGTAGGGAGATCTTCAGGGGGGTAGTGTTAGGCTTTTTTAAGGGGGGTTTGGGTGGTTTTAGAATAGGGGTATGTGGGTGGTGGGTTGTAATGGGGGGGGGGGGATTGTATTTGTTGTATGCAAAAGAGCTGAATTCTTTGGGGCATGCCCCACAAAAGGCCCTTTTAAGGGCTGGTAAGGTAAAGAGCTTTGAAATTTGTTTAATTTAGAATAGGGCAGGGAATTTTTTTTATTTTGGGGGTTTATTATTTTATTAGGGGGCTTAGAATAGGTGTAATTAGCTTAAATATCTTGTAATCTTTTTTTTATTTTTTGTAATTTAGTGTGTTTTTTTTTGTAATTTAGTTTAGTTAATTTAATTGTATTTTTAGATAGATGTTTGTAGTTTATTAAATTTATTGATAGTGTAGGTGTATTTGTAACTTAGGTTAGGATTTATTTTACAGGTAATTGGGTAATTATTTTAACTAGGTAGATATTAAATAGTTAATAACTATTTAATATCTATTATACCTAGTTAAAATAATTAACAATTTACCTGTAAAATAAATATTAACCCTAACATAGCTACAATGTAATTATTAATTATATTGTAGCTATCTTAGGGTTTATTTTATAGGTAAGTATTTAGATTTAAATAGGAATATTTTAGTTTATAAATGAATTAGATTAATTTAATATAAATTTAGTTAGGGGTGTTAGGGTTAGATAGAGTTAATATAGTTAATATAAATACTATAGTAACTATATTAACTATATTAACCCTAATATAATTAGGGTTAATATAGTTAATATATATAATGTAATAACTATATTAACTATAATATACTTAGGGTTAATATAGATAATATAGCTGGCGGCGGGGGTAGGTAGATTAAATTAGGGTTAATCATTTTAATAGAGATGGCGGCGGTGTAAGGGGCTTACATTAGGGGTTAATAATTTTAATATAGATGGCGGCGGTGTTAGGGGCTCACTTTAGGGGGTTATAGATATAATATAGCTGGCGGCGGGGTACGGGAGCGGCGGTTTAGGGGTTAATAACTTTATTAGGTTGCGGCGGGGTACGGGAGCGGCGGTTTAGGGGTTAATAGCTTTTTTATTGTTAGGATAGTGAGGGGGGATAGCGGATAGAGGGTTAGACAGTGCGGGCTATGTTAGGGAGGCGTGTTAGACAGTGCGGGCTATGTTAGGGAGGCGTGTTAGACAGTGCGGGTGTTTTAGACTTTAGTCAGGTTTTATAGGCGCCGGCAGTTTCTAACGTGCCGCAAGTCACTGGCGACGCCAGAAATTTGTACTTACGCAGATTTCTGGACATCGCTGGTTTATCCGACTTACGGCACGTTAGCATCTGACGGCGACATATATGGGATAGCTCGAGTTGCGAGCTGAAACTGCGGGCGACGCCGGTTCCCTCGCTTGCGCCGCAAACTGCGATCTATATCGGATCGCGCCCCATAAGTTTACAGTAGATACACTTAGCTTTGGTAGCTCCAGCCCCAGGCAGGGATATTCCAGAAGTATCTTCTGACTCAGCTTCAACGTGGGACATCTTGCAATATGTAATAGAAAAAACAACATATAAAGCAAAATTGATCAAATTCCTTAAATGACAGTTTCAGGAATGGGAAAAAAAATGCCAGTGAATAAGCTTCTAGCAACCAGAAGCAAAAAATCAATGAGACTTAAATAATGTGGAGACAAAAGTGACGCCCATATTTTTTCGCGCCAAAAAAGACGCCCACATTATTTGGAGCCTAAATGCTTTTGGCGCCAAAAATGACGCCACATCCGGAACGCCGACACTTTTGGCGCAAAAGAACATCAAAAATGACGCAACTTCCGGCGACACGTATGACGCCGGAAACAGAAAATAATTTTTGCGCCAAAAAAGTCCGCGCCAAGAATGACGCAATAAAATGAAGCATTTTCAGCCCCCTCGAGCCTAACAGCCCACAGGGAAAGTCAAATTTTTAAGGTAAGAAAAAAATGAATTATTCATATGCATTATCCCAAATATGAAACTGACTGTCTGAAATAAGGAATGTTGAACATCCTGAGTCAAGGCAAATAAATGTTTGAATACATATATTTAGAACTTTATATAAAAAGTGCCCAACCATAGCTTAGAGTGTCACAGAAAATAAGACTTACTTACCCCAGGACACTCATCTACATGTAGTAGAAAGCCAAACCAGTACTGAAACGAGAATCAGTAGAGGAAATGGTATATATAAGAGTATATCGTCGATCTGAAAAGGGAGGTAAGAGATGAATCTCTACGACCGATAACAGAGAACCTATGAAATAGACCCCGTAGAAGGAGATCACTGCATTCAAATAGGCAATACTCTCCTCACATCCCTCTGACATTCACTGCACGCTGAGAGGAAAACCGGGCTCCAACCTGCTGCGGAGCGCATATCAACGTAGAATCTAGCACAAACTTACTTCACCACCTCCATAGGAGGCAAAGTTTGTAAAACTGATTTGTGGGTGTGGTGAGGGGTGTATTTATAGGCATTTTGAGGTTTGGGAAACTTTGCCCCTCCTGATAGGAATGTATATCCTATACGTCACTAGCTCATGGACTCTTGCTAATTACATGAAAGAAAGAGCAGATAACTCAAACTCTTCTAGCAGAAGAGATGGCCAAAAGGAACAACACTTTCCAAGAAAGTAATTTAATATCCAGAGAATGCATAGGTTCAAATGGAGGAGCCTGTAAAGCCCTCAGAACCAAATTAAGACTCCAAGGAGGAGAGATTGACTTAATGACAGGCTTGATACGAACCAAAGCCTGAACAAAACAATGAATATCAGGATGATTAGCAATCTTTCTGTGAAAAAGAACAGAAAGAGCAGAGATTTGACCTTTCAAAGAGCTTGCAGACAAACCCTTATCCAAACCATCCTGACGAAACTGTAAAATTCTAGGAATTCTAAAAGAATGCCAAGAGAATTTATGAGAAGAACACCAAGGCCTAGATTTAGAGTTGGGCGGTAGCCGTGAAAACCAGCGTTAGAGGCTCCTAACACTGGTTTTTACCGCCCGCTGGTATTTGGAGTCAGTCAGGAAAGGGTCTAACGCTCACTTTCCAGCCGCGACTTTTCCATACCGCAGATCCCCCTACGCCATTTGCGTATCCTATCTTTTCAATGGGATCTTTCTAACGCCGGTATTTAGAGTCTTGGCTGAAGTGAGCGTTAGAAATCTAACGACAAAACTCCAGCCGCAGAAAAAAGTCAGTAGTTAAGAGCTTTCTGGGCTAACGCCGGTTTATAAAGCTCTTAACTACTGTGCTCTAAAGTACACTAACACCCATAAACTACCTATGTACCCCTAAACCGAGGTCCCCCCACATCGCCGCCACTCTATTAAAATTTTTTAACCCCTAATCTGCCGCTCCGTACACCGCCGCCAGCTACGTTATCCCTATGTACCCCTAATCTGCTGCCCCTAACATCGCCGACCACTATGTTATATTTATTAACCCCTAATCTGCCCCCCACAACGTCGCCGCCACCTACCTACAATAATTAACCCCTAATCTGCCGACCGCATCTCACCGCTACTATAATAAAGTTATTAACCCCTAATCCGCCTCACTCCCGCCTCAATAACCCTATAAGAAATAGTATTAACCCCTAATCTGCCCTCCCCTAACATCGCCGACACCTAACTTCAATTATTAACCCCTAATCTGCCGACCGGAGCTTGCCGCTACTATAATAAATGTATTAACCCCTAAAGCTAAGTCTAAACCTAACACTAACACCCCCCTAAATTAAATATAATTTAAATCTAACGAAATAAAATAATTCTTATTAAATAAATTATTCCTATTTAAAGCTAAATACTTACCTGTAAAATAAACCCTAATATAGCTACAATATAAATTATAATTATATTGTAGCTATTTTAGGATTAATATTTATTTTACAGGCAACTTTGTAATTATATTAACCAGGTACAATAGCTATTAAATAGTTAAAAACTATTTAATAGTTACCTAGTTAAAATAATTACAAAATTACCTGTAAAATAAATCCTAACCTAAGTTACAATTAAACCTAACACTACACAATCAATAAATTAATTAAATACAATACCTACAATTATCTACAATTAAACCTAACACTACACTATCAATAAATTAATTAAATACAATACCTACAAATAAATACAATGAAATAAACTAACTAAAGTACAAAAAATAAAAAAGAACTAAGTTACAAAAAATAAAAAAATATTTACAAACATTAGAAAAATATTACAACAATTTTAAACTAATTACACCTACTCTAAGCCCCCTAATAAAATAACAAAGCCCCCCAAAATAAAAAAATGCCCTACCCTATTCTAAATTAAAAAAGTTCAAAGCTCTTTTACCTTACCAGCCCTGAAAAGGGCCCTTTGGGGCATGCCCCAAAGAATTCAGCTCTTTTGCCTGTAAAAAAAAACATACAATACCCCCCCCGCCCAACATTACAACCCACCACCCACATACCCCTAATCTAACCCAAACCCCCCTTAAATAAACCTAACACTAAGCCCCTGAAGATCTTCCTACATTATCTTCACCATACCAGGTTCACCGATCCGTCCACTGAAGTCTTGATCCAAGCCTCCAAAATCTTGATCCAAGCCCAAGCGGGGGCTGAAGAGTGAAGTCCATCCTCCGGCTGAAGTCTTGATCCAAGCGGGTAGAAGAGGACATCCGGACCGGCAAACATCTTCATCCAAGCCGCATCTTCTATGTTCTTCAATCCGATCAGCCAATAGAATGCGAGCTCAATCTGATTGGCTGATCGGATCAGCCAATTGGATTGAACTTGATTCTGATTGGCTGATTCCATCAGCCAATCAGAATTTTCCTACCTTAATTCCGATTGGCTGATAGAATCCTATCAGCCAATCGGAATTCAAGGGACGCCATCTTGGATGACGTCCCTTAAAGGAACTGTCATTCGTCGGGAAGTCGTCGGTGAAGATGGATGGATCCGCGCTGGAGGTCTTGAAGATCAGCTGGTCGTCATCGGATTGAAGAACATAGAAGATGCGGCTTGGATGAAGATGTTTGCCGGTCCGGATGTCCTCTTCTGCCCGCTTGGATCAAGACTTCAGCCGGAGGATGGACGTCACTCTTCAGCCCCCGCTTGGGCTTGGATCAAGATTTCGGAGGCTTGGATCAAGACTTCGGTGGACGGATCGGTGAACCTGGTATGGTGAAGATAAGGTAGGAAGATCTTCAGGGGCTTAGTGTTAGGTTTATTTAAGGGGGGTTTGGGTTAGATTAGGGGTATGTGGGTGGTGGGTTGTAATGTTGGGGGGGGTATTGTATGTTTTTTTTTACAGGCAATAGAGCTGAATTCTTTGGGGCATGCCCCGCAAAGGGCCCTTTTCAGGGCTGGTAAGGTAAAAGAGCTTCAAACTATTTTAATTTAGAATAGGGTAGGGCATTTTTTTATTTTGGGGGGCTTTGTTATTTTATTAGGGGGCTTAGAGTAGGTGTAATTAGTTTAAAATTGTTGTAATATTTTTCTTATGTTTGTAAATATTTTTTTATTTTTTGTAACTTAGTTCTTTTTTATTTTTTGTACTTTAGTTAGTTTATTTCATTGTATTTATTTGTAGGTATTGTATTTAATTAATTTATTGATAGTGTAGTGTTAGGTTTAATTGTAACTTAGGTTAGGATTTATTTTACAGGTAATTTTGTAATTATTTTAACTAGGTAACTATTAAATAGTTATTAAGTATTTAATAGCTATTGTACCTGGTTAATATAATTACAAAGTTGCCTGTAAAATAAATATTAATCCTAAAATAGCTACAATATAATTATAATTTATATTGTAGCTATATTAGGGTTTATTTTACAGGTAAGTAAAATAAACCCTAATATATGTTAGATTTAAATTATATTTAACTTAGGGGGGTGTTAGTGTTAGGTTTAGACTTAGCTTTAGGGGTTAATACATTTATTATAGTAGCGGCGAGCTCCGGTCGGCAGATTAGGGGTTAATAATTGAAGTTAGGTGTCGGCGATGTTAGGGAGGGCAGATTAGGGGTTAATAACTTTATTATAGTAGCGGTGAGATGCGGTCGGCAGATTAGGGGTTAATTATTGTAGGTAGCTGGCGGCGACGTTGTGGGGGGCAGATTAGGGGTTAATAAATATAATATAGGGGTCGGCGGTGTTAGGGGCAGCAGATTAGGGGTACATAGGGATAATGTAGGTTGCAGCGGTATACGGAGCGGCAGACTAGGGGTTAATAATAAAATGCAGGGGTCAGCGATAGCGGGGTCGGCAGATTAGAGGTTAATAAGTGTAAGGTTAGGGGTGTTTAGACTTGGGGTACATGTTAGGGTGTTAGGTGCAGACTTAGGAAGTGTTTCCCCATAGGAAACAATGGGGATGCGTTAGGAGCTGAACGCTGCTTTTTAGCAGGTGTTAGTTTTTTTTCAGCTTAAACTGCCCCATTGTTTCCTATGGGGGAATCGTGCACGAGCACGTTTTTGAAGCTGGCCGCGTCAGTAAGCACCGCTGGTATGGAGAGTTGAAGTTGCGGTAAATATGCTCTACGCTCCTTTTTTGGAGCCTAACGCAGCCCTTCTGTGAACTCTAAATACCAGCGGTATTTAAAAGGTGCGGCCAGAAAAAAGCACGCGTAGCTAACGCACCCCTTTGGCCGCAAAACTCTAAATCTAGGCGCAAGAAATGTAAGTCTTCCAGACTCGGTAATAAATCTTCCTAGACACAGATTTACGAGCCTGTATTATAGTATTAATCACTGAGTCAGAGAAACCTCTATGACTAAGAATCAAGCGTTCAATCTCCATACCTTCAAATTTAATGATTTGAGATCCTGATGGAAAAATTTGCCTTGAGATAGAAGGTCTGGCCTTAACGGAATTGTCCAAGGCTGGCAACTTGCTATCCAAACGAGATTCGCATACCAAAACCTGAGAGGCCATGCTGGAGCCACCAGCAATACAAACGAACGTTCCATTAGAATTTTGGAAATCACTTTTGGAAGAAGAACTAGAAGCGGAAAGATATAAGCAGGTTGATAATTCCAAGGAAGCGACAACGCGTCCACTGCTTCCGCCTGAGGATCCCTGGATCTGGACAGATAACTGGGAAGTTTCTTGTTTAGATGAGAGGCCATCAGATCTATTTCTGGAAGTCCCCAGATTTGAACAATCTGAAGAAAAACCTCCGGGTGAAGAGACCATTCGCCCGGATGTAACGTCTGGCGACTGAGATAATCCACTTCCCAAGTGTCTACACCTGGGATGTGAACCGCAGAGATTAGACAGGAGCTGGATTCCGCCCATACAATTATCCGAGATACTTCTTTCATAGCCTGAGGACTGTGAGTCCCTCCTTGATGATTGACATACACCACGGTTGTGACATTGTCTGTCTGAAAACAAATAAACGATTCTCTCTTCAGAAGAAGCCAGAACTGAAGAGCTCTGAAAATCGCACAGAGTTCCAAAATGTTGATTGGTAATTTCGCCTCCTGAAATTCCCAAACCCCCTGCACTGTCAGAGATCCCAATACAGCTCCCCAACCTGAAAGACTTGCATCTGTTGAGATCACAGTCCAGGTTGGACGAACAAAAGAGGCCCCTTGAATTAGACAATGGTGATTCAACCACCAAGTCAGAGAAGATTGAACATTGGGATTTAAGGATATTAATTGTGATATCTTTGTATAATCCCTGCACCACTGGTTCAGCATACAAAGCTGGAGAGGTCTCATGTGAAAGCGAGCAAAGGGGATCGCGTCCGATGCAGCAGTCATGAGACCTAGAATTTCCATGCACAAAGCTACCGAAGGGAATGATTGAGACTGAAGGATTCGACAAGCTGAAACCAACTTCAGACGTCTCTTTTCTGTTAGAGACAAAGTCATGGACACTGAATCCCAAAAAGGTTACCTTTGTCTGAGGAATCAAGGAACTCTTTGGTAAATTGATCCTCCAACCATGTCTTTGAAGAAACAACACAAGTTGATTCGTATGAGATTCTGCAGAATGTAAAGACTGAGCAAGTACCAAGATATCGTCCAAATAAGGAAATACCGCAATACCCTGTTCTCTGATTACAGAGAGAAGGGCACCGAGAACCTTTGAAAAGATCCTTGGAGCTGTTGCTAGGCCAAACGGAAGGGCAACAAACTGGTAATGCTTGTCTAGAAAAGAGAATCTCAGGAACTGATAGTGATCTGGATGAATTGGAATATGAAGATATGCATCCTGTAAGTCTATTGTAGACATATAATGCCCTTGCTGAACAAAAGGCAGAATAGTCCTTATAGTCACCATTTTGAATGTTGGTATCCTTACATAACGATTCAATATTTTTAGATCCAGAACTGGTCTGAAGGAATTCTCCTTCTTTGGTACAATGAATAGATTTGAGTAAAACCCCAGACCACGTTTCAGAACTGGAACTGGCACAATTACCCCAGCCAACTCTAGGTCTGAAACACATTTCAGAAACGCCTGAGCCTTCACTGGGTTTACTGGAATGCGTGAGAGAAAAAACAAAATTTATGCTTACCTGATAAATTCCTTTCTCCTGTAGTGTGGTCAGTCCACGGGTCATCATTACTTCTGGGATATTAACTCCTCCCCAACAGGAAGTGCAAGAGGATTCACCCAGCAGAGCTGCTATATAGCTCCTCCCCTCTACGTCACACCCAGTCATTCGACCAAGAACCAACGAGAAAGGAGAAGCCAAAGGGTGCAGTGGTGACTGGAGTATAATTTAAAACATTTTTTAGACCTGCCATAAAAAACAGGGCGGGCCGTGGACTGACCACACTACAGGAGAAAGGAATTTATCAGGTAAGCATAAATTTTGTTTTCTCCTGTTAAGTGTGGTCAGTCCACGGGTCATCATTACTTCTGGGATACCAATACCAAAGCTAAAGTACACGGATGACGGGAGGGACAGGCAGGCTCTTTATACGGAAGGAACCACTGCCTGAAGAACCTTTCTCCCAAAAACAGCCTCCGAAGAAGCAAAAGTGTCAAATTTGTAAAATTTGGAAAAAGTATGAAGAGAAGACCAAGTTGCAGCCTTGCAAATCTGTTCAACAGAAGCCTCATTCTTAAAGGCCCAAGTGGAAGCCACAGCTCTAGTAGAATGTGCTGTAATTCTTTCAGGAGGCTGCTGTCCAGCAGTCTCATAGGCTAACCGTATTATGCTACGAAGCCAAAAAACATAATTTATGTAAGAACTTACCTGATAAATTCATTTCTTTCATATTAACAAGAGTCCATGAGCTAGTGACGTATGGGATATACATTCCTACCAGGAGGGGCAAAGTTTCCCAAACCTTAAAATGCCTATAAATACACCCCTCACCACACCCACAAATCAGTTTAACGAATAGCCAAGAAGTGGGGTGATAAGAAAAAAAGTGCGAAGCATATAAAATAAGGAATTGGAATAATTGTGCTTTATACAAAAAAATCATAACCACCACAAAAAAGGGTGGGCCTCATGGACTCTTGTTAATATGAAAGAAATGAATTTATCAGGTAAGTTCTTACATAAATTATGTTTTCTTTCATGTAATTAACAAGAGTCCATGAGCTAGTGACGTATGGGATAATGACTACCCAAGATGTGGATCTTTCCACACAAGAGTCACTAGAGAGGGAGGGAAAAAATAAAGACAGCCAATTCCTGCTGAAAATAATCCACACCCAAAATAAAGTTTAACAAAAAACATAAGCAGAAGATTCAAACTGAAACCGCTGCCTGAAGAACTTTTCTACCAAAAACTGCTTCAGAAGAAGAAAATACATCAAAATGGTAGAATTTAGTAAAAGTATGCAAAGAGGACCAAGTTGCTGCTTTGCAGATCTGGTCAACCGAAGCTTCATTCCTAAACGCCCAGGAAGTAGATACTGACCTAGTAGAATGAGCTGTAATTCTCTGAGGCGGAATTTTACCCGACTCAACATAGGCAAGATGAATTAAAGATTTCAACCAAGATGCCAAAGAAATGGCAGAAGCTTTCTGGCCTTTCCTAGAACCGGAAAAGATAACAAATAGACAAGAAGTCTTACGGAAAGATTTCGTAGCTTCAACATAATATTTCAAAGCTCTAACAACATCCAAAGAATGCAACGATTTCTCCTTAGAATTCTTAGGATTAGGACATAATGAAGGAACCACAATTTCTCTACTAATGTTGTTGGAATTCACAACTTTAGGTAAAAATTCAAAAGAAGTTCGCAACACCGCCTTATCCTGATGAAAAATCAGAAAAGGAGACTCACAAGAAAGAGCAGATAATTCAGAGACTCTTCTAGCAGAAGAGATGGCCAAAAGGAACAAAACTTTCCAAGAAAGTAATTTAATGTCCAATGAATGCATAGGTTCAAACGGAGGAGTTTGAAGAGCTCCCAGAACCAAATTCAAACTCCAAGGAGGAGAAATTGACTTAATGACAGGTTTTATACGAACCAAAGCTTGTACAAAACAATGAATATCAGGAAGAATAGCAATCTTTCTGTGAAAAAGAACAGAAAGAGCGGAGATTTGTCCTTTCAAAGAACTTGCGGACAAACCCTTATCTAAACCATCCTGAAGAAACTGTAAAATTCTCGGTATTCTAAAAGAATGCCAAGAAAAATGATGAGAAAGACACCAAGAAATATAAGTCTTCCAGACTCTATAATATATCTCTCGAGATACAGATTTACGAGCCTGTAACATAGTATTAATCACGGAGTCAGAGAAACCTCTTTGACCAAGAATCAAGCGTTCAATCTCCATACCTTTAAATTTAAGGATTTCAGATCCGGATGGAAAAAAGGACCTTGTGACAGAAGGTCTGGTCTTAACGGAAGAGTCCATGGTTGGCAAGATGCCATCCGGACAAGATCCGCATACCAAAACCTGTGAGGCCATGCCGGAGCCATTAGCAGAACAAACGAGCATTCCCTCAGAATCTTGGAGATTACTCTTGGAAGAAGAACTAGAGGCGGAAAGATATAGGCAGGATGATACTTCCAAGGAAGTGATAAGCATCCACTGCCTCCGCCTGAGGATCCCGGGATCTGGACAGATACCTGGGAAGTTTCTTGTTTAGATGAGAGGCCATCAGATCTATCTCTGGGAGCCCCCACATTTGAACAATCTGAAGAAATACCTCTGGGTGAAGAGACCATTCGCCCGGATGCAACGTTTGGCGACTGAGATAATCCGCTTCCCAATTGTCTACACCTGGGATATGAACCGCAGAGATTAGACAGGAGCTGGATTCCGCCCAAACCAAAATTCGAGATACTTCTTTCATAGCCAGAGGACTGTGAGTCCCTCCTTGATGATTGATGTATGCCACAGTTGTGACATTGTCTGTCTGAAAACAAATGAACGATTCTCTCTTCAGAAGAGGCCAAAACTGAAGAGCTCTGAAAACTGCACGGAGTTCCAAGATATTGATCGGTAATCTCACCTCCTGAGATTCCCAAACTCCTTGTGCCGTCAGAGATCCCCACACAGCTCCCCAACCTGTGAGACTTGCATCTGTTGAAATTACAGTCCAGGTCGGAAGAACAAAAGAAGCCCCCTGAATTAAACGAAGGTGATCTGTCCACCACGTTAGAGAGTGTCGAACAATCGGTTTTAAAGATATTAATTGATATATCTTCGTGTAATCCCTGCACCATTGGTTCAGCATACAGAGCTGAAGAGGTCGCATGTGAAAACGAGCAAAGGGGATCGCGTCCGATGCAGCAGTCATAAGACCTAGAATTTCCATGCATAAGGCTACCGAAGGGAATGATTGAGACTGAAGGTTTCGACAAGCTGTAATCAATTTTAGACGTCTCTTGTCTGTTAAAGACAGAGTCATGGACACTGAATCTATCTGGAAACCCAGAAAGGTTACCCTTGTTTGAGGAATCAAAGAACTTTTTGGTAAATTGATCCTCCAACCATGATCTTGAAGAAACAACACAAGTCGATTCGTATGAGACTCTGCTAAATGTAAAGACTGAGCAAGTACCAAGATATCGTCCAAATAAGGAAATACCACAATACCCCTGTTCTCTGATTACAGACAGAAGGGCACCGAGAATCTTTGTGAAAATTCTTGGAGCTGTAGCAAGGCCAAACGGTAGAGCCACAAATTGGTAATGCTTGTCTAGAAAAGAGAATCTCAGGAACTGATAATGATCTGGATGAATCGGAATATGCAGATATGCATCCTGTAAATCTATTGTGGACATATAATTCCCTTGCTGAACAAAAGGCAATATAGTCCTTACAGTTACCATCTTGAACGTTGGTATCCTTACATAACGATTCAATAATTTTAGATCCAGAACTGGTCTGAAGGAATTCTCCTTCTTTGGTACAATGAAGAGATTTGAATAAAACCCCATCCCCTGTTCCGGAACTGGAACTGGCATAATTACTCCAGCCAACTCTAGATCTGAAACACAATTCAGAAATGCTTGAGCTTTCACTGGATTTACTGGGACACGGGAAAGAAAAAATCTCTTTGCAGGAGGTCTCAACTTGAAAACCAATTCTGTACCCTTCTGAAACAATGTTCTGAATCCAAAGATTGTGAACAGAATTGATCCAAATTTCTTTGAAAAAACGTAACCTGCCCCCTACCAGCTGAACTGGAATGAGGGCCGTACCTTCATGTGAACTTAGAAGCAGGCTTTGCCTTTCTAGCAGGCTTGGATTTATTCCAGACTGGAGATGGTTTCCAAACTGAAACTGCTCCTGAGGACGAAGGATCAGGCTTTTGTTCTTTGTTGAAACGAAAGGAACGAAAACGATTGTTAGCCCTGTTTTTACCTTTAGACTTTTTATCCTGTGGTAAAAAAGTTCCTTTCCCACCAGTAACAGTTGAAATAATAGAATCCAACTGAGAACCAAATAATTTGTTTCCCTGGAAAGAAATGGAAAGTAGAGTTGATTTAGAAGCCATATCAGCATTCCAGGTCTTAAGCCATAAAGCTCTTCTGGCTAAGATAGCCAGAGACATAAACCTAACCTCAACTCTAATAATATCAAAAATGGCATCACAGATGAAATTATTAGCATGCTGGAGAAGAATAATAATATCATGAGAATTACGATTTGTTACTTGTTGCGCTAGAGTTTCCAACCAAAAAGTTGAAGCTGCAGCAACATCAGCCAATGATATAGCAGGTCTAAGAAGATTACCTGAACATAGATAAGCTTTTCTTAGAAAAGATTCAATTTTTCTATCTAAAGGATCCTTAAACGAGGTACCATCTGACGTAGGAATGGTAGTACGTTTAGCAAGGGTAGAAATAGCCCATCAACTTTAGGGGATTTTGTCCCAAAATTCTAACCTGTCAGGCGGAACAGGATATAATTGCTTAAAACGTTTAGAAGGAGTAAATGAATTACCCAATTTATCCCATTCCTTGGAAATTACAGCAGAAATAGCATTAGGAACAGGAAAGACTTCTGGAATAACCGCAGGAGCTTTAAAAACCTTATCCAAACGTATAGAATTAGTATCAAGAGGACTAGAATCCTCTATTTCTAAAGCAATTAGTACTTCTTTAAGGTAAAGAGCGAATAAATTCCATCTTAAATAAATATGAAGATTTATCAGCATCAATCTCTGAGATAGAATCCTCTGAACCAGAAGAGTCCAAAGAATCAGAATGATGGTGTTCATTTAAAAATTCATCTGTAGAGAGAGAAGATTTAAAAGACTTTTTACGTTTACTAGAAGGAGAAATAACAGACAAAGCCTTCTTTATGGATTCAGAAACAAAATCTCTTATGTTATCAGGAACATTCTGCACCTTAGATGTTGAGGGAACTGCAACAGGCAATGGTACATCACTAAAGGAAATATTATCTGCTTTAACAAGTTTGTCATGACAATTATTACAAACAACAGCTGGAGGAATAGCTACCAAAAGTTTACAGCAGATACACTTAGCTTTGGTAGATCCAGCAGGCAGTGGTTTTCCTGTAGTATCTTCTGGCTCAGATGCAACGTGAGACATCTTGCAATATGTAAGAGAAAAAACAACATATAAAGCAAAATAGATCAAATTCCTTATAAGACAGTTTCAGGAATGGGAAAAAATGCCAAACATCAAGCTTCTAGCAACCAGAAGCAAATGAAAAATGAGACTGAAATAATGTGGAGACAAAAGCGACGCCCATATTTTTTAGCGCCAAATAAGACGCCCACATTATTTGGGCGCCTAAATGCTTTTGGCGCCAAAAATGACGCCACATCCGGAACGCCGACATTTTGGCGCAAAATAACGTCAAAAAATGACGCAACTTCCGGCGACACGTATGACGGCGGAAACGGAAAAGAATTTTTGCGCCAAAAAAGTCCGCGCCAAGAATGACGCAATAAAATGAAGCATTTACAAGCCCCCGCGAGCCTAACAGCCCACAGGGAAAAAAGTCAAATTTTTTGAGGTAAGAAAAAATATGATAATTCAATGCATAATCCCAAATATGAAACTGACTGTCTGGAAATAAGGAAAGTTGAACATTCTGAGTCAAGGCAAATAAATGTTTGATTTACATATATTTAGAACTTTATAAATAAAGTGCCCAACCATAGCTTAGAGTGTCACAGAAAATAAGACTTACTTACCCCAGGACACTCATCTACATGTTTGTAGAAAGCCAAACCAGTACTGAAACGAGAATCAGTAGAGGGAAATGGTAAATATAAGAGTATATCGTCGATCTGAAAAGGGAGGTAAGAGATGAATCTCTACGACCGATAACAGAGAACCTTATGAAATAGAACCCCGTAGAAGGAGATCACTGCATTCAATAGGCAATACTCTCTTCACATCCTCTGACATTCACTGCACGCTGAGAGGAAAACCGGGGCTCCAACTTGCTGCGGAGCGCATATCAACGTAGAATCTAGCACAAACTTACTTCACCACCTCCCTTGGAGGCAAAGTTTGTAAAACTGATTTGTGGGTGTGGTGAGGGGTGTATTTATAGGCATTTTAAGGTTTGGGAAACTTTGCCCCTCCTGGTAGGAATGTATATCCCATACGTCACTAGCTCATGGACTCTTGTTAATTACATGAAAGAAATAGAGAGAGGTAGCCGAAGCTTTTTGACCTCTCCTCTGACCAGAATAAACGACAAACAGGGGAAGACGTTTGTCGAAAATCCTTAGTTGCCTGTAGATAAAAATTTCAGGGCACGGACTACATCTAGATTGTGTAGCAGACGTTCCTTCTTCGAAGAAGGATTAGGACACAAAGATGGAACAACAATCTCTTGATTGATATTCCTGTTAGTGACCACCTTAGGTAGGAACCCAGGTTTAGTACGCAGAACTACCTTGTCTGAATGAAAAATCAGATAAGGAGAATCACAATGTAAGGCAGATAACTCAGAGACTCTTCGAGCCGAGGAAATCGCCATTAAAAACAGAACTTTCCAAGATAACAGCTTGATATCAATGGAATGAAGGGGTTCAAACGGAACACCCTGTAAAACATTAAGAACTAAGTTCAAACTCCATGGTGGAGCAACAGTTTTAAAACACAGGCTTGATCCTAGCTAAAGCCTGACAAAAAGCTTGAACGTCCGGAACTTCTGACAGACGTTTGTGTAAAAGAATGGACAGAGCTGAAATCTGTCCCTTTAAGGAACTAGCGGATAAACCCTTTCTAAACCTTCTTGTAGAAAAGACAATATCCTAGGAATCCTAACCTTACTCCATGAGTAACTCTTGGATTCGCACCAATATAAGTATTTGCGCCATATCTTTATGGTAAATCTTTCTGGTAACAGGCTTCCTAGCCTGTATTAAGGTATCAATAACTGACTCAGAAAAACCACGTTTTGATAAGATCAAGCGTTCAATTCCAAGCAGTCAGCTTCAGAGAAATTAGATTTTGATGTTTGAAGGGACCCTGGATCAGAAGGTCCTGTTTCAGAGGTAGAGACCAAGGTGGAGAGGATGACATGTCCACTAGATCTGCATACCAAGTCCCTGCGTGGCCATGCAGGCGCTATTAGAATCACTGATGCTCTCTCCTGTTTGATTCTGGCAATCAATCGAGGAAGCATCGGGAAGGGTGGAAACACATAAGCCATCCCGAAGGTCCAAGGTGCTGTCAAAGCATCTATCAGAACCGCTCCCGGATCCCTGGATCTGGACCCGTAACGAGGAAGCTTGGCGTTCTGTCGCGACGCCATGAGATCTATCTCTGGTTTGCCCCAACGTCGAAGTATTTGGGCAAAGACCTCCGGATGAAGTTCCCCACTCCCCCGGATGAAAAGTCTGACGACTTAGGAAATCCGCCTCCCAGTTCTCCACTCCCGGGATGTGGATTGGCTGACAGGTGGCAAGAGTGAGACTCTGCCCAGCGAATTATCTTTGATACTTCCATCATTGCTAGGGAGCTTCTTGTCCCTCCCTGATGGTTGATGTAAGGTACAGTCGTGATGTTGTCCGACTGAAACCTGATGAACCCCCGAGTTGTTAACTGGGGCCAAGCCAGAAGGGCATTGAGAACTGCTCTCAATTCCAGAATGTTTATTGGCAGGAGACTCTCCTCCTGATTCCATTGTCCCTGAGCCTTCAGAGAATTCCAGACAGCGCCCCAACCTAGTAGGCTGGCGTCTGTTGTTACAATTGTCCAGTCTGGCCTGCTGAATGGCATCCCCCTGGACAGATGTGGCCGAGAAAGCCACCATAGAAGAGAATTTCTGGTCTCTTGATCCAGATTCAGAGTAGGGGACAAGTCTGAGTAATCCCCATTCCACTGACTTAGCATGCACAATTGCAGCGGTCTGAGATGTAGGCGTGCAAAGGGTACTATGTCCATTGCGCTACCATTAAGCCGATCACCTCCATGCATTGAGCTACTGACGGGTGTTGAATGGAATGAAGGACACGGCATGCATTTTGAAGCTTTGTTAACCTGTCTTCTGTCAGGTAATTCTTCATTTCTACAGAATCTATAAGAGTCCCCAAGAAGGGAATTCTTGTGAGTGGAAGAGAGAACTCTTCTTTTCGTTCACCTTCCATCCATGCGACCTTAGAAATGCCAGTACTTACTCTGTATGAGACTTGGGCAGTTTTGAAAGCTTGAAGCTTGTATCAGAATGTCGTCTAGGTACGGAGCTACCGAAATTCCTCGTAGTCTTAGTACCGCCAGAAGAGCACCCAGAACCTTCGTGAAGATTCTTGGAGCCGTAGCCAATCCGAATGGAAGAGCTACAAACTGGGTAATAGCCTGTCTAGGAAGGCAAACCTTAGATACCGGTAATGATCTTTGTGAATCGGTATGTGAAGGTAAGCATCCTTTAAATCCACTGTGGTCATGTACTGACCTTTTGGATCATGGGTAAGATTGTCCGAATAGTTTCCATCTTGAACGATGGAACTCTTAGGAATTTGTTTAGGATTTTTAAATCCAGAATTGGCCTGAAAGTTCCCTCTTTTTTGGGAACCAACAAACAGATTTTGAGGTAAAACCCTTGTTCGACCGCGGAACCGGATGGATCACTCCCATTAGTAAAAGATCTTGTACACAGCGTAGAAACGCCTCTTTCTTTATTTGGTTTGTTGACAACCTTGACAGATGAAATCTCCTTTTGGGGGAGAGGATTTGAAGTCCAGAAGGAATCCCTGAGATATGATCTCTAACGCCCAGGGATCCTGGACATCTCTTGCCCAAGCCTGGGCGAAGCAGAGAAAGATCTGCCCCCCACTAGATCCGTTCCTGGATCGGGGGCCCTCAATTCATGCTGTCTTAGGGGCAGCAGCAGGTTTCCTGGCCTGCTTGCCCTTGTTCCAGGACTGGTTAGGTCTCCAGCCTTGTCTGTAGCGAGCAACAGCTCCTTCCTGTTTTGGTTGCAGAGGAAGTTGATGCTGCTCCTGCTTTGAAATTACGAAAGGAACGAAAATTAGACTGTCTAGCCTTAGGTTTGGCTCTGTCTTGAGGCAGGGCATGGCCTTTACCTCCTGTAATGTCAGCGATAATTTCTTTCAACCCGGGCCCGAATAAGGTCTGCCCTTTGAAAGGTATATTAAGCAATTTAGATTTAGAAGTAACGTCAGCTGACCAGGATTTTAGCCACAGTGCTCTGCGCGCCTGAATGGCGAATCCGGAATTCTTAGCCGTAAGTTTAGTTAAATGTACTACGGCATCCGAAATAAATGAGTTAGCTAACTTAAGGGCTTTAAGCTTGTGTGTAATCTCATCTAAAGGAGCTGATTCAAGTGTCTCTTCCAGAGACTCAAACCAAAATGCTGCTGCAGCCGTGACAGGCGCAATGCATGCAAGAGGTTGCAATATAAAACCTTGTTGAAACAAACATTTTCTTAAGGTAACCCTCTAACTTTTTATCCATTGGATCTGAAAAGGCACAGCTATCCTCCACCGGGATAGTGGTACGCTTAGCTAAAGTAGAAACTGCTCCCTCCACCTTAGGGACCGTTTGCCATAAGTCCCGTGTGGTGGCGTCTATTGGAAACACTCTTTATAAATATAGGAGGGGGTGAGGAACGGCACACCGGGGTCTATCCCACTCCTTAGTAACAATTTCAGTAAGTCTCTTAGGTATAGGAAAAACGTCAGTACTCGACGGGTACCGCAACTACCCAAAATATTTATCCAACCTACACATTTTCTCTGGTATTGCAACTGTGTTACAATCATTCAGAGCCGCTAACACCTCCCCTAGTAATACACGGAGGTTTTCCCAGCTTAAATTAAAATTTGAAATGTCTGAATCCAGTTTTGTTTGGATCAGAACCGTCACCCGCAGAATGAAGCTCTCCGTCCTCATGTTCTGCAAATTGTGACGCTAGTGTCTGACATGGCCCTAATATTATCAGCGCACTCTGTTCTCACCCCAGAGTGATCACGCTTACCTCTTAGTTCTGGTAATTTAGCCAAAACTTCAGTCATAACAGTAGCCATATCCTGCAATGTGATTTGTAATGGCCGCCCAGATGTACTCGGCGCTACAATATCACGCACCTCCCGAGCGGGAGATGCAGGTACTGACACGTGAGGCGAGGTTAGTCGGCATAACTCCTCCCCTCGTTGTTTGGTGAAATATGTTCAATTTGTACAGATTGACTTTTATTTAAAGTAGCATCAATGCAGTTAGTACATAAATTTCTATTGGGCTCCACTTTGGCTTTAGCACATATAGCACAGATATCTTCCTCTGAATCAGACATGTTTAACACACTAGCAAATAAACTAGCAACTTGGAAATACTTTTCAGGTAATTTACTATAATATGAAAACGTACTGTGCCTATAAGAAGCACAGAAAAAGTTATGACAGTTGAAAATTAATAAACTGAGAAGTTGTAGCATCAAATCTTTGTAAAAACACAATTTTAGCAAAGGATTGCTCCCATTAGCAAAGGATAACAAACCCTGATAGCAGAAAAAAAAAATACAGAAATAAACGTTTTTTATCACAGTCAACTACCAATCTCACAGCCTCTGCTGTGAGTGATTACCTCCCTCAAAATAAGTTTGAAGACCCCCTGAGTTTCTGTAGAGATGAACGGATCATGCAGGGGAAGACAATAAACTTCTGACTGAATTTTTTGATGCGTAGCAAAAGCGCCAAAAAAGGCCCCTCCTCCCCCTCACACACAACAGTGAGAGAGATCAGTAAACTGTCTTAAATTAAATAAAACGACTGCAAGTGGAAAAAAAAAAAGAATATGTGCCCAAACATTTTTTCACCAGTACCTTCAGAAAATAAACGATTTTACATGCCATGCAAAAAAACGTTTAACATTAAATAAATTAAGTGTTATTAAAAAGCCTGTTGCTAGTCCCTGCAAAATTAGGCTAAAGTCTTATGCATACAGTATAATTCCAGTGAAGTGCCATTCCCCAGAATACTGAAGTGGTAAAATATACATACATGACAGCCTGATACCAGTTTGCTGCTACTGCATTTAAGGCTGAGTTTACATTATATCGGTATGGCAGAATTTTCTCATCAATTCCATTGTCAGAAAATAATAAGCTCGCTACATAGCCTCTTTGCAGATTAATCTGCCCGCTGTCCCCTGATCTGAAGTTTACCTCTCCTCAGATGGCGGCCGTGAAACAGCAATATGATCTTAACTACGCCGGCTAAAATCATAGAAAAAACTCAGGTAGATTCTATCTTCAAATTCTACCCAGAGAAGAAATAACACACTCCGGGTGCTATTATAAAATAACAAACTTTTGATTGAAGGTATGAAACTAAGTATAATCACCACAGTCCTCTCACACATCCTATCTATTCGTTGGGTGCAAGAGAATGACTGGGTGTGACGTAGAGGGGAGGAGCTATATAGCAGCTCTGCTGGGTGAATCCTCTTGCACTTCCTGTTGGGGAGGAGTTAATATCCCAGAAGTAATGATGACCCGTGGACTGACCACACTTAACAGGAGAAAAATCTTCTCACAGGCGGCCTTACCTTGAAACCTATTCTGTACCCTTGTGAAACAATGTTCTGAATCCAAAGACTGTGAATCGAATTGATCCAAATATCTTTGAAAAATCGTAACCTGCCCCCTACCAGCTGTGCTGGAATGAGGGCCGCATCTTCATGCGGATTTGGGAGCTGGTTTTGACTTTCTAAAAGGCTTGGATTTATTCCAGACTGGAGAAGGCGTCCAAACGGAAACCGTTCCTTTAGAAGAAGGGTCAGGCTTCTGTTCCTTATTCTGACGAAAGGAACGAAAACGATTAGCAGCCCTATATTTACCTTTAGATTTTTTGTCCTGAGGCAAAAAACATAATTTATGTAAGAACTTACCTGATAAATTCATTTCTTTCATATTAGCAAGAGTCCATGAGCTAGTGACGTATGGGATATACATTCCTACCAGGAGGGGCAAAGTTTCCCAAACCTTAAAATGCCTATAAATACACCCCTCACCACACCCACAATTCAGTTTAACGAATAGCCAAGAAGTGGGGTGATAAGAAAAAAGTGCGAAAGCATATAAAATAAGGAATTGGAATAATTGTGCTTTATACAAAAAAATCATAACCACCACAAAAAAGGGCGGGCCTCATGGACTCTTGCTAATATGAAAGAAATTAATTTATCAGGTAAGTTCTTACATAAATTATGTTTTCTTTCATGTAATTAGCAAGAGTCCATGAGCTAGTGACGTATGGGATAATGACTACCCAAGATGTGGATCTTTCCACGCAAGAGTCACTAGAGAGGGAGGGATAAAATAAAGACAGCCAATTCCTGCTGATAATAATCCACACCCAAAATAAAGTTTAATGAAAAACATAAACAGAAGATTCAAACTGAAACCGCTACCTGAAGTACTTTTCTACCAAAAACTGCTTCAGAAGAAGAAAATACATCAAAATGGTAGAATTTAGTAAAAGTATGCAAAGAGGACCAAGTTGCTGCTTTGCAAATCTGATCAACCGAAGCTTCATTCCTAAACGCCCAGGAAGTAGAAACTGACCTAGTAGAATGAGCTGTAATCCTTTGAGGCGGAGTTTTACCCGACTCGACATAGGCATGATGAATTAAAGATTTCAACCAAGATGCCAAAGAAATGGCAGAAGCTTTCTGGCCTTTTCTAGAACCGGAAAAGATAACAAATAGACTAGAAGTCTTTCGGAAAGACTTAGTAGCTTCAACATAATATTTCAAAGCTCTAACAACATCCAAAGAATGCAACGATTTCTCCTTAGAATTCTTAGGATTAGGACATAATGAAGGAACCACAATTTCTCTACTAATGTTGTTGGAATTCACAACCTTAGGTAAAAATTCAAAAGAAGTTCGCAACACCGCCTTATCCTGATGAAAAATCAGAAAAGGAGACTCACAAGAAAGAGCAGATAATTCAGAGACTCTTCTGGCAGAAGAGATCGCCAAGAAATATAAGTCTTCCAGACTCTATAATATATCTCTCTGGATACAGATTTACGAGCCTGTAACATAGTATTAATCACAGAGTCAGAGAAACCTCTTTGACCAAGAATCAAGCGTTCAATCTCCATACCTTTAAATTTAAGGATTTGAGATCCTGATGGAAAAAAGGACCTTGCGACAGAAGGTCTGGTCTTAGCGGAAGAGTCCACGGATGGCAAGAGGCCATCCGGACAAGATCCGCATACCAAAACCTGTGAGGCCATGCCGGAGCTACCAGCAGAACAAACGAGCATTCCTTCAGAATCTTGGAGATTACTCTTGGAAGAAGAACTAGAGGCGGAAAGATATAGGCAGGATGATATTTCCAAGGAAGTGATAATGCATCCACTGCTTCCGCCTGAGGATCCCGGGATCTGGACAGATACCTGGGAAGTTTCTTGTTTAGATGAGACGCCATCAGATCTATTTCTGGAAGCTCCCACATTTGAACAATCTGAAGAAATACCTCTGGGTGAAGAGACCATTCGCCCGGATGCAACGTTTGGCGACTGAGATAATCCGCTTCCCAATTGTCTATACCTGGGATATGAAACGCAGAGATTAGACAGGAGCTGGATTCCGCCCAAACCAGAATTCGAGATACTTCTTTCATAGCCAGAGGACTGTGAGTCCCTCCTTGATGATTGATGTATGCCACAGTTGTGACATTGTCTGTCTGAAAACAAATGAACGATTCTCACTTCAGAAGAGGCCAAGACTGAAGAGCTCTGAAAATTGCACGGAGTTCCAAAATATTGATCGGTAATCTCACCTCCTGAGATTCCCAAACTCCTTGTGCCGTCAGAGATCCCCACACAGCTCCCCAACCTGTGAGACTTGCATCTGTTGAAATTACAGTCCAGGTCGGAAGAACAAAAGAAGCCCCCTGAATTAAACGATGGTGATCTGTCCACCACGTTAGAGAGTGTCGTACAATCGGTTTTAAAGATATTAATTGAGATATCTTTGTGTAATCCCTGCACCATTGATTCAGCATACAGAGCTGAAGAGGTCGCATGTGAAAACGAGCAAAGGGGATCGTGTCCGATGCAGCAGTCATAAGACCTAGAATTTCCATGCATAAGGCTACCAAAGGGAATGATTTTGACTGAAGGTTTCGACAAGCTGAAATCAATTTTAGACGTCTCTTGTCTGTCAAAGACAGAGTCATGGACACTGAATCTATCTGGAAACCCAGAAAGGTTACCCTTGTCTGAGGAATCAATGAACTTTTTAGTGAATTGATCCTCCAACCATGATCTTGAAGAAACAACACAAGTCGATTCGTATGAGATTCTGCTAAATGTAAAGACTGAGCAAGTACCAAGATATCGTCCAAATAAGGAAATACCACAATACCCTGTTCTCTGATTACAGACAGAAGGGCACCGAGAACCTTTGTAAAAATTCTTGGAGCTGTAGCTAGGCCAAACGGCAGAGCCACAAACTGGTAATGCTTGTCCAGAAAAGAGAATCTCAGGAACTGATAATGATCTGGATGAATCGGAATATGCAGATATGCATCCTGTAAATCTATTGTGGACATATAATGCCCTTGCTGAACAAAAGGCAAGATAGTCCTTACAGTTACCATTTTGAACGTTGGTATCCTTACATAACGATTCAATATTTTTAGATCCAGAACTGGTCTGAAGGAATTCTCCTTCTTTGGTACAATGAAGAGATTTGAATAAAACCCCATCCCCTGTTCCAGAACTGGAACTGGCATAATACTCCAGCCAACTCTAGATCTGAAACACATTTCAGAAATGCTTGAGCTTTCACTGGATTTACTGGGACACGGGAAAGAAAAAATCTCTTTGCAGGAGGTCTTATCTTGAAACCAATTCTGTACCCTTCTGAAACAATGTTCTGAATCCAAAGATTGTGAACAGAATTTATCCAAATTTCTTTGAAAAAACATAACCTGCCCCCTACCAGCTGAGCTGGAATGAGGGCCGCACCTTCATGTGGACTTAGAAGCTGGCTTTGCTTTTCTAGAAGGCTTGGATTTATTCCAGATTGGAGATGGTTTCCAAACTGAAACTGCTCCTGAGGATGAAGGATCAGGCTTTTGTTCTTTGTTGAAACGAAAGGAATGAAAACGATTATTAGCCCTGTTTTTACCCTTAGATTTTTTATCCTGTGGTAAAAAAGTTCCTTTCCCACCAGTAACAGTTGAGATAATAGAATCCAACTGAGAACCAAATAATTTGTTACCCTGGAAAGAAATGGAAAGTAGAGTTGATTTAGAAGACATATCAGCGTTCCAAGTTTTAAGCCATAAAGCTCTTCTAGCTAAAATAGCTAGAGACATAAACCTGACATCAACTCTGATAATATCAAAAATGGCATCACAGATAAAATTATTAGCATGTTGAAGAAGAATAATAATATTATGAGAATCATGATCTGTTACTTGTTGCGCTAAAGTTTCCAACCAAAAAGTTGAAGCTGCAGCAACATCAGCCAATGATATAGCAGGTCTAAGAAGATTACCTGAACACAGATAAGCTTTTCTTAGAAAGGATTCAATTTTCCTATCTAAAGGATCCTTAAACGAAGTACCATCTGAATAGTAGTACGTTTAGCAAGGGTAGAAATAGCCCCATCAACTTTAGGGATTTTGTCCCAAAATTCTAATCTGTCAGACGGCACAGGATATAATTGCTTAAAACGTTTAGAAGGAGTAAATGAATTACCCAAAGTATTCCATTCTCTGGAAATTACTTCAGAAATAGCACCAGGAACAGGAAAAACTTCTGGAATAACCACAGGAGATTTAAAGACCTTATCTAAACGTTTAGATTTAGTATCAAGAGGACCAGAATCCTCAATTTCTAAAGCAATTAGTACTTCTTTAAGTAAAGAACGAATAAATTCCATTTTAAATAAATATGAAGATTTATCAGCATCAATCTCTGAGACAGAATCCTCTGAACCAGAAGAGTCATTAGAATCAGAATGATGATGTTCATTTAAAAATTCATCTGTATAAAGAGAAGTTTTAATAGATTTTTTATGTTTACTAGAAGGAGGAATAACAGACATAGCCTTCTTGATGGATTCAGAAACAAAATCTCTTATGTTATCAGGAACATTCTGAACATTAGATGTTGATGGAACTGCAACAGGTAATGGTACATTACTAAAGGAAATATTATCTGCATTAACAAGTTTGTCATGACAATTAATACAAACAACAGCTGGAGGAATAGCTACCAAAAGTTTACAGCAGATACACTTAGCTTTGGTAGTTCCAGCACCAGACAGCGATTTTCCTGAAGTATCTTCTGACTCAGATGCAACGTGAGACATCTTGCAATATGTAAGAGAAAAAACAACATATAAAGCAAAATTGATCAAATTCCTTAAATGACAGTTTCAGGAATGGGAAAAAATGCCAGTGAACAAGCTTCTAGCAACCAGAAGCAATAAATAATGAAACTTAATGTGGAGACAAAAGCGACGCCCATATTTTTTTAGCGCCAAATAAGACGCCCACATTATTTGGCGCCTAAATGCTTTTGGCGCCAAAAATGACGCCACGTCCGGAATGCCGACATTTTTTGCACAAAAGAACGTCAAAAATGACGCAACTTCCGGTGACACGTATGACGCCGGAAACAGAAAAGATTTTTTGCGCCAAAAAAGTCTGCGCCAAAAATGACGCAATAAAATGAAGCATTTTCAGCCCCCGCGAGCCTAACAGCCCACAGGGAAAAAAGTCAAATCTTTAAGGTAAGAAAAATATTTGATTCAAATGCATTATCCCAAATATGAAACTGACTGTCTGAAAATAAGGAATGTTGAACATCCTGAGTCAAGGCAAATAAATGTTTGAATACATATATTTAGAACTTTATTAAAAAAGTGCCCAACCATAGCTTAGAGTGTCACAGAAAATAAGACTTACTTACCCCAGGACACTCATCTATATGTTTGTAGAAAGCCAAACCAGTACTGAAACGAAAATCAGCAGAGGTAATGGTATATTTATAAGAGTATATCGTCGATCTGAAAAGGGAGGTAAGAGATGAATCTCTACAACCGATAACAGAGAACCTATGAAATAGACCCTGTAGAAGGAGATCATTGAATTCAAACAGGCAATACTCTCCTCACATCCCTCTGACATTCACTGCACGCTGAGAGGAAAACCGGGCTCCAACCTGCTGCGGAGCGCATATCAACGTAGAATCTAGCACAAACTTACTTCACCACCTCCATAGGAGGCAAAGTTTGTAAAACTGAATTGTGGGTGTGGTGAGGGGTGTATTTATAGGCATTTTAAGGTTTGGGAAACTTTGCCCCTCCTGGTAGGAATGTATATCCCATACGTCACTAGCTCATGGACATTCACTGCACTCTGAGAGGAAAACCGGGCTCCAGCCTGCTGCGAAGCGCATATCAACGTAGAATCTAGCACAAACTTACTTCACCACCTCCATGGGAGGCAAAGTTTGTAAAACTGAATTGTGGGTGTGGTGAGGGGTGTATTTATAGGCATTTTGAGGTTTGGGAAACTTTGCCCCTCCTGGTAGGAGTGTATATCCCATACGTCACTAGCTCATGGACTCTTGCTAATTACATGAAAGAAAGACATATACCTGACATCAATTCTAATGATATCAAAAATGGCATCACAAATAAAGTTATTAGCATGTTGAAGAAGTTTAACAATGCTATAAGCATTATGGTCTGACACTTGTTGCGCTAAAGCCTCTAACCAGAAAGTGGAAGGTGCAGCAACATCAGCCAAAGAAATAGCAGGTCTAAGAAGATTACCTGAACATAAATAAGCTCTCCTTAGAAAGGATTCAAGCTTCCTATCTAAAGGATCCTTAAAGGAAGTACTATCCACCGTAGGAATAGTTGTACGTTTAGCAAGAGTAGAGATAGCCCCATCAACTTTAGGGATTTTGTCCCAAAAACATAATTTATGTAAGAACTTACCTGATAAATTCATTTCTTTCATATTAGCAAGAGTCCATGAGCTAGTGACGTATGGGATATACATTCCTACCAGGAGGGGCAAATTTTCCCAAACCTTAAAATGCCTATAAATACACCCCTCACCACACCCACAAATCAGTTTAACGAATAGCCAAGAAGTGGGGTGATAAGAAAAAAGTGCGAAAGCATATAAAATAAGGAATTGGAATAAGTGTGCTTTATACAAAAAAATCATAACCACCACAAAAAGGGTGGGCCTCATGGACTCTTGCTAATATGAAAGAAATGAATTTATCAGGTAAGTTCTTACATAAATTATGTTTTCTTTCATGTAATTAGCAAGAGTCCATGAGCTAGTGACGTATGGGATAATGACTACCCAAGATGTGGATCTTTCCACGCAAGAGTCACTAGAGAGGGAGGGATAAAATAAAGACAGCCAATTCCTGCTGAAAATAATCCACACCCAAAATAAAGTTTAATAAAAACATAAGCAGAAGATTCAAACTGAAACCGCTGCCTGAAGTACTTTTCTACCAAAAACTGCTTCAGAAGAAGAAAACACATCAAAAATGGTAGAATTTAGTAAAAGAATGCAAAGAGGACCAAGTTGCTGCTTTGCAAATCTGATCAACCGAAGCTTCATTCCTAAACGCCCAGGAAGTAGAAACTGACCTAGTAGAATGAGCTGTAATCCTATGAGGCAGAGTTTTACCTGACTCGACATAGGCATGATGAATTAAAAGATTTCAACCAAGATGCCAAAGAAATGGCAGAAGCTTTCTAACCTTTTCTAGAACCGGAAAAGATGACAAATAGAATAGAAGTCTTTCGGAAAGACTTAGTAGCTTCAACATAATATTTCAAAGCTCTAACAACATCCAAAGAATGCAACGATTTCTCCTTAGAATTCTTAGGATTAGGACATAATGAAGGAACCACAATTTCTCTACTAATGTTGTTGGAATTCACAACCTTAGGTAAAAATTGAAAAGAAGTTCGCAACACCGCCTTATCCTGATGAAAAATCAGAAAAGGAGACTCACAAGAAAGAGCAGATAATTCAGAAACTCTTCTGGCAGAAGAGATCGCTAAAAGGAACAAAACTTTCCAAGAAAGTAATTTAATTGTCCAAAGAATGCATGGGTTCAAAAGGAGGAGCTTGAAGAGCCCCCAGAACCAAATTCAAACTCCAAGGAGGAGAAATTGACTTAACAGGTTTTATACGAACCAAAGCTTGTACAAAACAATGAATATCAGGAAGACTAGCAATCTTTCTGAGAAAAAGAACAGAAAGAGCAGAGATTTGTCCTTTCAAGGAACTTGCGGACAAACCCTTATCTAAACCACCCTGAAGAAACTGTAAAATTCTCGGTATAATAACATAATATTAATCACAGAGTCAGAGAAACCTCTTTGACCAAGAATCAAGCGTTCAATCTCCATACCTTTAAATTTAAGGATTGAGATCCTGATGGAAAAAAGGACCTTGTGACAGAAGGTCTGGTCTTAACGGAAGAGTCCACGGTTGGCAAGAGTCCATCCGGACAAGATCCGCATACCAAAACCTGTGAGGCCATGCCGGGGCTACCAGCAGAACAAACGAGCATTCCTTCAGAATCTTGGAGATTACTCTTGGAAAAAGAACTAGAGGCGGAAAGATATAGGCAGGATGATACTTCCAAGGAAGTGATAATGTATCCACTGCCTCCGCCTGAGGATCCCGGGATCTGGACAGATACCTGGGAAGTTTCTTGTTTAGATGAGACGCCATCAGATCTATTTCTGTAAGTTCCCACATTTGAACAATCTGAAGAAATACCTCTGGGTGAAGAGACCATTCGCCCGGATGTAACGTTTGGCGGCTGAGATAATCCGCTTCCCAATTGTCTATACCTGGGATATGAACCGCAGAAATTAGACAGGAGCTGGATTCCGCCTAAACCAGAATTCGAGACACTTCTTTCATAGCCAGAGGACTGTGAGTCCCTCCTTGATGATTGATGTATGCCACAGTTGTGACATTGTCTGTCTGAAAACAAATGAACGATTCTCTCTTCAGAAGAGGCCAAGACTGAAGAGCTCTGAAAATTGCACGGAGTTCCAAAATATTGATCGGTAATCTCACCTCCTGAGATTTCCAAACTCCTTGTGCCGTCAGAGATCCCCACACAGCTCCCCAACCTGTAAGACTTGCATCTGTTGAAAATACAGTCCAGGTCGGAAGAAAAAAAGAAGCCCCCTGAATTAAACGATGGTGATCTGTCCACCACGTCAGAGAGTGTCGTACAATCGGTTTTAAAGATATTGATTGAGATATCTTTGTGTAATCCCAGCACTATTGGTTCAGCATACAGAGCTGGAAAGGTCGCATGTGAAAATGAGCAAAGGAGATCGCGTCCGATGCAGCAGACATAAGACCTAAAATTTCCATGCATAAGGCAACCAAAAGGAATGATTGTGACTGAAGGTTTTGACAAGCTGATATCAATGTTAGACGTCTCTTGTCCGAAAAAGACAGAGTCATGGACACCGAATCTATATGGAAACCTAAAGCGGTTACCCTTGTCTGAGGAATCAACAAACTTTTTGGTAAATTGATCCTTCAACCATGATCTTGAAGAAACAACACAAGTCGATTCGTATGAGATTCTGCTAAATGTGAAGACTGAGCAAGTACCAAGATATTGTCCAAATAAGGAAATACCAATACCCTGTTCTCTGAATACAGACAGAAGGGCACGAGAACCTTTGTAAAAATTCTTGGAGCTGATGCTAGGCCAAACGGTAGAGCCACAAACTGGTAATGCTTGTTTAGAAAAGAGAATCTCAGAAACTGATAGTGATCTGGATGAATCAGAATATGCAGATATGCATCCTGTAAATCTAATGCAGACATATAATGCCCTTGCTGAACAAAAGGCAGGATAGTCCTTACAGTTACCATCTTGAATGTTGGTATCCTTACATAATGATTCAATATTGTCAGATCCGAAACTGGTCTGAAGGATTTGACCTTCTTTGGTACAATAAAGAGATTAAATAAAACCCCAGCCCCATGTTCCAGAACTGGAACTGGCATAATTACTCCAGCCAACTCTAGATCTGAAACACATTTCAGAAATGCATGAGCCTTTGCTGGGTTTACTGGGACACTGGAAAGAAAAAAATCTCTTGCAGGAGGCCTTAACTTGAAGCCAATTCTGTACCCTTCTGAAACAATGTTCCGAAAAACAGAGATTGTGAACGGAATTGATCCAAATTTCTTTGAAAAAAACATAATCTGCCCCGTACCAGCTGAGCTGGAATGAGGGCCGCACCTTCATGTGGACCTAGGAGCTGGCTTGGGTTTCTATAAGGCTTGGATATATTCCAAACTGGAGAAGGTTACCAAACTGATACTGCTCCTGAGGATGAAGGATCAGGCTTTTGTTCCTTGTTGTGATGAAAGGAACGAAAAAGATTATTAGACCTAAATTGACCTTTAGATTTTTTATCCTGTGGTAAAAAAGTTCCCTTCTCTTCCAGTAACAGTTGAGATAAAAGAATCCAACTGATAATCGAATAATTTATTACCCTGGAAAGAAAGGGATAGCAAAGATGACTTAGAAGACATATCAGCATTCCAAGTTTTAAGCCATAAAGCTCTTCTAGCTAAAATAGCTAGAGACATATACCTGACATCAACTCTAATGATATCAAAAAATGGCATCACAAATAAAATAATTAGCATGTTATAGAAATGCAAATGATAATTATGATCTGTTATTTGTTGCGCTAAAGCTTCTAACCAAAAAAATTGAAGCTGCAGTAACATCCGCTAAGGATATAGCAGGTCTAAGACGATTACCTGAACACATGTAAGCTTTTCTTAGAAAGGATTCAATTTTCCTATCTAAAGGATCTTTAGCAGGAGTAGAGACAGTCCCATTAATCTTAGGGATTTTGTCCCAAAACTCTAATCTGTCAGATGGCACAAGATATAATTGCTTAAAAACGTTTTTAGAAGGAGTAAATGAATTACCCAAAATATTCCACTCCCTGGAAATTACTTCAGAAATAGCACCAGGGACAGGAAACACTTCTGGAATAACTACAGGAGATTTAGAAACCTTATTTAAACGTTTTAGATTTAGTATCAAGAGGACCAGAATCCTCAATTTCTAATGCAATTAATACTTCTTTAAGTAAAGAACAAATAATTCCATCTTGAACAAATACGAAGATTTATCAGCATCAACCTCTGAGACAGAAACCTCTGAACCAGAAGAACCATTATCAGTATCAGAATGATGATGTTCATTTTAAAAATTCATCTGAAAAAAGAGAAGTTTTAAAAGACTTTTATGTATACTAGAAGGAAAAATAACAGACATAGCCTTCTTAATGGATTTAGAAACAAAATCTCTTATGTTATCAGGAACACTCTGAGTATTAGATGTTGACAAAACAGCAACAGGTAATGTAATAGTACTAAAGGAAATTTTTATCTGCATTAACAAGTTTGTCATGACATTCAATACAAACAACAGCTGGAGGAACAGATACCAAAAGTTTATATCAGATACACTTAGCTTTGGTAGCTCCAGCACCGGCAGCGATTTTCCTGAAGTATCTTCTGACTCAGTTGCAACGTGGAACATCTTGCAATATGTAATAGAAAAAAACAACATATAAAGCAAAATAGATCAAATTCCTTAAATGACAGTTTCAGGAATGGGAAAAAATGCCAGTGAACAAGCTTCTAGCAACCAGAAGCAAATAAATAAAGAGACTTAAATAATGTGGAGACAACAATGACGCCCATATTTTTTAGCGCCAAAAATGACGCCCACATTATTTGGCGCCTAAATGCTTTTGGCGCCAAAAATGACGCCACATCCGGAACGCCGACACTTTTGGCGCAAAAGAACGTCAAAAAATGACGCAACTTCCGGCGACACGTATGACGCCGGAAACAGAAAAAAAATTTTGCGCCAAAAAAGTCCGCGCCAAAAAAGTCCGCGCCAAGAAAGACGCAATAAAATGAAGCATTTTCAGCCCCCGCGAGCCTAACAGCCCACAGGAAAAGTCAAATTTTTTAAGGTAAGAAAAAATGATTGATTCAAATGCATTATCCCAAATATGAAACTGACTGTCTGAAAATAAGGAATGTTGAACATCCTGAGTCAAGGCAAAGAAATGTTTGAATACATATATTTAGAACTTTATAAAAAAGTGCCCAACCATAGCTTAGAGTGTCACAGAAAATAAGACTTACTTACCCCAGGACACTCATCTACATATAGCAGATAGCCAAACCAGTACTGAAACGAGAATCAGCAGAGGTAATGGTATATATATATATATATATAAGAGTATATCGTCGATCTGAAAAGGGAGGTAAGAGATGAATCTCTACGACCGATAACAGAGAACCTATGAAATAGACCCCGTAGAAGGAGATCATTGCATTCAAATAGGCAATACTCTCCTCACATCCCTCTGACATTCACTGCACGCTGAGAGGAAAACCGGGCTCCAACCTGCTGCGGAGCGCATATCAACGTAGAATCTAGCACAAACTTACTTCACCACCTCCAAGGGAGGCAAAGTTTGTAAAACTGAATTGTGGGTGTGGTGAGGGGTGTATTTATAGGCATTTTGAGGTTTGGGAAACTTTGCCCCTCCTGGTAGGAATGTATATCCCATACGTCACTAGCTCATGGACTCTTGCTAATTACATGAAAGAAATAGCAGACATATATTGGCTTTGGCGTTGCTTTTTGGTAAGACCGCTAAATGCAGCTGTGCATCACACGTATATTATGGCTAGCAGTGAAGGAGTTAATTAGGTAGCTTGCAGGGTTAATTTTAGCTTTAGTGTAGAGATCAGCCTCCCACCTGAAACATCAGACCTCCAGATCCCTCCCAAACAGAAACTCTGCCAGTACTAAAATAAAAGGTATATTTGGTTTTTTTTTGTGTTTTTTTATAGCATATTTACATATGCTGCTGTGTAGGATCCCCCCTTAGCCCCCAACCTCACTGATCCTCCACCAAACAGCTCTCTAACCCTCCCCCTCTGCCTTAATGGGCGCCATCTTGGGTACTGGCAGCTGTCTGCCAGTACCCAGTTTAGTAAAAAAACAAAATTTATGCTTACCTGATAAATTTCTTTCTTTTGCGATGTACCGAGTCCACGGATTCATCCTTACTTGTGGGATATTATACTTCCTAACAGGAAGTGGCAAACAGAGCACCACAGCAGAGCTGTCTATATAGCTCCCCCCTTAACTCCACCCCCCAGTCATTCGACCGAAGGCTAAGGAAGAAAAAAGAGAAACTATAAGGTGCAGAGGTGACTGAAGTAATAAAAAATACCATCTGTCTTGAATAGACAGGGCGGGCCGTGGACTCAGTACATCGCAAAAGAAAGAAATTTATCAGCTAAGTATAAAAACAAAATTTATGCTTACCTGATAAATTTCTTCTCTTGTGTTGTATCCAGTCCACGGGTTCATCCATTACTTGTGGATACCAATACCAAAGCTTTAGGACACGGATGAAGGGAGGGACAAGGCAGGAACTTAAACGGAAGGCACCACTGCCTGTAAGACCTTTCCTCCCAAAAATAGCCTCAGAGGAAGCAAAAGTATCAATTTGTAGAATTTTGAAAAAGAATGAAGCGAAGACCAAGTCGCCGCCTTACAAATCTGTTCAACAGAGGCCTCGTGTTTAAAAGCCCAAGTGGAGAGCTACCGCTCTAGTAGAATGAGGCTGTAATTCTTTCAGGAGGATGCTGGCCAGCAGGTCTCATAAGCTAACCGGATTATGCTTCTCAGTCCAAAAAGAAAGAGAAGTTGCCGAAGCCTTTTGGCCTCTCCTCCTCCAGAGTATACAACAAACAAAGCAGATGTTTGACGAAAATCCTTAGTAGCTTGTAAATAAAACTTTAAAGCACGAACCACGTCAAGATTGTGTAACAGACGTTCCTCTTTGAAGAAGGATTAGGACACAGTGACGGAACAACATTTCCTGATTGATATTCTTATTAGATACTACCTTAGGAAGAAACCCAGGTTTGGTACACAAAACTACCTTATCTGCATGAAGATCAGATAAGGGAATCACAATGTAAGGCAGATAGCTCAGAACTCTTCGAGCCGAAGAGATTAGCTACTAAGAACAGAACTTTCCAAGATAAACGCTTGATATCTATGGAATGCTAAGGTTCAAACGGAACCCCTTGAAGAACTTTAAGAACTAAATTTAAACTCCATGGAGGAGCAACAGGTTAAACACAGGCTTGATTCTAACTAAAGCCTGACAAACGCCTGAACGTCTGGAACATCTGCCAGCGCTTGTGCAAAAGAATAGACAGAGCAGAGATCTGTCCCTTTAAGGAACTAGCTGAAAATCCCTTTTCCAATCCTTCTTGGAGAAAAAGATAAAATCCTAGGAATCCTGACTTACTCAATAAATAACCCTTGGATTCACACCAATGAAGATATTTACACCATATCTTATGATAGATTTTCCTGGTGACAGGCTTTCGAGCCGGAATCAAAGTATCAATGACCGACTCGGAGAAACCACGTTTTGATAAAATCAAGCGTTCAATCTCCAAGCAGTCAGACGCAGAGAAATTAGATTTGGATGTTAAATGGACCTTGGAGTAGAAGGTCCTGCCTCAGCGGCAGAGTCCATGGTGCAAAGAATGACATGTCCACCAGATCTGCATACCAAGTCCTGCGTGGCCACGCAGGTGCTATCAAAATCACTGAAGCTCTCTCCTGCTTGATCTTGGCAATCAGACGAGGGAGGAGAGGAAATGGGTGGAAAACACATAACAAACAGAAGGAACAGCCATGGTACAAGGTTTGCACCTAGCTATGCCAATCTTTTCATGGGCCTTTGGGAAGAGAATTTCTTTGGGTCTGGGCGGCTATGGTGCAAACCTTGTACTCTACAAAAGGGTACATAGATGACCTTGTTAATAATTTGGAAAAGGGCAGGAGACCGATCTAATCAAAATGTTTGAAAAAGATGAACCAAAATACTTTAGGTCTACATTTCACACATAACCAAAGTAAAGAAGGAATTACCTTCCTTGATTTAGAAATGAATGGTATTGGGCAATAAGATAGAGACAAAAACATACTTTAAACCAGTTGACTGTAATAATTATTTGCACGCTAAAAGTTGTCATCTGGATGCTTGGAAGGATAACATACCAATAGGGCAGTGCCTCAGAGTTCGAAAAAACTGCTCTAGGATGGCAGACTTTGAAATTCAGGCCGGAACACTAATAGAAAGATTTAACTCAAGAGGTTATAACACAACACATACCAAAAAAGCATTAGAAAGGGCTAAAAACACCAATAGGGAATCATTATTAATATACAAGAAAAAACAAATATAGATGAAAATAAAATAAAAATTCCATTTATAACAGACTATCACATTGATCATAATATGGTGAAAAAAATCATAAAAAAGCATTGGCATCTCATCAAGGAAGACAATATCCTGGGAGAAAAAGTTACAGATAACCCCAGTTTTGTTTTCAAAAAAGCTAGTAATTTTAAAATCAACCCTTGCACCTAGTGACCTAAAAAAACCCCATAAAAACAAACTAATACAAAAAGACCTCCATGGACAAAAAATTAACAGGCTTCTTCCCATGCTACACATGCAAGTCATGTAAACACAGCAATAAATCCAATATGATACAGATAGGTCCCTAACAATACCATACCAATCAAAGAACTTATAAGATGACTCACACAAAGGTATTATCTATGTCCCTAAAATGTACTTGCAATCTTTTTTATTTTGGAGAAACTAAGAGAAACTCTGAGAGATAGAATCAGGGAACATCTCAATAAATAGAGAATGGAATTGAAGACACACACCTCTATCAACATTTCAAAACCACACATAAGGGCAACACAAAAGATCTATCCTATTGGGGTATATACAAAGTAGAAAAACACTGGAGAGGCGGGGATATACAGAAGAAACTGCTCCTTAAAGAGGCAGAGTACATCTTTAAATTTGACACGCTATTCCCCAAAGGGTTAAATTCAGAACTGGACATCTCACCATTTCTTCTAGATTAAGGAACGTATTTTTCAGTGCACCCTTAACCTAACAATTCTATTATATGTTTCTCCACATCTCCACCTATCCTAAACATAATAGGTTTAAATAAATTAAATTGTCTTAAGGTAACACGACAATGAAATTGTTTTAAAATAAATTGGTCTGAAATATGTTTGGTCAAACTTGTGATAAATATTATGATGGAGCAATGTATTAGGAGCAAGTGCAAACCATGGATACCACCTTAACTACGAGATTTCTTTGAACCAATGAGACACTGGATACACCTATTAAAGAGAGGAGTCAAACAGTCAGAATCATTCTTGATAAAGCTCCTAGAGGGAGTGAAACGCGTAGAAGCTAAAGACTGTATCCTTGACTCCACTATCGTTTGAACCGAATGAACCAACCCGGGTTGATTGTTAACAAAAGACATTGAAATTATATATCATCGGAACCTGCGTGCTTAAAAGCACTAAGTGCAGGTAAATTTATTTCATTCAAACACACCTCTGCTGACCGGTACAAGCAAGTATCAGAAATAAGAAGAAAATTGTACACCTTGTATCGGATGCAAAAAGGTATCCTGAAACTGGCTAAGTATTGATTGGCGGACGCAAGGCAGGCCCCCACACATTGGATTGACGTCAGACGCCAACAACACGAGGACACTATCGGAGGAACCGAGCTGGGCAGGATGCACAGGATACCCTGCTGTAGCTCACGTATACGATAAGGTACAATTTGTATGGTAGTCCGCAAACTGCAATCTCAAACCATTAGCAAAATAAGTTTATGGGACATCTCTCTTGGTTCATATATATGGACAAAGATTAATTATCCCTGAAAGTTTGCTGTGAAACTAACACAAAGGTCCTGGTACAATTTGACAGAAAGATACAACTCTATACAAACATTTTTATGCACAGCTCTGCTTTAAGCTCCATCTTTTTTTTCATCTTTTTTCAAAGTTTTTATCCAGTTGGTAAAACGAATTTCAAATGGAAGTATGTATGAAATTGTATGAAATTTTATGAACTTTAAAATACTCACGGAAAGTTTGGCAAATTGCCTAGTCACATTATATGTGATAATTTCTGAGTGACCAACATAATAAGTAGCATACGAATATTCTCATATAGTAACTACTTGCTTTTTTATCTTATCTTTTATTTATTTGTCCTGTTTTTAAATTTATTGATTTGTACTAGAGACGTCTCTATAAGTTCTTTAATCATATTGTAACTAAATAAACTGTATGTTTTTTTACACATTTTTTAGATCTGACCTTATTAATACTTTAAACTCTTATCACAGATATACACTTAGTAAATCCACATAGTAATCTTTAAGCTATTAGCGCCCTTACAAACCTCCTTTTTTTTCTCTACACATTACTTTTAGATTGAAGGGATCTAAAACACTGTAAGGAGTTTGATACTTTATTTCACCAGCGCACTATTTACCCACCACTTCTTGCACATCACGATTTTCCTTCACTTAAATAGTTGCACAGTTTTCCCCCCTTTTTTACAACATCTAACTTAATATGGAGGACATATTTGACTTTAGGGACAAAATATTTCTAGATTATGAGAGAGGAAAATATCCCTTTAATAAATCAGATCAGCTCAGATAAAACCTTAGACCTAATGCAAAGTTAAGAACACGAACTCACAAAAGAATTTAAAGCAACAAATGGAGTTAGTTTTTCTTAACAGCTAGCACAAAAAAAGGCATTATACCAAAAGGATTACTTTTAAAGAAAAATTGCAACTTTCACTTATAGCGAAACTCTACAAACAGAATGGAAAGACACACTAACTAAAGCCTTCTAATACACTAATTGAGATTCTTAAAAGATCTAGAAAAGAAACACTTTTAATTATTGAGAAAAAATCTTAGAAATTAAAGAGAAATTAAAGGATAGGAAAAAAGAAATGAATATAAAGAAAAGAACAAAAAGTAATAATGGATAAATTAATAATCTGATAAAGAATTTATTAAGAACAAAATGGGGAAAAGATGGAAAGAGACATTAAAAATAACAATCAGTCTCAGCAAATAGAAGGAAATTTTCTGAAGTTAACCCAGACACATCTAAGACCCCACACCTATTATCCTCCACATGGTAATACTTATAATATCAAGAGACAATATAACACTTATCATCATTATGATAATTATAGGTATCAAAAACACATCCAATAGGAATAACTATCAAACTGAAAGATCATTTAACTACAATAGAGACCGTCATCAAACCAACAATCATGGCATAGAGCAAGAGAACAATATCATCCACATAATAGGATAGATAAATACCCATTCCAGAACATACAATGAAAAACCTAGTGAGTGGGAGCACCCAAGAACTTATAGGAGAGAAAATAGACAATGGGACTCTTGGAGAACCCCGAGCCCATAATAGGTTTGAACCCCTAAGAGACCTAGAGCAAAGAAGAGAATACCAAACACATAATGATTCCCCCCTTTTTTTAGGGAAAAGGCCCTCTGAGAGAGGGCACCTCAAGAGAACTCTTCCAACCAGAAACAGCAACAAATCCCAGAAGAAAAAGGGGATTAGAGAAAGAAGGAAGGGGATTATCCAGAAAAAGTAGCCAAAAAGAGGGAGATAACTAATAACACGCAAGGAATATATAATTTAAGCAGCACTCCCCTAAACAAAGAGGAAGAAAAAGTCCTGAGCTAGGTCTTACATATGCCCCCACTGCTAGACTCAATAAATTCAATACTTTTTATACATGTAAAAAAAATTCGTGAGAAATCTTACTTTGAAAAGACATTTCTTAAAAAACCCTACAGAGAGACAGCTAAGTATACAAGCACCCGTGAAAATTAATCACTCCAATTTAAAACCCAAATCGAAATTTAACCCTATACAATCAAAAGGGAATTATCTAGATACTTTCGAAAAATTAGTACTGAAAGACATCAAAAGATGTAATCCCCAACAACCAAAACAGTTTAATTTGAGCCTGAAAGAAAAATCCATCATAAACAATTTACAGAACAATAAAGAACTAACCATAAAATCTGTAGATAAGGGCGGCGGCATAGTCGTGATGGACACCGCCAAATATCTCATTGAAGCCCACAGACTATTAGACAATATCACAACATATAAAAAATTGGATCTTAATCCTACTAATAAATATGTACAAACATTGAATAAATTATCTGGTAAGAGGGTAAAAAGATCAGGTGTATTAAATGATAAAGAATTCAATTCTTAACTCCCGCACAATCCAAGATAACCGATCTTTTACTTTCTACCAAAAATTCACAAGGAGACTAATCGATCCCCCTGGTAGGCCCATCATATCAGGGATCGATTCAATCTCCTCCAATCTTTCACGATATGTAGACGGATACTTACAAAAATATGTAACAAACCTAAACTCTTATTTGAGGGATTCCACTCAAGTACTCAACATCCTAAATACTTTTCAGTGGGAAGTTGATATGTACCTAGCACATGTGATGTAACGTCACTTTACACAATAATAGACCATAAAAAGAGGGAATGGAGGCAATTACCACTATCTATCAAAAGACACAGATATGCCAGAAATACAATAAGGAATTTATTTTAATGAGCATCAATTCATTTTTAGAGAACAACTATTTCCTCCTTTGATAATAAGTTCTTATCTCCAAACAGAAGGAACAGCAATGGGTACAAGGTTTGCACCTAGCTATGCCATCTTTTCATGGCCTTTGGGAAGAGAATTTCTTTGGGTCTGGCGGCTATGGTGCAAACCTTGTACTCTACAAAAGGTACATAGATGACCTGTTAATAATTTGGAAAGGGGCAGGAGACCGATCTAATCAAAATGTTTGAAAAGATGAACCAAAATACTTTAGGTGCTACATTTCACACATAACCAAAGTAAAGAAGGAATTACCTTCCTTGATTTAGAATGATGGTATTGGGCAATAAGATAGAGACAAAAAACATACTTTAAACCAGTTGACTGTAATAATTATTTGCAACGCTAAAAGTTGTCATCTGGATGCTTGGAAGGATAACATACCAATAGGGCAGTGCCTCAGAGTTCGAAAAAACTGCTCTAGGATGGCAGACTTTTGACATTCAGGGCCGGAACACTAATAGAAAGATTTAACTCAAGAGGTTATAACACAACACATACCAAAAAAAGCATTAGAAAGGGCTAAAAACACCTATAGGGAATCATTATAATATACAAATAAAAAAACAAATATAGATTGAAATAAAAATAAAAATTCCATTTATAACAGACTATCACATTGAATCATAATATGGTGAAAAAAATCATAAAAAAGCATTGGCATCTCATCAAGGAAGACAATTATCCTGGAGAAAAAGTTACAGATAACCCCAGTTTTGTTTTCAAAAAAGCTAGTAATTTAAAAATCAACCCTTTGCACCCTAGTGACCTAAAAAAACATAATTTAAGTAGAACTTACCTGATAAATTCATTTCTTTCTTATTAACAAGAGTCCATGAGCTAGTGACGTATGGGATATACATTCCTACCAGGAGGGGGCAAAGTTTCCCAAACCTTAAAATGCCTAAAAATACACCCCTCACCACACCCACAAATCAGGTTTAACGAATAGCCAAGAAGTGGGGTGATAAGAAAAAAAGTGCGAAGCATATAAAATAAGGAATTGGAATAATTGTGCTTTATACAAAAAAATCATAACCACCACAAAAAAGGGTGGGCCTCATGGACTCTTGTTAATATGAAAGAAATGAATTTATCAGGTAAGTTCTTACATAAATTATGTTTTCTTTCAATGTAATTTAACAAGAGTCCATGAGCTAGTGACGTATGGGATAATGACTACCCAAGATGTGGATCTTTCACACAAGAGTCACTAGAGAGGGAGGGATAAAATAAAGACAGCCAATTCCTGCTGAAAATAATCCACACCCAAAATAAAGTTTAACAAAAAACTAAGCAGAAGATTTCAAACTGAAACGCTGCCTGAAGAACTTTTCTACCAAAAACTGCTTCAGAAGGAAGAAAATACATCAAAATGGTAGAATTTAGTAAAAGTATGCAAAGAGGACCAAGTTGCTGCTTTGCAGATCTGGTCAACCGAAGCTTCATTCCTAAACGCCCAGGAAGTAGAAACTGACCTAGTAGAATGAGCTGTAATTCTTTGAGGCGGAATTTTACCCGACTCAACATAGGCAAGATGAATTAAAGATTTCAACCAAGATGCCAAAGAAATGGCAGAAGCTTTCTGGCCTTTCCTAGAACCGGAAAAGATAACAAATAGACTAGAAGTCTTACGGAAAGATTTCGTAGCTTCAACATAATATTTCAAAGCTCTAACAACATCCAAAGAATGCAATGATTTCTCCTTAGAATTCTTAGGATTAGGACATAATGAAGGAACCACAATTTCTCTACTAATGTTGTTGGAATTCACAACTTTAGGTAAAAATTCAAAAGAAGTTCGCAACACCGCCTTATCCTGATGAAAAATCAGAAAAGGAGACTCACACTAAAGAGCAGATAATTCAGAAACTCTTCTAGCAGAAGAGATGGCCAAAAGGAACAAAACTTTTCCAAGAAAGTAAATTTAATGTCTCAATGAATTGCATAGGTTCAAACGGAGGAGCTTGAAGAGCTACCCAAAACCAAATTCAAACTCCTTGGAGGAGAAATTGACTTAATGACAGGTTTTATACGAACCAAAGCTTGTACAAAACAATGAATATCAGGGAAGAATAGCAATCTTTCTGTGAAAAAAGAACAGAAAGGAGCGGAGATTTGTCCTTTCAAAGAACTCGCGGACAAACCCCTTATCTAAACCATCCTGAAGAAACTGTAAAATTCTCGGTATTCTAAAAGAATGCCAAGAAAAATGATGAGAAAAGACACCAAGAAATATAAGTCTTCCAGACTCTATAATATATCCTCTCGAGATACAGATTTACGAGCCTGTAACATAGTATTAATCACGGAGTCAGAGAAACCTCTATGACCAAGAATCAAGCGTTCAATCTCCATACCTTTAAATTTAAGGATTTCAGATCGGATGGAAAAAAGGACCTTGAAGACAGAAGGTCTGGTCTTAACGGAAGAGTCCATGGTTGGCAAGATGCATCCGGACAAGATCCGCATACCAAAACCTGTGAGCCATGCCGGAGCTATTAGCAGAACAAACGAGCATTCCCTCAGAATCTTGGAGATTACTCTTGGAAGAAGAATAGAGGCGGAAAGATCTAGGCAGGATGATACTTCCAAGGAAGTGATAATGCATCCACTGCCTCCGCCTGAGGATCCCGGGATCTGGACAGATACCTGGGAAGTTTCTTGTTTAGATGAGAGGCCATCAGAATCTATCTCTGGAGCCCCCACATTTGAACATCTGAAGAAATACCTCTGGGTGAAGAGACCATTCGCCCGGATGCAACGTTTGCGACTGAGATAATCCGCTTTCCCAATTGTCTACACCTGGGATATGAACCGCAGAGATTAGACAGGAGCTGGATTCCGCCCAAACCAAAATTCGAGATACTTCTTTCATAGCCAGAGGACTGTGAGTCCCTCCTTGATGATTGTTGTATGCCACAGTTGTGACATTGTCTGTCTGAAAACAAATGAACGATTCTCTCTTCAGAAGAGGCCAAAACTGAAGAGCTCTGAAAACTGCACGGAGTTCCAAGATATTGATCGGTAATCTCACCTCCTGAGATTCCCAAACTCCTTGTGCCGTCAGAGATCCCCACACAGCTCCCCAACCTGTGAGACTTGCATCTGTTGAAATACAGTCCAGGTCGGAAGAACAAAAGAAGCCCCCTGAATTAAACGATGGTTGATCTGTCCACCACGTCAGAGAGTGCCGAACAATCGGTTTTTAAAGATATTAATTGATATATCTTCGTTGTAATCCCTGCACCATTGGTTCAGCATACAAGCTGAATAGGTCGCATGTGAAAACGAGCAAAGGGGATCGCGTCCGATGCAGCAGTCATAAGACCTAGAATTTCCATGCATAAGGCTACCGAAGGGAATGATTGAGACTGAAGGTTTCGACAGGCTGTAATCAATTTTAGACGTCTCTTGTCTGTTAAAGACAAATTCAAGGACACTGAATCTATCTGGAAACCCAGAAAAGGTTACCCTTGTTTGAGGAATCAAAGAACTTTTTGGAAATTGATCCTCCAACCATGATCTTGAAAGAAACAACACAAGTCGATTCGTATGAGACTCTGCTAAATGTAAAGACGGAGCAAGTACCAAGATATCGTCCAAATAAGGAAATACCACAATACCCTGTTCTCTGATTACAGACAGAAGGGCACCGAGAATCTTTGTGAAAATTCTTGGAGCTGTAGCAAGGCCAAACGGTAGAGCCACAAATTGGTAATGCTTGTCTAGAAAAGAAGAATCTCAGGAACTGATAATGATCTGGATGAATCGGAATAGCAGAATGCATCCTGTAAATCTATTGTGGAACATATAATTCCCTTGCTGAACAAAAGGCAATATAGTCCCTTACAGTTACCATCTTGAACGTTGGTATCCTTACATAACGATTCAATAATTTTAGATCCAGAACTGGTCTGAAGGAATTCTCCTTCTTTGGTACAATGAAGAGATTTGAATAAAACCCCATCCCCTGTTCCGGAACTGGAACTGGCATAATTACTCCAGCCAACTCTAGATCTGAAACACAATTCAGAAATGCTTGAGCTTCACTGGATTTTACTGGGACATGGGAAAGAAAAAATCTCTTGCAGGAGGTCTCATCTTGAAACCAATTCTGTAGCCCTTCTGAAACAATGTTCTGAATCAAAGATTGTGAACAGAACTGATCCAAATTTCTTTTGAAAAAACGTAACCTGCCCCCTACCAGCCTGAACTGGAATGAGGGCCGTACCTTCATGTGAACTTAGAAGCAGGCTTTGCCTTTCTAGCAGGCTTTGATTTATTCCAGACGGAGATGGTGTTGGTTTCCAAACTGAAACTGCTCCTGAGGACGAAGGATCAGGCTTTTGTTCTTTTGTTGAAACGAAAGGAACGAAACGATTGTTAGCCCTGTTTTTACCTTTAGACTTTTATCCTGTGGTAAAAAAGGGTTCCTTTCCCACCAGTAACAGTTGAAATAATAGAATCCAACTGAGAACCAAATAAGTTTGTTCCCTGGAAAGAAATGGAAAGTAGAGTTGATTTAGGAAGCCATATCAGCATTCCAAGTCTTAAGCCATAAAGCTCTTTCTGGCTAAGATAGCCAGAGACATAAATCTAACATCAACTCTACATAATATCAAAAATGGCATCACAGATGAAAATTATTAGCATGCTGGAGAAGAATAATAATATCATGAGAATCACGATTTGTTACTTGTTGCGCTAGAGTTTTCCAACCAAAAAGTTTGAAGCTGCAGCAACATCAGCCAATGATATAGCAGGTCTAAGAAGATTACCTGAACATAGATAAGCTTTTCTTAGAAAAGATTCAATTTTTCTATCTAAAGGATCCTTAAACGAGGGTACCATCTGATGTAGGAATGGTAGTACGTTTAGCAAGGGTAGAAATAGCCCCATCAACTTAGGATTTTGTCCCAAAATTCTAATCTGTCAGGCGGGAACAGATATAATTGCTTAAAACGTTAGAAGGAGTAAATGAATTACCCAATCTATCCCATTCCTTAGCAATTACTGCAGAAATAGCATTAGGAACAGGAAAGACTTCTGGAATAACCGCAGGAGCTTTAAAAACCTTATCCAAACGAATTAGAATTAGTATCAAGAGACTAGAATCCTCTATTTCCTAAAGCAATTAGTACTTCTTTAAGTAAAGAGCGAATAAATTCCATCTTAAATAAATATGAAGATTTATCAGCATCAATCTCTGAGACAGAATCCTCTGAAGAATCTAGCACAAACTTACTTCACCACCTCCATCGAGGCAAGTTTGTAAAAACTGATTTTGTGGGTGTGTGAGGGGTGTATTTTATAGGCATTTTAAGGTTTGGGAAACTTTGCCCCTCTCTGGTAGGAAATGTATATCCCCATACGTCACTAGCTCATGGACTCTTGTTAATTACATGAAAGAAAAACCCAGTAAAAACAAACTAATACAAAAAGACTCCATGGACAAAAATTAACAGGCTTCTTCCCATGCTACACATGTAAGTCATGTAAACACAGCAATAAATCCAATATGATACAGATAGGTCATAACAATACCATACCAATCAAAGAACTTAGTAAAGATGCTCACTACAAAGGTATTATCTATGTCCTAAAATGTACTTGCAATCTTTTTATTTTGGAGAAACTAAGAGAACTCTGAGAGATAGAATCAGGGAACATCTCAATAATATAGAGAATGGAATTGAAGACACACACCTCTATCAACATTTCAAAACCACACATAAGGGCAACACAAAAGATCTATCCTATTGGGGTATATACAAAGTAAAAAACACTGGAGAGGCGGGGATATACAGAAGAAAACTGCTCCTTAAAGAGGCAGAGTACATCTTTAAATTTGACACGCTATTCCCCCAAAGGGTTAAATTCAGAACTGGACATCTCACCATTTCTTCTAGAATAAGGAACGTATTTTTCAGTGCACCCTTAACCTAACAATTCTATTATATGTTTCTCCACATCTTCCACCTATCCTAAACATAATAGGTTTAAATAAATTAAATTGTCTTAAGGTAACACGACAATGAAATTGTTTTAAAATAAATTGGTCTGAAATATGTTTGGTCAAACTTTGATAAATATTATGATGGAGCAATGGTATTAGGAGCAAGTGCAAACCATGGATACCACCTTAACTACGAGATTTTCTTTGAACCAATGAGACACTGTATACACCTATTAAAGAGAGGAGTCCAAACAGTCAGAATCATTCTTGATAAAGCTCCTAGAGGGAGTGTGAAACGCGTAGAAGCTAAAGACTGTATCCTTGACTCCACTATCGTTTTGAACCGAATGAACCAACCCGGGTTGATTGTTAACAAAAGACATTGAAATTATATATCATCGGAACCTGCGTGCTTAAAAGCACTAAGTGCAGGTAAATTTATTTCATTCAAACACACCTCTGCTGACCGGTACAAGCAAGTATCAGAAATAAGAAGAAAATTGTACACCTTGTATCGGATGCAAAAAGGTATCCTGAAACTGGCTAAGTATTGATTGGCGGACGCAAGGCAGGCCCCCACACATTGGATGTGACGTCAGACGCCAACAACACGAGGACACTATCGGAGGAACCGAGCTGCAGGATGCACAGGATACCCTGCTGTAGCTCACGTATACGATAAGGTACAATTTGTATGGGAGTCGCAAACTGCAATCTCAAACCATTAGCAAAATAAGTTTATGGGACATCTCTCTTGGTTCATATATATGGACATGATAATTATCCCTGAAAGTTTGCTGTGAAACTAACACAAAGGTCTGGTACAATTTGACAGAAAGATACAACTCTATACAAACATTTTTTATGCACAGCTCTGCTTTAAGCTCCATCTTTTTTTTCATCTTTTTTCAAAGTTTTTATCCAGTTGGTAAACGAATTTCAAATGGAAGTATGTATGAAATTGTATGAAATTTTATGAACTTTAAAATACTCACGGAAAGTTTGGCAAATTGCCTAGTCACATTATATGTGATATTTCTGAGTGACCAACATAATAAGTAGCATACGAATATTCTCATATAGTACTACTTGCTTTTTTATCTTATCTTTTATTTATTTTGTCTGTTTTTAAATTTTATTGATTTGTACTAGAGACGTCTCTATAAGTTCTTTAATCATATTGTAACTAAATAAACTGTATGTTTTTTACACATTTTTTAGATCTGACTTTATTAATACTTTAAACTCTTATCACAGATATACACTTAGTAAATCCACATAGTATCTTTAGCTATTAGCGCCCTTACAAAACCTCCTTTTTTTCTCTTGGAAACACATAAGCCAGGCTGAAGGACCAAGGCACTGCTAGAGCATCTATCAGTGCTGCCTGGGGATCCCTTGACCTGGACCCGTAACAGGAAAGCTTGGCGTTCTGACAAGACGCCATCAGATCCAGTTCTGGTTTGCCCCATAGTTGAATCAGTTGGGCAAATACCTCCGGATGGAGTTCCCACTCCCCCGGATGAAAGGTCTGCCAACTTAGAAAGTCCGCCTCCCAGATCTCTACTCCTGGGATATGGATAGCTGAGAGATGGCAAGAGTGTACCTCTGCCCATAGAATTATCTTGGAAACCTCCATCATTGCCAGGGGGCTCCCTGTTCCCCCCTGATGGTTGATATAGGCTACAGTCGTGCTATTGTCCGACTGAAATCTGATGAATCTGACCGCAGCTAGCTGAGGCCAAGCCTGAAGAGCATTGAATATCGCTCTGAGTTCCAGAATGTTTATCGGCAGAAGGGCTTCCTCCTGAGTCCACGAACCCTGAGCCTTCAGGGAGTTCCAGACTGCGCCCCAGCCCAAAAGGCTGGCATATGTTGTCACTATAGTCCACTCTGGCCTGCGGAAACTCATTCCCCTGGACAGATGGACCCGAGATAACCACCAGAGAAGAGAATCCCTGGTTTCTTGATCCAGATTTAACAGAGGAGACAAATCTGTGTAGTCCCCATTCCACTGGTTGAGCATGCAAAGTTGCAGTGGTCTGAGATGTAGGCAGGCAAACGGAACTATGCCCATTGCCGCTACCATTAGGGCGATCATTTCCATACACTGAGTCACTGACGGCCGAGAAGTGTAATTAAGAACACGGCAGGAAGTGAGAAGCATTGATATCCTGACCTCTGTCAGAAAAATCTTCATTTCTACTGAATCTATCAGAGTTCCTAGGAAGGAAACTCTTGTGAGAGGAGAGAGATAACTCTTTTCTCTGTTCACTTTCCACCCGTGAGACCTCAGAAAGGCCAGAACAATGTCCGTATGGGACTTGGCGATTTGAAAAGTTAACGCCTGGATTAGAATGTCGTCTAGGTAAGGATCGCTATGCCCCGCGGCCTTAGAACCGCCAGAAGGGACCCTAGAACCTTCGTAGAGACTCTTGGCGCCGTGGCTAACCCGAAGGGAAGAGCCACAAACTGGTAATGCCTGTCTAGGAAGGCGAACCTGAGGAACTGATGATGCTCTCTGTGAATTGGAATGTGGAGATAAGCATCCTTTAAGTCCACGGTAGTCATATATTGACCCTCCTGGATCATAGGAAGGATGGTTCGGATTGTCTCCATCTTGAAAGATGGGACCCTGAGATATTTGTTTAGGATCTTGAGATGCAAGATTGGTCTGAAAGTTCCCTCTTTTTTGGGAACTATAAACAGGTTGAATAGAAACCCTGCCCCTGTTCCTCTCTTGGAACTGGGTGGATTACTCCCATAACCAGTAGGTCTTGAATGCAACGTAAGAATGCCTCTCTCTTTATCTGGTTTGCAGATAGTTGTGAGAGATGAAATCTCCCCTTTGGAGATGAACCTTTGAATTCCAGAAGATATCCCTGGGAAACAATCTCCAGTGCCCAGGGATCCTGGACGCCTCTTGCCCAAGCCAAGGCGAAGAGAGACAGTCTGCCCCCGACTAGATCCGGTCCCGGATCGGGGGCTACTCCTTCATGCTGTTTTAGAGGCAGCAGCAGGCTTTTTGGCCTGCTTCCCTTTGTTCCATGTCTGGTTAGGTCTCCAGACCGTTTTGGACTGGGTGAAATTTCCCTCTTGTTTAGCATTAGAGGAAGCCGAAGCTGCGCCACCCTTGAAGTATCGAAAGGAACGAAAATTATTCTGTTTGGTCCTTAATTTATTGGACCTATCCTGAGGAAGGGCATGACCTTTTCCTCCGGTAATGTCAGAGATGATCTCCTTCAGGCCAGGCACAAATAGGGTCTGTCTTTTGAAGGGGATGTTAAGAAGCTTAGACTTTGAAGTAACGTCTGCTGACCAGGACTTAAGCCATAGCGCCCTACGCGCCAGAATGGCAAAACCTGAATTCTTAGCCGTTAGTTTGGTTAAATGAAAAACGGCGTCAGAAATAAAGGAATTAGCTAACTTAAGAGCTTTAATCCTGTCTAAGATATCATCTAACGGAGTCTCCACCTGTAGAGCCTCCTCAAGAGACTCGAACCAAAAAGCCGCTGCAGCAGTAACTGGAGCAATGCATGCAAGAGGCTGGAGAATAAAACCTTGATGAACAAAAATTTTCTTAAGGAGACCCTCCAATTTTTTATCCATAGGATCTAGGAAAGCGCAACTGTCCTCTACAGGGATAGTTGTACGCTTAGCTAGGGTAGAAACAGCTCCCTCCACCTTAGGGACCATCTGCCACGAGTCCCGTATGGCGACATCTATGGGAAACATCTTTTTAAAAGCAGGAGGGGGAGAGAACGGCACACCTGGTCTATCCCATTCCTTAGTAATAATTTCCGAAAACCTCTTAGGGACTGGAAAAACATCAGTGTAAACAGGCACTGCATAGTATTTGTCCATTTTACACAATTTCTCTGGAACTACAATGGGGTCACAGTCATCCAGAGTCGCTAAAACCTCCCTGAGCAATAAGCGGAGGTGTTCGAGCTTAAATTTAAACGCTGTCATTTCAGAATCGGACTGAAGTAAAGCCTTCCCTGAATCTGAAATGTCACCCTCAGATAGAAGCTCCCTTGCACCGGCTTCGGCGCCTAGCGAGGGTATATCGGACACAGCTATTAAAGCGTCAGAAAGCTCTGTATTTGTTCTAGCCCCAGAGCTGTCTCGCTTTCCTTGTAACCCTGGCAGTTTGGACAATACCTCTGTGAGGGTAGAATTCATAACTGCCGCCATGTCCTGTAAGGTAAAAGAATTAGACGCGCTAGATGTACTTGGCGTCACTTGGGCGGGAGTTATAGGTTCTGACACATGGGGAGAGCTAGATGGCATAACCTCCCTTTTATCAGTCTGAGAATTCTCTGGTGATAAATCTTTAAAAGCCATAATATGGTCTTTATAGTTAATAGATACTTCAGTACATTTGGTACACATTGTAAGAGGGGGTTCCACAATGGCTTCTAAACATATTGAACAAGGAGTTTCCTCTATGTCAAACATGTTTAACAGACTAGTAATGACACCAGCAAGCTTGGAAAACACTTTAATAAATGTGAAACAGTAATTAAACAAAAAAGGTACTGTGCCTTTAAGAGAAAAAAAAATAGCACTTAAACTGCAAAACAGTGATAAAATGTAGTAAAAACGTCGAAATTTTTACAGTGTGAGTAAGGGACCAAAGCAACATTGCACCCACTTGCAAATGGATGATTAACCCCTTAGCCCCCAAACCGGATTGGAAAAACATCAACCACAGTTAAAAGACAGTTAAGCACCTTGCCACAGCTCTGCTGTGGCTCCTACCTGCCCTCAAACACGATTAGGGAAGAAATAAGCCCTCTATAGTGGTCCTCAGATGCCAGAGGACTCCTCTAGGGAAGCTGGATGTCTCAGTCTGAAAGAAACTGCGCAACTAAAGCGCGAAAATAGGCCCCTCCCACCATGTACTCGATGTCAGAGGGGCCTTAAGGAAATACTCCTAGGAGTATCTGACTATGCCATGTGGAAAACTAGGCCCCAACTAAAACAAAATTTATGCTTACCTGATAAATTTATTTCTCTTGTGGTGTATCCAGTCCACGGGTTCATCCATTACTTGTTGGATATTCTCCTTCCCAACAGGAAGTTGCAAGAGGACACCCACAGCAGAGCTGTCTATATAGCTCCTCCCCTAACTGCCACCCCCAGTCATTTGACCGAAGACAAGCAAGAAAAAAGGAGAAACTATAGGGTGCAGTGGTGACTGTAGTTTAAAAATAAAAAACACCTGCCTTAAAATGACAGGGCGGGCCGTGGACTGGATAAACCACAAGAGAAATAAATTTATCAGTTAAGAATAAATTTTGTTTTCTCTTGTAAAGGTGTATCCAGTCCACGGGTTCATCCATTACTTGTGGGATACCAATACCAAAGCTTTAGGACACGGATGAATGGAGGGACAAGGCAGGAACTTAAACGGAAAGGCACCACTGCATGTAAGACCTTTCTCCCAAAAATAGCCTCCGAAGAAGCAAAAGTATCGAATTTGTAGAATTTAGAAAAGGTATGAAGCGAAGACCAAGTCGCCGCCTTACAAATCTGTTCAACAGAGGCCTCATTTTTAAAAGCCCATGTGGAAGCCACAGCTCTAGTGGAATGAGCTGTAATTCTTTCAGGAGGCTGCTGTTCAGCAGTCTCATAAGCCAAACGGATTATGCTTTTCAGCCAAAATGAAAGAGAAGTCGCCGTAGCCTTTTGACCCCTACACTTTCCAGAATAGACAACAAACAAAGAAGATGTTTGACAAAAATCTTTGGTTGCCTGCAAATAAAATTTCAAAGCACGAACCACGTTCAAGTTGTGCAACAGACGTTCCTTCTTACAAAAAGGATTAGGACACAGAGAAGGAACAACAATTTCCTGATTGATATTCCTGTTAGTAACAACCTTAGGTAGAAACCCAGGCTTGGTACGCAAAACCACCTTATCAGCATGGAACACAAGATAAGGTGAGTCACATTGTAATGCAGATAATTCAGAAACTCTTCGAGCTGAAGAGATAGCAACTAGGAACAAAACTTTCCAAGATAAAAGCTTAATATCTATGGAATGCATGGGTTCAAACGGAACCCCCTGAAGAACTCTAAGAACTAAATTTAGACTCCATGGTGGAGCAACAGGTTTAAACACAGGCTTAATTCTAGCTAAAGCCTGACAAAAAGCCTGAACGTCTGGAACATCTGCCAGACGCTTGTGCAACAAAATAGACAGAGCAGATATCTGTCCTTTTAGGGAACTAGCTGACAATCCTTTCTCCAATCCCTCTTGGCGAAAAGACACAATCTTAGGAATCCTGATTTTACTCCAGGAGAAGCCTTTGGATTTGCACCAAAAAAGATATTTACGCCATATCTTATGATAGATTTTCCTGGTAACAGGCTTTCGAGCCTGAATCAAGGTATCTATGACCGACTCAGAGAAACCCCGCTTTGATAAAATCAAACGTTCAATCTCCAAGCAGTCAGTTGCAGAGAAATTAGATTTGGATGCTTGAATGGACCTTGAATCAGAAGGTCCTGTCTCAGAGGCAGAGACCATGGTGGAAGAGATGACATGTCCACCAGGTCTGCATACCAAGTCCTGCGTGGCCACGCAGGTGCTATCAAAATCACAGATGCTCTCTCCTGTTTGATTCTGGCAATCAGACGTGGAAGGAGAGGGAAAGGTGGAAACACATAAGCCAGGTTGAACGACCAGGGTACTGCTAGAGCATCTATCAGTACAGCCTGAGGATCCCTTGACCTGGAGCCGTAACGAGGAAGTTTGGCGTTTTGACGAGACACCATCAGATCCAATTCTGGTGTGCCCCATAGCCGAACCAAACACCTCCGGATGGAGTTCCCACTCCCCCGGAATGAAAAGTCTGACGACTTAGAAAATCTGCCTCCCAGTTCTCTACACCTGGGATATAGATCGCTGACAGATGGCAAGAGTGAGCCTCTGCCCATCGGATTATCCTTGAGACCTCTATCATCGCTAAGGAACTCTTTGTTCCGCCCTGATGATTGATATAAGACACAGTCGTGATGTTGTCCGACTGAAACCGGATGAATCTGGCCGAAGCCAGCTGAGGCCATGCCTGGAGAGCATTGAATATCGCTCTTAATTCCAGAATATTTATCGGTAGGAGAGCCTCCTCCCGAGTCCACAAACCCTGAGCTTTCAGGGAATTCCAGACTGCACCCCAGCCCAGAAGGCTGCCGTCTGTCGTCACTATAACCCATTCTGGCCTGCGGAAACACATTACCTGGGACAGATGATCCTGTGACAACCACCAAAGAAGAGAGTCTCTGGTCTCTTGATCCAGATTTATCTGAGAAGATAAATCCACATAATCCCCATTCCACTGATTGAGCATGCATAGTTGCAGTGGTCTGAGATGCAAGCGAGCAAACGGAACTATGTCCATTGCCGCTACCATTAGACCGATTACCTCCATATACTGAGCCACTGGCGGCCGAGGAATGGAGTGAAGAGCTTGGCAGGTGGACAAAATCTTTAACACCTCTTTCACTTTACCCTTCCTGCTTAGAGCCGGCAAAGAGAATGACTGGGGGGTGGAGTTAAGGGGGGAGCTATATAGACAGCTCTGCTGTGGTGCTCTCTTTGCCACTTCCTGTTAGGAAGGATAATATCCCACAAGTAAGGATGAATCCGTGGACTCTGTACATCATGCAAAAGAAAATATGCTTTTTTTAAAAAAATAAAAAAAAATTGACCTTTTCTGTAGTGTAGCTTCCCCCACAAGACCAATTCCCCACCCCTTCCAGATTCCTTAGATGCTTTTAAAAAACTTAAATACCCATTGTTTTTTTTTTTTTTACTTTTAGCATTAACTTTTTTCTGTAGTGTAGCGGTTCCTGCCCGCCCGCCGCCCCGTGCACTCGCCCGCCGCCCCCTCCACATTACAGGGCCCATCGATGGCCGCCCAACCGCCTCCCAAGTGGCTCTCTCTGCATCGGATGGCCATGCAGGGTTATTGCAGGATGCCTCCATATTGAGGCATCACTGCAATAACCGGAAAGCAGCTGGAAGCGAGCAGGATCGCTTCCAGCTGCTTTCCAGACCGATGACGTGCAGGGTACGTCCTTGGTCGTTAACTGACATTTTTTTTTAGAGGACGTACCCTGCATGTCCTCGGTCGTTAAGGGGTTAAACTTAGTGTTTATACACTAAAAGCATCAAACTGCAGACATGCAAAAGTGCTGCCAGGGGTTTTTATTAGCATTCTCAGAGTACTCACCCCTTTCTAGCAACATAATCCATGATTGGATGCATAAAACTGGATGAATTACAGACCCAGAACACTGCACTGCTTAGTAGGCCTAGGGAGTTTGGAAATAAAATGGGAAGTTGTGGAGGTGCTAAAGGCCGGAGTGAGGGCAATAGTAAAAATGGCAAAAAACATTTTCTGTACTGAGCAAAAAAAAAGCATTAAAAACCCATTTCCTACAAGGGCTAGAGTGTGCACAACTAAACTGTTAACTGCACAAAACTGCAAAAAATTTAGGTAATCTCTAGTAATTTTACATCAGATACTTTGGGATTTTTTTTTCTCCTTATTTCGCGCATTATTTGGAGAATATACATACTTGATATATTGTTATTATTACTATTATATATTATTTCAGGTTGTTACCATTCTGTTTGCCATTAACCAAAAGTATTTTTTAACAGTGTATATGTGCATATTATAGCCATTCAGTAACAGCGCTTGTGTTCCTCTTTGTTTTTCTGTATCTTTGTATATAGCTCTGTGGGCTCCTATATTTTTACATTTAGCAGCAGTAGTGTTGGATGGCTATCTAAACACGTAGGGGTCAATTTATTAATGTGCGAGCGGACATGATACAATGTAGTGTATCATGTTTGCCGCACATCGATAAATGCCAACAGCGTCATTGCACCAGCAGTTCTTGTGAACTGCTGGTGCAATGCCGCCCTCTGCAGATTCGCAGCCAATTGGCCGCTAGAAGGGGGGTGTCAATCAACCCGATCGTATTCGATCAGGTTGATTTCTGTTTGCCGCCTCAGAGCAGGCGGACCGGTTATGGAGCAGCGGTCTTGATAAATTGACCCCCTTGTGTATCTAGTTGTTTTATATACTCTCAAACGTATACTCGCATACTATTTCTAAAATTGTTGCGCAGTAAAATTTAGGATTGCTATTATCTTTTTGGTTTATCATCTAATTTCCATACATACAGTAGACAGCCAAACCAGTACTTAAAGATATCAGCAGAGGTTATGTAATAACTTAATCAGTGAACCCTCTGTTTTAAAAATATAAATTATGACTTACCAGATAATTTCCTTTCCTTCGATTCAGGGAGAGTCCACAGCTGCATTCATTACTTGTGGGAATACAGAACCTGGCCACCAGGAGGAGGTAAAGACAACCCAGTCAAAGGCTTAAATATCTCCCCCCACTTCCTCCATCCCCCAGTCATTCTGCCGAGGGAACAAGGAACAGTAGAAGAAATATCAGGATGAAAAAGAGGCCAGAAGAAAAAAACTATTTAAATTTAGGGCCGCCCACCGGAGAGCACGGGCGGGAGCTGTATCGAAGGAAAGGAAATTATCTTGTAAGTCATAATTTATGTTTTCCTTCTAAATGCAGGGAGAGTCCACAGCTGCATTCATTACTTGTGGGAAAATTATACCCAAGCTACAAAGGACACTGAATGCTAACAGGATGGACAATAGGAGGCGGCCCAAACTGAGGGCACCCCAGCCTGCAAGAAAAACACTACCGAAGGCTTCCGATATAAGCAAAAAGAAAAGAAAAAGAATGAGAGGAAGACCGAGCACCTGTCCAACAATCAGAACCATAGGAACTCATGTCAGAGACCCACAAAAATGTCACCGCACTCGAACTGAGACATAGACCTTTGAGGAGGCTTGTGTCCCGCTGTCTCCTAAAGCCAGCTAAACACACACCTCCACCAAGGAGGAGGAAGTTAATCAGCTTCCAAACCTTGCACTCCCCAGAAACGATAACCAAAAGGAAAAACTTAAAGGTAAGAGTCCCCCGCCCCCCAAAAAAGGAAGAACCTCTTCCCATTTGAACAACGGACATACAACCATCTAGGGAGAAAAAAACCGGAAAGCCCTATAGCAGGGAGAAACCAAGAAAACCAATTATGCTTACCTGATAATTTTCTTTTCTTCTGATGGAAAGAGTCCACAGCTGCATTCATTACTTTTGGGAAATAAAAACCTGGCCACCAGGAGGCGGCAAAGTCACCCTAGCCAAAGGCTTAAATACTCCTCCCACTCCCCGAGGACACAGACCCGCAGGTAGTCCAGAGCCAAGCTAGAGATTGCAAAAACGGACTCAACTGAGCCAACAGGCCTCCAAGAGACACCATCACCCAACAGTCGGATCCTCCTCACACACTCCTCACTAAAGAAGGGAACACCAGCCTAAACTCCCAAAGGGAGAGGGCCAGGAGAAATGAAGTAAATGACCAAAAAGTCACAATCCAGAAAGAGGACCCCCCCGAACAAGCCCAGCTCACAAATGCCCAAATGGGTCCCGACAAACAAGGGGAGACTAAACCTAGACCAAGGAAACCGGAGGTGTAGGACCAGGCATAGAAAGAGAGAAAACTTTCTCTCAAACGTCGTGCAAAAGCACCAAGGACAACGGAGGACGGAGTCCTAAACTTGGAACACAGAAGTATTCTGCTACAAACTTGTAACAGACCCAGACGAAAAACCTTGAGTCAAGAACACGCTCCCATCCTCAGGATGACACAGGCAATACTTGCTGAGAGCAAAAGTCAACTCCCTCCAAAAAAGGGGGATCATAACCTCCACGAGGTCCCCCAAGTAGAGAAGTGACACCCCGAACCCGAGGTGGAGCAATCCCAGACCCACTGCTTGTAAGCTTAGGTAGCCAGCTAGCTAAAGCTTCTAGACTCACCAACAGCCTCAGGACAGTAAGGCAAGGGGATATCTCGAGGACAAAACCACTCCAGCAAAGGCTGGTCTCCACATCACCTCCGCAAAAGTGGATGATCACGGGGAGAAGGGCCACAAACCATCCCCGGTTCCAGGAGAAACCCCAAACAAGCCAAAAGGAGACCAGGCCCAGTGTCCCTAACAGGGAACAAACATCTCCCAGGCCCCTAAAAGTAGGCCTAACATGGAAGAGGGAGATCAAAAAGTCTCCTAAAACCAGTTAGACAGTACACAGTCGATGTGCAATAGCTGCAGCTGGTTACATTCTGCAACCGAACCGCTGCAAGACAGCCAAACTACCCTATTAACTTACTAGCTGCTGAGGACCAAGTCCAATGACGATCCTCGAGCCTTAAGATAAAAAAGGCCACACCGCCACACAGCGGGAAGAAGGCGCCAAGCCCTTCAACTCTCCACCACGTGGGAGCGGAACACTAGGGTCTGGCAATACCAAACACCATAGAACAACGCAGCGGAGAATCCACTGACCCAGTAATCAAAATTGAAGGCTATAAGGACAGACAATCCTCCTTGCCTTGTAGACCCACAGGTCCTCTAGAATGCTTAGTTGAATGAAAAACAAATGATAACATGAGCACTCGGCACCTTGACCGGACCAGCCAATCAGAACTGTGCCACGTGTCTGAACAGCCACAAGACAAAACCGAACTGAACAAGACCAGCCTGCATCTGGGTCCTAACAGTCAGGCCGCATAAATCCTCCCTCAGAGGGAGAAGGAAACAGACAAACCTAGGACTAACATGTCCCCAAAAACACTTCCGCCAAAGTAACAGAGAGCATCGATCCCAGTTTAAGATTCCCGAAGGAAAATAATAAACAAATAAAAGACATCCTAACCGGATAAAAAGAAAATATAAGGCAACCCGTAGGTTAACGCCCAATAGGAAAACAGGCCTACCGCAGGATCAGCCGAACAGAGCCCTAATCCAAACAAACTGGGAAGGATCTCAAACAAGAACAGTCAGGAGATTACATCATCCCCACGTCTACTGAGATGCACCATTCGAGGCAGACTGAAAATTCCCGTATCCGAGGATAGGATCCTTTAATAACTGAAAAACATGTCTGAGTAGGACGCGAAGACGCGCCACTCTATAACGAAAAGTTCAACACTCAGGGACAGTTACACCCACAGGGAACTGTACAGACCCTCCCCAAGGTGGAAGACCCAGGACAATAGGGCACGAGCACAAACGCATAAACGTCCGGGCTCTGCAGACGAATAATCGCCAAAAAAATAAAATAAATTATGCTTACCTGATAAATGTATTTCTTGACACGGTTAGTCCACGGATCATCATAATTACTGTTGGGAATATCACTCCTGACCAGCAGGAGGCAGCAAATAGCACCACAGCAAAACTGTTAAATACCACTCCTTTACCCACAACCCCCAGTCATTCGACCAAAGGGAAAGGAGAAAGGAAGTAATATAAGGTGCAGAGGAGCCTGAGGTTTATGGGAAAATAAACTGTCTGAAAAATACAGGGCGGGCTAGTGGACTCACTGTATCAAGAAATAAATACATTTATCAGGTAAGCATGAATTTTGTTTTCTTTCTAATGACACGGTGAGTCCATGGATCATCATAATTACTGTTGGGAAGAACCTTTCTCCAAAAAGAAGCCTCAGCCGAAGCAAAAGTATCAAATTTAGAAAATGTAGAAAAAGTGTGTAAAGGTGACCAAGTGGCAGCCTTGCAAATGTGTTCTACAGAAGCTCCATTTTTGAAGGCCCAAGAAGAAGAAGAAGAAACAGCCCTCATGGAATGAGCCGTGATTTTCTCAGGAGGCTGCTGTCCAGCAGTCTCATACGCCAAGCGAATAACACTCCTCAACCAAAAAAGAAAAAAGTAGCCATAGCTTTCTAACCCCTGCGCCTCCCAGAAAAAAACAACAAAGAAGAAGGCTGGTGAAAAACATAATTTATGTAAGAACTTACCTGATAAATTAATTTCTTTCATATTGGCAAGAGTCCATGAGCTAGTGACGTATGGGATATACAATCCTACCAGGAGGTGCAAAGTTTCCCAAACCTCAAAATGCCTATATAAATACACCCCTCACCACACCCACAATTCAGTTTAACGAATAGCCAAGTAGTGGGGTGATAAAGAAAGGAGTAAAAAGCATCAACAAAGGAATCTGGAAATAATTGTGCTTTATACAAAAAAATCATAAACACCATAAAAAAGGGTGGGTCTCATGGACTCTTGCCAATATGAAAGAAATGAATTTATCAGGTAAGTTCTTACATAAATTATGTTTTCTTTCATGTAATTGGCAAGAGTCCATGAGCTAGTGACGTATGTGATAGCAGATACCCAAGATGTGGAACGCCACGCAAGAGACACTAGAGAGGGAGGGAGGGATAAAAATAAACAACAGCCAAATGCTGAAAATTAATCCACAACCCAAAATATAAGTTATTCTCATAAAGAAAAGAAAAACTTAAAACATCAGCAAAAGAGTCAAACTGAAACAGCTGCCTGAAGAATTTTTCTACCAAAAACTGCTTCTGAAGAAGCAAATACATCAAAACGGTAGAATTTAGTAAATGTATGTAAAGAAGACCAAGTTGCCGCTTGCAAATTTAATCTACTGAAGCTTCATTCTTAAAAGCCCACAAAGTGGAGACTGATCTATTAGAATGAGCTGTAATTCTCTGAGGCGGGGCCTAACCCGACTCCAATAAGCTTGAAGAATCAAAAGCTTAAACCAAGAAACCAAGGAAATAGCAGAAGTCTTCCTGAAATCTTAATAGCTTCAATATAATATTTCAAAGCTCTCACCACATCCAAAGAATGTAAGGATCTTTCCAAAGAATTCTTAGGAATAGGACACAACGAAGGGACAACAATTTCTCTACTAATGTTGTTAGAAATCACAACCTTAGGAAATTTTTTTTAATGAAGTCCGCAAAACTGCCTTATCCTGATGATAAATCAGAAAAGGAAATTCACAAGAAAGAGCAGATAGCTCAGAAACTCTTCTAGCAGAAGAGATGGCCAAAGAATGCATAGGCTCAATATGGAGGATCCTGTAAAGCCCTCCAAACCAAATTAAGACTCCAAGGAAGAGAGATTGATTTAAAGACAGGCTTAAATACGAACTAAAGCCTGTACTTTAAATTTCATAGGTATAACATGTACATTAAAAGTTGAAGGAACAACATTAGGAAATGTACTATTAACTGAAGGACACAATATCTGCATGTAAAAGTTTATCATGATAACCAATACAATGGTATTCGGAAATAAAATGCACTTAGCTTTAGTAGAACCGACATCAGGCAGCAAAGTTCCAACAGATACTTCTGAGGCAGGTTCAGATTGAGACATCTTGCAAAATGTAAAATAAAAAACAACATATAAAGCAAAATTTGTCAATTTACTTATATGACAGTTTCAGGAATGGGAAAAAAATGCAAACAGCATAGTCCTCTGACATAGAAAAAGGCAAGAGGCAAAAAGCAATGGGGCAAATAATGAAAAAAATTGAAAACATTTTTGGTGCCATGTCTGGAAATGACACTCGCGTCACTAATGACGCAACCCTGTGTGAACCTCTGCGTCAATTAAGACGCCGGAAATGACGAACTTGCGTCAACGGACGTGCCTTTCACGCCAAAAAATTATTGCGCCAAGAATGACGCAATAAAGTGTAGCATTTGGCGCACCCGCGAGCCTAAGTCAGCCCGCAATTTGAAACAAAGTAGTCAATTGAAAAAAAAGACTAAACCCCAGGTAAGAAAAATATTTTGAGGTTTGGGAAACTTTGCCCCTCCTGGTAGGATTGTATATCCCATACGTCACTAGCTCATGTACTCTTGCCAATTACATGAAAGAAATCCTTAGTCGCCTGCAAATAAAACTTTAACGCACACACCACATCCAGGTTGTGCCACAAACGCTCCTTATGAGAAGGATTAGGACACAAGGAAGGAACAACAATCTCTTGATTAATATTTCTATCCGAAACCACCCTTGGAAGGAAACCTAAAGCAGTAAGCAGTACTACCTTATCAGAATGAAAAATAAGGAAAGGAGATTCACACTAACACTGAAAGCTCCAAAACTCTTCTAGACGAAGAAATAGCAACCAAAAATAAAACCTTTCAGGATAACATTTTAATATCCAAAGAATGCATAGGCTCAAATGGAGCCTGTTGAACTCTAAGAACCAAATTAAGACTCCAAGGAGTAGCAAACTTAAACATAGGCCGGATTCTAACCAGGGCCTGACAAAAAGACTGAACATCTGGCACATCCGTCAGATGCTTGTGCAACAAAATAAAGCAGAAATTTGACCCTTCAAGGTACTTGCAGATAAACCCTTCTCCAGATCCTCCTGGAGAAAAGACAAAATCCTAGGAATCCTAACTCTACTCCAAGAGTAGCCTCTAGATTCACAACAATACAGATATTTACGCCATATCTTATAGTAAATCTTTCTAGTCACAGGCTTACAAGCCTGAATCATAGACTCAATAACCGACTCCATGCTTAGATAATATCAAGCGTTCAATCTCCAAGCATTCAGCTTCAGAGAAACGAGATTTGGATGAAGGAAGGGCCCCTGAAGTAAAGGTAGAAGAGATGACATCTCCACCAGATCTGCATACCAGATGTTTAGCGAGGCCGCGCTGTGCAATGAGAATCACTGACACCCTCTCCTGTCTGATCCGAGCAATGGCCCGAGGAAGCAGAGCAAACAGAGGAAACATAAGCCAGACTGAAATTCCAAGGAACCGCCAGAGTATCTATAAGTACAGCCTGAGGGTCCTTTGACCTTGACCCATACCTTGGAAGCTTGGCATTCTGACGAGATGCCATGAGATCCAACTCCGGCAGTCCCCATCTGAGAATCAAACTGGAAAACACCTCCGGGTGAAGCTCCCCCTCCCCCGGATGAAAAGTCTGTCTGCTCAGAAAATCCGCTTCCCAATTTTCCACCCCTGGGATGTGGATCGCAGACAGACAGCAATTGTGGGTTTCCGCCCACTGAATAATCCTGGCTACCTCTATCATGGCCAAGGAACTCCAAGTTCCTCCCTGATGATTGATGTAAGCCACTGAAGTTATGTTTACAAACAGCCGCCGGGAGTATCAAAGCACATAAAAATAAAAACCGGAACCAGCAAGACTTGAGCCAAATAAACTAATAAACATGAAAAATCCTCTTACAGTGCCCCACGAACTGCCACACAATAACCTGTTTACCAAACAGGAATAATGTACAAGTCCCCATCAGAATTAAACTGTACAAGTGCCAAACTTTCTGCACCCTTTAAAGAAAATAAACATAGCACTTACCTCCACGACCATCTGCCTGACAGCAAGGCAGCTCACAAGGTTTGAAAGGCACCATCCCTCACATGGACCTGTGGAAAAAAGAAAAGATTGAGTAAACCTACTCAGGCTTTCAAAGAAGGGCAGCAACAAACTACTTGGGAGGCACAGTGGGGATTATACCCCACAAGTTCCCAAATACTTTAAAGCCACCACTGCTCTACTGAAGAGACTGACATGGCTAGACCCCAGCAAAGATCAGAACAACCTGCTCTGCTTTGAAAATAAACTCTTGATTGAAGAAATTCATTCAGACACCTAACTTTACCACCTCCTTGTAATTGATACAAGCAAAGAGAATGACTGGGGATTGTGGGTAAGGGAGTGGTATTTAACAGCTTTGCTGTGGCGCTCTTTGCCAACTCCTGCTGGTCATGGGTGATATTCCCAACAGTAATTATGATGATCCGTGGACTCAGCGTGTCATTAGAAATAGGTGGTAGCGAAAACGTGCTGCAACCTCCGGGGGGAGCACGCCCCCCTGCATGGAGGAATAATCATAAACTGGGTTACCCGCATGTGTAGAAGTATGGAGCAGTAGGGAACTCGCCTCTCAGAGGACGGGACCCCCAGAGGCAGATGGCTTAGTTGACCCTTGATTCCCAGAGCCCGAAGAACAAGGCGCTCTCATATGGCATACAGAACAAAACTGGTTGACATGTGTCAACGAGGCCAATCGGGATTCTTCACCGGACCCAGAATCTGAAATTAAAATAGTCTCAGTATCAGAATCCTTCATAACTGAATCTGAAATTTGCAGTGTCTCAGCATCAGAATCCTCCATAACTGGATAGAGGATAAGCAAATATGGACTAAAGAAGTAACCACCTCCTATGACCAGACCCCTGCGAACTAGAATTTCTCCTTTGCCACACGGTCGGGAATGCGGAAATGGAAGACGGAGCGTAACCACGCCCAACCACAAGGTGAACCGTATAGTCCAAAAAAGAGCCTCAATGTTCCAACCACGAGCCCGTAAACACCACACATAAGCAGGTTGAATTACATAACAAACATGATTATATAAACCCCCCTGTTCAATAACCCCACACAGCAGATATTAACCCTTGATTCCAAGATACTAAAGGAGACTCACTGAAACCCTTATGTTAAGTTAGACCCGCAAGGTGGTAGCCTCTCGGGAAGACAATTGCATTACAGTACATTCATAAAGAAAGTAAAATGTAACGATCTTACCGGAATCTACGCCGTGGAACAGGAACACAGCCTTTAAAGTGTGACGGATAGTAGCGTTGCCTCCGCCATGGACTTGAGATAAGAAAGCAGGCAGCAGAGCGAAGTTCGACAACCTCGATTGCTTTAGGAGCTGTTAACATGAGTCGGGATGGTTTCGCAGAAAGACTCTTCCTGCATCTCTAGACTCTAACTTTCATCCAAGCCCTCACTGAGAGACTGAAAGGACTACCTGAAACTCCAGTCCCATGCCGAAGAGTACTAACCTCCATAAGAGACAAAATAAATTCTGACACTTCTCTGCCAACCTCCTAGGATGAAAGGCAAAGAATGACTGGGGGTTGAGGGGAGTGGGAGGAGTATTTAAGCCTTTGGCTGGGGTGTCTTTACCTTCATCTGGTGGCCAGGTTCTTATTTCCCAAAAGTAAAGAATGCAGCTGTGGACTCTTTCCATTTAAGAAGAAAAACATAATTTATGCTTACCTGATAAATTCCTTTCTCCTGTAGTGTAGTCAGTCCACGGGTCATCATTACTTATGGGATATTAACTCCTCCCCAACAGGAAGTGCAAGAGGATCACCCAAGCAGAGCTGCTATATAGCTCCTCCCCTCTACGTCACACCCAGTCATTCGACCGAGAACCAAACGAGAAAGGAGAAACTATAGGGTGCAGTGGTGACTGGAGTATAATTTAAAATTTAGACCTGCCATAAAAAACAGGGCGGGCCGTGGACTGACTACACTACAGGAGAAAGGAATTTATCAGGTAAGCATAAATTATGTTTTCTCCTGTTAAGTGTAGTCAGTCCACGGGTCATCATTACTTATGGGATACCAATACCAAAGCTAAAGTACACGGATGACGGGAGGGACAGGCAGGATCTTTATACGGAAGGAACCACTGCCTGAAGAACCTTTCTCCCAAAAACAGCCTCCGAAGAAGCAAAAGTGTCAAATTTGTAAAATTTGGAAAAAGTATGAAGAGAAGACCAAGTTGCAGCCTTGCAAATCTGTTCAACAGAGGCCTCATTCTTAAAGGCCCAAGTGGAAGCCACAGCTCTAGTAGAATGAGCTGTAATCCTTTCAGGAGGTTGCTGTCCAGCAGTCTCATAGGCTAAACGTATTATGCTACGAAGCCAAAAGGATAGAGAGGTAGCAGATGCTTTTTGACCTCTCCTCTGACCAGAATAAACGACAAACAGGGAAAAAGTTTGGCGAAAATCCTTAGTTGCCTGTAAATAAATTTTCAGGGCACGGACTACGTCCAGATTGTGTAGAAGTCGTTCCTTCTTTGAAGAAGGGTTAGGGCACAATGATGGAACAACAATCTCTTGATTGATATTCTTGTTAGTAACTACCTTAGGTAAGAACCCAGGTTTAGTACGCAGAACTACCTTATCTGAATGAAAAATCAGATAAGGAGAATCACAATGTAAAGCTGATAACTCAGAGACTCTACGAGCCGAGGAAATAGCCATTAAAAACAGAACTTTCCAAGATAACAACTTGATATCAATGGAATGAAGGGGTTCAAACGGAACACCCTGTAAAACGTTAAGAACTAAGTTTAAGCTCCACGGTGGAGCTACAGTTTTAAACACAGGCTTAATCCTAGCCAAAGCCTGACAAAAAGCCTGAACGTCTGGAACTTCTGACAGACGTTTGTGTAAAAGGATGGACAGAGCTGAGATCTGTCCCTTTAAAGAACTTGCAGATAAACCCTTTTCTAAACCCTCTTGTAGAAAAGACAATATCCTAGGAATCCTAACCTTACTCCATGAGTAACTCTTGGATTCACACCAGTGTAAGTATTTACGCCAAATCTTATGGTAAATCTTCCTGGTAACAGGTTTCCTAGCCTGTATTAAAGTATCGATTACTGACTCCGAAAATCCACGCTTTGATAAAATCAAGCGTTCAATTTCCATGCAGTCAGCTTCAGAGAAATTAGATTTTGATGTTTGAAAGGACCCTGAATTAGAAGGTCCTGTCTCAGAGGCAGAGACCAAGGTGGACAGGATGACATGTCCACTAGATCTGCATACCAGGTCCTGCGTGGCCACGCAGGCGCTATTAGAATCACCGATGCTTTCTCCTGTTTGATCCTGGCAATCAAACGAGGAAGCATCGGGAAGGGTGGAAACACATAAGCCATCCCGAAGGTCCAAGGTGCTGTCAAAGCATCTACTAGGACCGCTCCCGGGTCCCTGGACCTGGACCCGTAGCAAGGAAGCTTGGCGTTCTGGCGAGACGCCATGAGATCCATATCTGGTTTGCCCCAACGTCGAAGTAGTTGGGCAAAGACCTCCGGATGAAGTTCCCACTCCCCCGGATGAAAAGTCTGACGACTTAGGAAATCCGCCTCCCAGTTCTCCACTCCTGGAATGTGGATCGCTGACAGGTGGCAAGAGTGAGACTCTGCCCAGCGAATTATCTTTGATACTTCCATCATTGCTAGGGAACTTCTTGTCCCTCCTTGATGGTTGATGTAAGCTACAGTCGTGATGTTGCCCGACTGAAACCTGATGAACCTCCGAGTTGTTAACTGAGGCCAAGCCAGAAGGGCATTGAGAACTGCTCTCAATTCCAGAATGTTTATTGGAAGGAGACTCTCCTCCTGAATCCATGATCCCTGAGCCTTCAGGGAATTCCAGACAGTGCCCCAACCTAGTAGGCTGGCGTCTGTTGTTACAATTGTCCAGTCTGGCCTGCTGAAGGGCATCCCCCTGGACAGATGTGGCCGAGAAAGCCACCATAGAAGAGAATTTCTGGTCTCTTGATCCAGATTCAGAGTAGGGGACAAATCTGAGTAATCCCCATTCCACTGACTTAGCATGTACAATTGCAGCGGTCTGAGATGCAGGCGTGCAAAGGGTACTATGTCCATTGCAGCTACCATTAAGCCGATTACCTCCATGCATTGAGCCACTGACGGGTGTTGAATGGAATGAAGGACACGGCAAGCATTTTGAAGCTTTGTTAACCTGTCTTCTGTCAGGTAAATCTTCATTTCTACAGAATCTATAAGAGTCCCCCAGAAGGGAACTCTTGTGAGTGGTAAAAGAGAACTCTTCTCTTCGTTCACCTTCCACCCATGCGACCTTAGAAATGCCAGTACTAACTCTGTATGAGACTTGGCAGTTTGAAAGCTTGACGCTTGTATCAGAATGTCGTCTAGGTACGGAGCCACCGAAATTCCTCGCGGTCTTAGTACCGCCAGAAGAGAGCCCAGAACCTTTGTGAAGATTCTTGGAGCCGTAGCCAACCCGAATGGAAGAGCTACAAACTGGTAATGCCTGTCTAGGAAGGCAAACCTTAGATACCGGTAATGATCTTTGTGAATCGGTATGTGAAGGTAGGCATCCTTTAAATCCACTGTGGTCATGTACTGACCCTTTTGGATCATGGGTAAAATTGTCCGAATAGTTTCCATTTTGAACGATGGAACTCTTAGGAATTTGTTTAGGATCTTTAAATCCAAGATTGGTCTGAAGGTTCCTTCTTTCTTGGGAACCACAAACAGATTTGAGTAAAACCCTTGTCTGTGTTCCGACCGCGGAACCGGATGGATCACTCCCATTAGTAAAAGATCTTGTACACAGCGTAGAAACGCCTCTTTATTTATCTGGTTTGTTGACAACCTTGAAAGATGAAATCTCCCTTTTGGGGGAGAGGCTTTGAAGTCCAGAAGATATCCCTGAGATATGATCTCTAACGCCCAGGGATCCTGGACATCTCTTGCCCAAGCCTGGGCGAAGAGAGAAAGTCTGCCCCCCACTAGATCCGTTCCCAGATCGGGGGCCCTCACTTCATGCTGTCTTAGGGGCAGCAGCAGGTTTTCTGGCCTGCTTGCCCTTGTTCCAGGTCTGGTTAGGTTTCCAGCCTTGTCTGTAGCGAGCAACAGCTCCTTCCTGTTTTGGAGTAGAGGAAGTTGATGCTGCTCCTGCCTTGAAGTTAAGAAAGGCACGAAAATTAGACTGTCTAGCCCTAGGTTTGGCTCTGTCTTGAGGCAGGGCATGGCCTTTACCTCCTGTAATATCAGCGATAATTTCTTTCAAACCGGGCCCGAATAAAGTCTGCCCCTTGAAAGGTATGTTAAGTAATTTAGATTTAGAAGTAACATCAGCTGACCAGGATTTTAGCCACAGTGCTCTGCGTGCCTGAATGGCGAATCCGGAATTCTTAGCCGTAAGTTTAGTTAAATGTACTACGGCATCAGAAATAAATGAATTAGCTAGCTTAAGGGTTTTAAGCTTGTTTGAAATCTCTTCTATTGGCGCTGAGTCAAGGGTCTCTTCCAGAGACTCGAACCAAAATGCGGCCGCAGCCGTGATAGGCGCAATACATGCAAGGGGTTGCAATATAAAACCTTGTTGAACAAACATTTTCTTAAGGTAACCCTCTAACTTTTTATCCATTGGATCTGAAAAGGCACAGCTATCCTCCACCGGGATAGTGGTACGCTTAGCCAGAGTAGAAACTGCTCCCTCCACCTTAGGGACCGTCTGCCATAAGTCCCGTGTGGTGGCGTCTATTGGAAACATTTTTCTAAATATAGGAGGGGGGGAAAAGGGTACACCGGGCCTATCCCACTCCTTGGTAATAATCTCTGTAAGCCTCTTAGGTATAGGAAAGACGTCAGTACACACCGGTACCGCATAGTATCTATCCAGCCTACATAATTTCTCTGGGATTGCAACCGTGTTACAATCATTCAGAGCCGCTAATACCTCCCCCTAGCAGTACACGGAGGTTTTCTAGTTTAAACTTAAAATTTGAAATGTCTGAATCCAGTCTATTTGGATCAGATCCGTCACCCGCAGAATGAAGCTCTCCGTCCTCATGTTCTGCAAATTGTGACGCAGTATCTGACATGGCCCTAGTATTATCAGCGCACTCTGTTCTCACCCCAGAGTGATCTCGCTTACCCCTAAGTTCTGGCAATTTAGACAAAACTTCAGTCATAACATTAGCCATGTCCTGTAGAGTGATTTGTAATGGCCGCCCTGATGTACTTGGCGTTACAATATCACGCACCTCCCGAGCGGGAGATGCAGGTACTGACACGTGAGGCAAGTTAGTCGGCATAACTTCCCCCTCGTTGTCTGGTGAATGATGTTCAACATGTACAGATTGATTTTTATTTAAAGTAGCATCAATGCAATTAGTACATAAGTTTCTATTGGGCTCCACCTTGGCTTTTACACATATAGCACAGAGATATTCCTCTGAGTCAGACATGTTTAACAAACTAGCAATTAGACTAGCAAGCTTGGAAATACCTTTCAACTAAATTTACAAGTAATATGTAAAACGTACTGTGCCTTTAAGAAGCACAGAAAAAATATGACAGTTGAATAACAGTGAACCGGATTAGTTATAAAAACCAAATTTTCCCGGTAAAAGCATAAAATTAGCAAAGGATTGCACTCATTAGCAATGGATGACTAACCCTTAATATCAGAAAAAACGTATAACATTTAAAATATAAGCGTTTTTATCACAGTCAAAGCACAATCTCACAGGTCTGCTGTGAGTGATTACCTCCCTCAAAATAAGTTTTGAAGACCCCTGAGCTCTGTAGAGATGTTCCGGATCATGCAGGGAGAGAAGACAGACTTGTGACTGAATTTCTGATGCGTAGCAAAAGCGCCAAAATAGGCCCCTCCCACTCACACACAACAGTGAGGGAAGCTCAGTGAAACTGTTTTTAATTTAAAATAAACGACAGCCATGTGGAAAATAACGCCCAAAACAATTTTTCACCAAGTACCTCAGATAATTAAACGATTTAACATGCCAGCAAACGTTTAAAATCTAATTATATGAAATCATTAAAAAGCCTGCTGCTAGTCGTTCACACTGCAAGTTAGGCTAAAAGTTATATGCATACAGTATTGTCCCAGTGAAGTGCCATTCCCCAGAATACTGAAGTGTAAACATATATACATATCAGCCTGATACCAGTTGTTACTACTGCATTTAAGGCTGAACTTACATTATATCGGTATTGGCAGTATTTTCTCAGTCAATTCCATTCCTTAGAAAATAATATACTGCAACATACCTCTTTGCAGGTGTACCTGCCCGCTGTCCCCTGATCTGAAGTTTACCTCACTCCTCAGAATGGCCGAGAACAGCAAAATGAATCTTAGTTACGTCCGCTAAGATCATACAAAACTCAGGTAGATTCTTCTTCAAATTCTGCCTGAGAAGAAACAACACACTCCGGTGCTGTTTAAAATAACAAACTTTTGATTGAAGATATAAAAACTAAGTATAATCACCACAGTCCTCTCACACATCCTATCTATTAGTTGGGTGCAAGAGAATGACTGGGTGTGACGTAGAGGGGAGGAGCTATATAGCAGCTCTGCTTGGGTGATCCTCTTGCACTTCCTGTTGGGGAGGAGTTAATATCCCATAAGTAATGATGACCCGTGGACTGACTACACTTAACAGGAGAAAGAGAACATATTGTAATAGTTGCAACACATGAACTATGAAACGCGGAACACAACTACAGACGAAATAGGTCCTTGAATAAAATTCAACAACCACCTCTCGTACAGGTACAAAGAAAACCCGATGTAACTCCTGAAGGATAAATCCAACCCCAAAGAGTAGAAAGTAGACTTGCCGGTCCTGCCGCAGGAAGTGACCTAGCAAAATAACTGAACACTTGGAAGACCAAGGATTTCTGGAACCAAGTACCAAAATTCAAAACTCCAAGCCTACAGCTTGCTAAACCGGAAACCAATCTTGAGGCCACAATTTCAGTGGAACCCAGAAGAGAACTCGATCGGCTTTCCTCAGGTCCACAGTCTATAACCTCTAGATAGACAAAATGAAACGACGATCGTAAGCAATATCCGTTCTGAAAGAGCACGCTCAGAGAATGAGTTGCCACCAAAAACCGTGGTAGGCCTCCGGCCACCACCAATTCGAGACCCTCCTGTCTACACAGGAGGGACTCACTCAGTCACAAAAAATTTACTAAGAAGTCCCGAATGGTATGAAGCCAGCAAACCAGACCTCATAGCAAAAAAGCTCAACTGGCAGAAAACCCCCAAGATAATTGGAAGGAAATTGAGAGCCACTTACACTCTACTGATGGGGAAGAGACCAAGACAAAACTGCCCTGGAGTACTAGGATAAAGATCCCCCAATACTGGGAGATCAGAACTGAACACTGGAGAATGAAACCCTAACCGGTATCCAAAAGAAAAGACTGCTCAGACAGAACACAAAACCCCCCAATGCTATATCGAAGAAGCGGGCAGGGCTGAACCCATAACCCCCCCCCCAACCGTGCCAATGAAGGCCTGAAGGTGAATTGGAGGGCAGAAAACAAAGGATTCTAACTCGGCAAGTTCAAAGGCAAAGAGCCTTACTGTCTGAAAGACCAAGCTGTGTCCACACCAGAAACTCAGGTCTAGGTCCACCTCTGAAGGTGGAATCAGCAGAAAGCAATCCCAAAAAAAAACTACTAAGACATTGGAAAACCCAGAACCCTCAAGACTCGGGAGCCACCACAACACCTATAAACAGGCTACTGCCACATTAAACCTCAGATCCCAAAGAAACTTAGGATCCAAACCCGGGTCTGCTTAAACAAGGAAGTAATAAATGGGTATCCAGCAACAGCAGCTGGATTTGATCCCTCAACCCTTGAGTTGCAAAGCCACAGAGATAACCAGGCTACGCTGGACTGCTCTAGGCCAGAAAGATATCTTCGGTCTAAATCCCGGTAGAAGAACCGTGGACTCGCACTGACCAAAGAGATCCAATAAGCTCTGCCTAAAATCATCAGACCCAGAAAGGATGGGAAAAAACCCTCCCCTATTGGTCCACACCAACAGTGTAAAGACACTGTGAAGAGTACCGGTACAAGACTCCAAAAGTCACCTATCCAGAAGGCCTGAAGGAAAGGCTCAACTCCCTCTAGGACCCCCGTACCCCTATGATCCAGCATCAAGTGCCCATCCAAATGAACCTAAGACAGGTCCTGCCTGTTCTCTGGTATAGACGGACCTGCTCTGCCTGGACAAAAAGAGCTCCTTCTCTAAGGTAGAAGGGAAGAACAGACTTAATACCCAAAACAGGTCCTGCCCATCATCAAGGGTACGGCACGTTTGTCATAAAAAACAAAAAGTAATTCTTAAGTCCCAGCAGTGCTAGGAAACTGAGAATAACAAAATGGAAATAAGCTCTGAGGCTTAACCTTCATTTCTAGAAAATCGAGGGAACATCACCCCGACACCTAGAAGCTTCCATTGGAAACTCCAACAATCCCTGAATATCAAAGTCGATAGTACGAAGAATCCCAAGTGACGAAACAGCCTTCAAAGAATAGCCTGTAATATGACACAATCCCCCATAGAGCGCAGAAACTGGGATTCTAAATAAACAAACAAAAAAGGCCGACAAGGAATAGGATCCCGTCCTTCCCTCGTCTAGTTACTATCTTATCAGATTTAGAGGACTGAGATGCAACTGACGGATCAGTACTAGGCACCTCTAACATTGCCAAAACCTCTCAGGAGTAAACGCAGGCATGTCAATCTAAATACTAATCCCTCCGCAGACAGAGGACCCAAGTCAGCAGACTCCGACCCAGGAGCATCTCCCTCTGAAGGAACCGCATCCTCAGAGTACTGATAGGATACAATCATTATTTAACACAAGTGTCCATGGGCAGGAGAGCCCAAATTACCCCTTCGCTTACGCGTAGCAGGGATAGGTAACATAGCTAAGGCTGTAGAGATGGCCATGTGGAACTGCGTAGTAACCTCTGGTGTAAACAAACCCCTTACAGGCGAAGGAGGGTCGGAGCCCAGGACAACTGCATATGTAGGAACATAATCTAGGAAAAACACCTCACTGGATGAAGAATCCTCAGAGGTGGATGGCTCAGTGGTCTCTAACATCTCAACATTGGTTGATGAGAACACCCTATTGCGGCATACAGAACATAATTGAGAGGGCTGGAGTAACCGGGCCTCCTCACAATATACACAGGTATCAAAATCTGTATTGGAGGAATCCCCTAAAATATCAGAATCCTCCATAACTCGTCTATATCAAATTATAGAAAAGGAAAAACAACTGGCATCTTATACCCTTAATGGCTGCGGCACTCACCATCTCCTATGACCCAGACAGATAGAGAAGATAAGATGCTCCTCTCCAAAGCCACCCGGTCAGGAATCGGAAAATAGGAAAAAAACGTGACCACTCGCAGTCACATGGTACTCATGCAGGACCTGGTCCTGTTAAGGAAAAAATGTGCCATCTTAAAAAAAAACAAAAAAAAAACAAACTGCGCAGCTCTCCAATGAGAATAACCTGTATGTTCCGTATTAGCCTAGGAGCCCAAACGTTCTTACACATAAGCAGTCAAATCACATAACAATATACGATTAAAAGGTCCCACTGTTCAATAATCCCCCTTACGAGATATTAACCCTTGATTCCATAAAGATAAAGGAGTCCCACTGTGACCCTGTCTTCTATCGTTAACAAGTGTGTAAAAAAATGAAACGATCTTACCGGAATATATGCCGTGGAACAGTGACACGGTCCTTCAAGTTTGACAGATTGTAGCAGCGCTTCTGACATGGACTTGAGTAAAGAAAGCAGGCAGCGAAACTCATCAACGCTGATTGCTTAAGGAGCTGTTAATATGAGTCTGGATGGGTTCGCAGAAAGACTCTCCCTGCACTAACTTTCATCAATGCTCTCACTGAGAGGCTGACAAGACTACTTAAAACTCCAGTTCCATCTCGAAGAGTACTACCCTCCATAAGGAACTACTCCGAAAACTTCTGACACTTCTCTGCCAACGTCCTGTGACGAAAGGCAAAGAATGACGTTCTGTATTCCCAGAAGTAATGAATGTAGCTGTGGACTCTCCCTGTATTTAGAAGGAAACTATGCATCCAACCTCCACACCGACAGAGATTTGAAATTACTCTTGGAAGTAGAATGGAGGAAACAGTTACGCTAGATAACAGTTCCATGGGCACCCCAAGACGTCTATCATTTGAGCCTGTGGATCTTGCACAATACATTGGAAGTTTGTGATTTAAACATTTAAAGATCTATGTCTGGTAGACCCCATTTGAACATTTATTGATCGAAGATGTCCTGATTGAGAGAAAACTCTCGGGGATGAACTGACTGGATGGCTTAGGTAATCCTCTTCCCAGTTCACTCCTGGAATGTGAACTGCTGACAGGGAGCATTGATTCCGCTCTGCCCAAGACAGAATCTGGGACACATCCTGCATAGTCAGTTAACTGTGGGTTCCCCCTTGATTATTTATGTAGGCCACCGCCGTGATATTGTCCGACTAGAAACTGAAACCTTTCTTCTTTTATAAGGGGCCAGGAGTGAAGAATTGCTGTTACTGAATATTGAGGGGACCAAACTCATTGCGCTTTTTGAGAAATCTAGACCCCGTCCAGGCTGAAAGACTGGCATCAGTCATCACAGTGATTGAGTAAAATTGAAGCACACAACTATTGCAAAGTTGATTGGCCAGGCACAATGGAAGTTTGCAAAACAGATACAAAATAGTACAGGGAGCGTTATCAGTAGAACACACTTCCATAGTTTGAGAGGTGAACAGATTCACTGGGTTCCATTGTATGCAAAACTTACAGTATAGCAGAGTATGAACACCTACACTGTTAAATAATAATGGTAGAAAGCGCTCTACACTTGCCAATTAACATTTCTGAAACCTGCAATTTATATAAAGGGTAAGGAAATACCTATGCCCTAGAAAGTTTCACACTGACAAAATGCAACATGTGACCCCATGGCAGCTCCTGCATTGGTATACACTCCCCTCCAGTAACAGAACACAGATTCTGGCACAATTTTGAATTAAAAACAGGCAGATGTTTGAAATTCCTTTCTTCCGCATCTGCAGTCCACTGTCTACCTTGTGGATCCACTGCAGGGCAGGTACAGCTTCACAGGTATGACAGACTCAGCCAACCTCTGACAGGGATCTGTAGAAAAAGAGTAACCAACCCTGGTTTTCTATCAAGGGGTAGCATAAATGTTAGAAGGTAAGGACTACCTTGCTGTCTTCTAACGGCTAAAACCACAATTACTCTTACTAAAGAGGATTACATGGACACAGCATAGCCCCAAACCTTGCTTGCAGAGAAAAGTAGCCATTAAAGAATTAAATATCTTCAGACACCATCTTCGCACATCCTCCAGATGAACAAAGAATAACTGGGGCTTATGGGAAGTAGGAGAGATACTTAACAGTTCTGGGGTGTTCTTTGAATCCTCCTGGTGGCCAGGAGTTGAATTCCCACTGGTAATTGGAATGGATTTGTGGACTCTCCATGCCATTTGAAAGAAAAAACAATTTATGCTTACCAGATAAATTCCTTTCTTTCCGGATACAGAGAGTCCACGGCTTCATTCCTTAATGTTGGGAAATACAACACCTGGCCACCAGGAGGAGGCAAAGACACCCCAGCCAAAGTCTTAAATATCCCTCCCACTTCCTCATTACCCAAGTCATTCTGCCGAGGGAACAAGGAAAAGTAGGAGAAACATTAGGGTATAAAAGGTGCCAGAAGAATAAAATAAATAGGGGACCGGCAATAGACCAGAAAAAACGTGCGGGGCCGTGGACTCTCCCTATCCAGAAGGAAAGGAATTTATCTGGTAAGCATAAATTATGTTTTCCTTCCTAAGATAGGGAGAGTCCATGGCTTCATTCCTTACTGTTGGGAAAACTTTACCCAAGCTCCAGAGGACACCGAATGAATAACGGGACAGAAAAAAAAGGAAGAGGCGGACCCAATTCTGAGGGCACCACAGCCTGCAAAACCTTTTTCGCGAAAGCTGCTTCAGCCGAAGCAAAAACATCAAAATTGTAAAATTTTGAAAAAGTATGTAAGGAGGACCTTGTTCTTAAAGGCCCAAGAGGAAGCCACTGCTCTGGTGGAATGAGCCGTTGTCCTCTCAGGACGCCGATGCCCCGCTGTCTCGTAAGCTAAGCGGATAACACTCCTTAACCAAAAAGATAGGGAAGTCGAAGTAGCCTTCTGCCCCTTACGATTCCCCCGAATAGACAACGAACAAAGAGGAAGATTGTCTAAACTCCTTAGTAGCCTGAAGATAGAACTTCAAAGCGCGAATCACATCCAAATTGTGAAGTAAGCATTCCTTCCATGGAGGAGGATTAGGACAAGGAAGGAACCACAATCTCCTGATTGATGTTGCGATCTGACACCACCTTAGGAAGAAAACCTAATTTAGTACGTAAAACTGCCTTATCTGCATGAAAAATCAGATAAGTGGGCTCACATTGCAAAGCAGAGATCTCAGAAACTCGCTGCGCAGAGGCATTAGCCAATAAAAAAAGAGAACCTTCCAAGATAATTTAATGTCAACGGAATGCAGAGGCTCAAAACCCAAAGAACAAGATTTAGACTCTAAGGAGTAGCCCCAGATCTAAACACAGGTCTGATCCTAATCAGAGCCTTAAAGGGACATGAAACCCAAAATTTTTCTTTCATGATTCAGATAGAGAATTTAATTTTAAATAAACTTCCAATTTACTTTATTTCATTTGCTTCCTTCTCTTGTTTTCCTTGGCTGAAAAGTTTATCTTTGCAAGCTAAGGAGCAGCAAAAAAACCTAGGTTCTAGCTGCTGATTGGTGGCTGCATATATATACTGATTGTCATTGGCTCACCTATGGGTCCAGTTAGAAACCAGTAGTGCATTGCTGCTCCTTCAACAAATAATACCAAGAGAATTAAACAAATTAGATAATAGAAGTAAATTAGAAAGTTGTTTAAATTTGTATTCTCTATCTGAATCATTAAAGAAATAAGAAAATGGGTTTCATGTCCTTTTAACCCCTTAAGGACCACAACACTTTTCCATTTTCTGACCGTTTGGGACCAGGGCTATTTTTACATTTCTGCAGTGTTTGTTTAGCTGTAATTTTCTTCTTACTCATTTACTGTACCCACACATATTTTATATACGGTTTTTCTCACCATTAAATGGACTTTCTAAAGATACCATTTTAATCATCCTAAAAGGACAGGTATGTTTGTCAGATGCAGTCATGCACAGTAGAGACTGCGCGAGGACAAACATACCTGGCCTTGAGCAACAGAGAGGATGAGCGCCGTAGTGGGGGGTGTGGCCGGCCGAGCCACGAGGAGACGTGGCCTGCGGGCGTGACAAGGGACGTGGCAGTGAGATAGCGACAAAGAGGAAGGACAAAGAAGAAAAGAGAGGGAGGATAGAGAGCAAAAGAGGGTAGAGCAATAAAGGGGGGTGAGGAGAGAGAGCAAAAGAGGGAGAGACAGAGCAAAAGAGGGGGGAGAGGAGAGAGAGCAAAAGAGGGGGGAGAGGAGAGAGAGCAAAAGAGGAGGGAGAGGAGAGAGAGCAAAAGAGGGGGAGAGAGGGCAAAAGAGGGGGAGAGAGGGCAAAAGAGGGGGGAGAGAAAGAGCAAAAGAGGGGGGAGAGAAAGAGCAAAAGAGGGGGGAGAGAAAGAGCAAAAGAGGGGGGAGAGAAAGAGCAAAAGAGGGGGGAGAGAAAGAGCAAAAGAGGGGGGAGAGAAAGAGCAAAAGAGGGGGGAGAGAAAGAGCAAAAGAGGGGGGAGAGAAAGAGCAAAAGAGGGGGGAGAGAAAGAGCAAAAGAGGGGGGAGAGAAAGAGCAAAAGAGGGGGGAGAGAAAGAGCAAAAGAGGGGGGAGAGAAAGAGCAAACGAGGGGGGAGAGAAAGAGCAAAAGAGGGGGGAGAGAAAGAGCAAACGAGGGGGGAGAGAAAGAGCAAACAAGGGGGGAGAGAAAGAGCAAAAGAGGGGGAAGAGAAAGAGCAAAAGAGGGGGAAGAGAAAGAGCAAAAGAGGGGGAAGAGAAAGAGCAAAAGAGGGGGGAGAGAGAGCAAAAGAGGGGGGAGAGAGAGCAAAAGAGGGGGGAGAGAAAGAGCAAACGAAGGGGGAGAGAAAGAGCAAAAGAAGGGGGAGAGAAAGAGCAAAAGAGGGGGGAGAGAAAGAGCAAACGAAGGGGGAGAGAAAGAGCAAAAGAAGGGGGAGAGAAAGAGCAAAAGAGGGGGGAGAGAAAGAGCAAAAGAGGGGGGAGAGAAAGAGCAAGAGAGGGGGGAGAGAAAGAGCAAGAGAGGGGGGAGAAAAAGAGCAAAAGTGAGGGGAGAAAAAAGCAAGAGAGAGGGGAGAGAAAGAGCAAAAGAGAGGGGAGAGAAAGAGCAAAAGAGAGGGGAGAGAGAGCAAAAGAGAGGGGAGAGAGAGCAAAAGAGGGGAGAGAGAGAGCAAAAGAGGGGAGAGAGAGAGCAAAAGAGAGGGGAGAGAGAGAGCAAAAGAGAGGGGAGAGAGAGAGCAAAAGAGAGGGGAGAGAGAGAGCAAAAGAGAGGGGAGAGAGAGCAAAAGAGGGGAGAGAGCAAAAGAGGGGAGAGAGCAAAAGAGGGGGAGAGAGCAAAATAGAGAGCAAAAGAGGGGAGAGAGAGCAAAAGAGGGGAGAGAGAGCAAAAGAGGGGAGAGAGAGCAAAAGAGAGGGGGGAAAGAGAGAGCAAAAGAGAGGGGGGAAAGAGAGAGCAAAAGAGAGGGGGGAAAGAGAGCAAGTGGTGGGACCGCTGTACTGCAAAAAATGGCCCGTGTACACAGGCTTTAGGACTAGTATATCATTTAGTATAAACATTTTTATAAAATGGAAAAAAATGTATGTATGAACTTACCAGATAAATACATTTCTTTCATACTGGCAAGAGTCCATGAGCTAGTGACGTATGGGATATACAATCCTACCAGGAGGGGCAAAGTTTCCCAAACCTCAAAATGTCTATAAATACACCCCTCACCACACCCACAATTCAGTTTAACAAATAGCCAAGTAGTGGGGTGATAAAGGAGTAAAAAGCATCAAAAAACAAATTTGGTAATAATTGTGCTTTATACAAAAAAATCATAACCACCATAAAAAGGGTGGGTCTCATGGCCTTTTGCCATAAGGAAAGAAATGAATTTATCAGGTAAGTTCTTACATAAATTATGTTTTCTTTCATGTAATTGGCAAGAGTACATGAGCTAGTGACATATGGGATAGTAATACCCAAAATGTGGAACTCCACAGAAGAGTCAATAGAGAGGGAGGGATAAAAATAATAACAGCCATTTTCCCCTGAAAAAAATTAATCTACAACCCAAAATAAGTTTATTCTCAAAAATGAAAAGAAAGACAAACATAAGCAGAGGAATCAAACTGAAACAGCTACCTGAAGAACTTTTCTACCAAAAAGCTTCAGAGGAAGCAAATACATCAAAACAGTAGAATTTAGTAAAATGTATGCAAATTAGACCAAGTTGCTGCTTTGCAAATCTGATCAACTGAAGCTTCATTCTTAAAAGCCCACAAAGTGGAGACTGATCTAGTACAATGAGCTGTAATTCTCTTAAGCAGGGCCTGACCCGACTCCAAATAAGCCTGATGAATCAAAAGCTTTAACCAGGATGCCAAGGAAATGGCAAAAGCTTTCTGACCTTTCCTAGGACCAGAAAAGACAACAAATAGACTAGAAGTCTTCCTGAGTAGCTTCAACATAATATTTCAAAGCTCTTACAACATCCAAAGAATGTAAGGATCTCTCCAAAAAATTCTTAGGATTAGGACACAAAGAAGGAAAAACAATTTCTCTATTAATGTTGTTAGAATTCACAACCTTAGGTAGAAATTTAAATGAAGTCCGCAAAACTGCCTTATCCTGATAGAAAATCAAAAAAGGAGATTCACAAGAAAGAGCAGATAATTTGGAAACTCTTCTAGCAGAAGAGATGGCCAAAAAGAACACCACTTTCCAAGAAAGTAGTTTAATGTCCAAAGAATGCATAGGGGGATATTTATCAAAGTCTGGCGGACCTGATCCGACAGTGCGGATCAGGTTCGCCAGACCTTGCTGAATACGGAGAGCAATACGCTCTTGTGAGCTGCTGGTGCAATGCCGCCCCCTGCAGACTCATGGCCAATCAGCTGCCAGCAGGGGGGTGTCAATCAACCCGATCGTACTCGATCGGGTTGAATTACGGCGATGTCTGTCCGACTGCTCAGAGCAGATGGACAGGTTATGGAGCAGCGGACCGCTGCTTCATAACTGCTGTTTCTGGTGAGCCTGCAGGCTCGCCAGAAACACGGGGCATCAAGCTCCATTCGGAGCTTGATAGATAGGCCCCATAGGCTCAAATGGAAGAGCCTGTAAAGCCTTCAAAACCAAATTAAGACTCCAAGGAGGAGAGATTGATTTAATGACAGGCTTGATATGGACCAAAGCCTGTACAAAACAGTGAATATCAGGAGGCTTAGCAATCTTTCTGTGAAATAAAACAGAAAGAGCAGAGATTTGTCCTTTCAAGGAACTTGCAGACAAACCTTTATCCAAACCATCCTGAAGAAACTGTAAAATTCTAGGAATTCTAAAAGAATGCCAGGAGAATTTATGAGAAGAACACCATGAAATATAAGACTTCAAAACTCGATAATAAAGCTTCCTAGAAACAGATTTACAAGCCTGTAACATAGTATTTAATCATTGAGTCAGAGAAACCTCTATGACTAAGCACTAGGTGTTCAATTTCCATACCTTCAAATTTAATGATTTGAGATCCTGATGGAAAAACGGACCTTGAGACAGGAGGTCTGGTCTTGAAGGAAATGGCCAAGGTTGGCAACTGGACATCCGAACAAGATCTGCATACCAAAACCAGTGAGGCCATGCTGGAGCTACCAGCAACACAAATGATTGTTCCATGATGATCTTGGAAATCACTCTTGGAGGAAGAACTAGAGGCAAGAAGATATAAGCAGGTTGGTAACACCAAGGAACTGCTAACGCATCCACCACCATCCATCCCTGGACCTGGACAGGTACCTGGGAAGTTTCTTGTTTAGATGGGAAGCCATCAGATCTATTTCTGGAAGACCCCACATCTGAACAATCTGACCACTCCCCCGGATGTAAAGTCTGACGGCTGAGATAATACGCTTCCCAATTGTCTACACCTGGGATATGAACCCCAGAAATTAGACAGGAGCTGGATTCTGCCCAAGAAAGTATCCAAGATACTTCTTTCATAGCTTGGGGACTGAGTCCCACCCTGATGATTGACATATGCCACAGTTGTGATATTGTCTGTCTGAAAACAAATGAATGGTTCTCTCTTCAACAGAGGCTACACCTGAAGAGCCCTGAAAATAGCACAGAGTTCTAAAATATTGATTGGTAACCTCGCCTCTTGAGATTTCCAAACCCCTTGTGCTGTCAGAGATCCCCAGACAGTTCCCCAGCCTGAAAGACTTGCATCTGTTGTGATCACAGTCCAGGTTGGACAAAAAAAAGAGGCGCCTTGAACTATACGATGGTGATCTAACCACCAAGTCAGAGAGAGTCGAACATTGGGATTTAAGGATATTAATTGTGATATCTTTGTATAATCCCTGCACCATTGATTCAGCATACAAAGCTGTAGAGGTCTCATATGAAAACGAGCAAAGGGGATCGCGTCCGATGCTGCAGTCATGAGAACTAAAACTTCCATGCACATAGCTACTGAAGGGAATGATTGAGACTGAAGATTCCGACAAGCTGAACCCAATTTTAGTCATCTCTTGTCTGTTAGAGACAGAGTCATGGACACTGAATCTATCTGGAAACCTAAAAAGGTGACCCTTGTCTGAGGAATCAATACTTTTTGGTAAAATTGATCCTCCAACCATGTCTTTGAAGAAACAACACTAGTTGATTTGTGTGAGATTCTGCAGAATGTAAAGACTGAGCTAGTACCGAGGTATTGTCCAAATAAGGAAACACCGCAATACCCTGTTCTCTGATTACAGAGTAGGGCACTGAGAACCTTTGAAAAAAACATAATTTATGTAAGAACTTACCTGATAAATTCATTTCTTTCATATTAGCAAGAGTCCATGAGCTAGTGACGTATGGGATATACATTCCTACCAGGAGGGGCAAAGTTTCCCAAACCTCAAAATGCCTACAGATACACCCCTCACCACACCCACAAATCAGTTTAACAAATAGCCAAGAAGTGGGGTGATAAGAAAAAAGTGCGAAAGCATAAAAAATAAGGAATTGGAATAATTGTGCTTTATACAAAAAAATCATAACCACCACAAAAAAGGGTGGGCCTCATGGACTCTTGCTAATATGAAAGAAATGAATTTATCAGGTAAGTTCTTACATAAATTATGTTTTCTTTCATGTAATTAGCAAGAGTCCATGAGCTAGTGACGTATGGAATATAAATACCCAAGATGTGGAGCTTCCACGCAAGAGTCACTAGAGAGGGAGGGATAAAATAAAGACAGCCAATTCCGCTGAAAAAATAATCCACACCCCAAAATAAAGTTTTAATCTTTATAATGAAAAAAAACCTGAAATTATAAGCAGAAGAATCAAACTGAAACAGCTGCCTGAAGTACTTTTCTACCAAAAACTGCTTCAGAAGAAGAAAACACATCAAAATGGTAGAATTTAGTAAAAGTATGCAAAGAAGACCAAGTGGCTGCTTTGCAAATCTGATCAACCGAAGCTTCATTCCTAAACGCCCAGGAAGTAGAAACTGACCTTGTAGAATGAGCTGTAATCCTTTGAGACGGAGTTTTCCCCGACTCGACATAAGCATGATGAATCAAAGATTTTAACCAAGATGCCAAAGAAATGGCAGAAGCCTTCTGACCTTTCCTAGAACCGGAAAAGATAACAAATAGACTAGAAGTCTTTTGGAAATCCTTAGAAGCTTCAACATAATATTTCAAAGCTCTAACTACATCCAAAGAATGCAACGATCTCTCCTTAGAATTCTTAGGATTAGGACACAATGAAGGAACCACAATTTCTCTACTAATGTTGTTAGAGTTCACAACTTTAGGTAAAAATTTAAATGAAGTTCGCAACACCGCCTTATCCTGATGAAAAATCAGAAAAGGAGATTCACAAGAAAGAGCAGATAGCTCTGAAACTCTTCTAGCAGAAGAGATGGCCAAAAGGAACAAGACTTTCCAAGAAAGTAATTTAATGTCCAGAGAATGCATAGGTTCAAACGGAGGAGCTTGTAAAGCCCTCAGAACCAAATTCAAACTCAAAGGAGGAGAGATAGACTTAATAACAGGTTTGATACGAATCAAAGCCTGAACAAAACAATGAATATCAGGAAGATTAGCAATCTTTCTATGAAACAACACAGAAAGAGCAGAAATTTGTCCTTTCAAAGAGTTTGCAGACAAACCCTTATCCAGACCATCCTGAAGAAATTGTAATATTCTAGGAATTCTAAAAGAATGCCAGGAAAAATGATGAGAAGAGCACCAAGAAATGTAAATCTTCCAGACTCGATAATATATCTTCCTAGATACAGCTTTGCGAGCCTGTAACATAGCATTATAGTATGACTGAGAATCAAGCGTTCAATCTCCATACCTTCAAATTAAAGGATTTGAGATCCTGATGGAAAAAAGGACCTTGCGACAGAAGGTCTGGTCTTAACGGAAGAGTCCACGGTTGGCAAGAAGCCATTCGAACAAGATCTGCATACCAAAACCTGTGAGGCCATGCTGGAGCCACCAGCAGAACAAAGAACGCTCCTTTAGAATCTTGGAAATCACTCTTGGAAGAAGAACTAGAAGCGGAAAAATATAGGCAGGATGATACTTCCAAAGAAGTGACAATGCATCCACTGCCTCCGCCTGAGGATCCCTGGATCTGGACAGATACCTGGGAAGTTTCTTGTTTAGATGAGAAGCCATCAGATCTATTTCTGGAAAACCCCAGATTTGAACAATCTGAAGAAATACCTCTGGGTGAAGAGACCATTTGCCCGGATGTAACGTCTGGCGACTGAGATAATCCGCTTCCCAATTGTCTATACCTGGGATGTGAACCGCAGAAATTAGACAGGAGCTGGATTCCGCCCAAGCAAGTATCCGAGATACTTCTTTCATGGCCAGAGGACTGTGAGTCCCCCCTTGATGATTGACATATGCCACGGTTGTGACATTGTCCGTCTGAAAACAAATGGACGACTCTCTCTTTAGAAGAGGCCACGACTGAAGAGTCCTGAAAATCGCACGGAGTTCCAAAATGTTGATTGGTAATCTCACCTCCTGAGATTCCCAAACCCTCTGTGCTGTCAGAGACCCCCATACAGCTCCCCAACCTGTCAGACTTGCATCTGTTGAGATCACAGTCCAGGTCGGAAGAACAAAAGAAGCCCCCTGAACTAAACGATGATGGTCTGTCCACCACGTGAGAGAGTGTCGTACGTTCGGTTTTAAAGATATTAATTGAGATATCTTTGAATAATCCCTGCACCACTGGTTCAGCATACAGAGCTGAAGAGGTCGCATGTGAAAACGAGCAAAGGGGATCGCGTCCGATGCAGCAGTCATAAGACCTAGAATTTCCATGCATAAGGCTACCGAAGGGAATGATTGAGACTGAAGGTTTCGACAAGCTGAAACCAATTTCAGACGTCTCTTGTCTGTCAATGACAGAGTCATGGACACTGAATCTATCTGGAAACCTAAAAAGGTTACCCTTGTCTGAGGAATCAACAAACTCTTTGGTAAATTGATCCTCCAACCATGTTCTTGAAGAAACGACAAGTCGATTCGTATGAGATTTTGCTAAATGTGAAGACTGAGCAAGTACCAAGATATCGTCCAAATAAGGAAATACCACAATACCCTGTTCTCTGATTACAGATAGTAGGGCACCGAGAACCTTTGTCAAAATCCTTGGAGCTGTTGCTAGGCCAAACGGCAGAGCCACAAACTGGTAATGCTTGTCTAGAAAAGAGAATCTCAGAAACTGATAGTGATCTGGATGAATCGGAATATGCAGATATGCATCCTGTAAATCTATTGTGGACATATAATGCCCTTGCTGAACAAAAGGCAGAATAGTCCTTATAGTCACCATTTTGAATGTTGGTATTCTTACATAATGATTCAATATTTTTAGATCCAGAACTGGTCTGAAGGAATTCTCCTTCTTTGGTACAATGAAGAGATTTGAGTAAAACCCCAGCCCCTGTTCCAGAAGTGGAACTGGCATAATTACTCCAGCCAACTCTAGATCTGAAACACATTTCAGAAATGCTTGAGCCTTCACTGGATTTAAAGGAACGCGAGAAAGAAAAAATCTTCTTGCAGGGGGCCTTATCTTGAAACCTATTCTGTACCCTTGTGAAACAATGTTCTGAATCCAAAGACTGTGAATCGAATTGATCCAAATTTCTTTGAAAAATCGTAATCTGCCCCCTACCAGCTGGGCTGGAATGAGGGCCGCACCTTCATGTGGACTTGGGAGCTGGCTTTTGCTTCCTAAAAGGCTTGGATTTATTCCAGACTGGAGATGGTTTCCAAACCGATACTGTTCCTGTAGGGGAAGGATCAGGCTTTTGTTCCTTATTGTGACGAAAGGAACGAAAACGATTAGCAGCCCTATATTTACCTTTACATTTTTTATCCTGTGGTAAAAAAGTTCCTTTCCCCCCAGTAACAGTTGAAATAATAGAATCCAACTGTGAACCAAACAATTTATTACCTTGGAAAGAAAGGGAAAGCAAAGTTGACTTAGAAGACATATCTGCATTCCAAGTTTTAAGCCATAAAGCTCTTCTAGCTAAAATAGCTAAAGACATATACCTGACATCAACCCTAATAATGTCAAAGATGGCATCACAAATAAAGTTGTTAGCATGTTGAAGAAGATTAACGATGCTATGAGAATTATGATCTGTTACTTGTTGTGCTAAAGCCTCCAACCAGAAAGTTGAAGCTGCAGCAACATCCGCCAAAGATATAGCAGGTCTAAGAAGATTACCTGAACATAAATATGCTTTTCTTAGAAAGGATTCAATTTTCCTATCTAAAGGATCCTTAAAGGAAGTACTATCTGCCGTAGGAATAGTAGTACGTTTAGCAAGAGTTGAGATAGCCCCATCAACCTTAGGGATTTTGTCCCAAAACTCTAATCTGTCAGATGGCACAGGATATAATTTCTTAAACCGTTTAGAAGGAGTAAATGAATTACCCAGATTATTCCATTCCCTGGAAATTACTTCAGAAATAGCATCAGGGACGGGAAAAACCTCCGGAATAACTTCAGGAGATTTAAAAACCGTGTTTAAACGTTTAGATTTAGTAACAAGAGGACCAGAATCCTCTATTTCTAATGCAATTAAGACTTCTTTAAGTAAGGAACGAATAAATTCCATTTTAAATAAATATGAAGATTTATCAGTATCAATCTCTGAAACAGAATCATCTGAACCAGAGAAATCATCATCAGAAACAGAATCAGAATGATGATGTTCATTTAAAAGATCATCTGAAAAATGAGAAGTTTTAAAAGACCTTTTACGTTTACTGGAAGGAGGAATAACAGACATAGCCTTCTTAATAGATTTAGACACAAAATCTCTTATATTAACAGGAACACCCTGAGTATTAGATGTTGATGGAACAGCAACAGATAATGGAACACTACTAAAGGAAATGTTATCTGCATTAGCAAGTTTATCATGACATTCATCACAAACAACAGCCGGAGGAACAGTTACCACAAGTTTACAGCAAACACACTTAACTTTGGTAGATCCAGCATCAGGCAGCGATTTTCCAGAAGTAGCTTCTGATTCAGGGTCAATCTGAGACATCTTGCAATATGTAATAGAAAAAACAACATATAAAGCAAAATTGATCAAATTCCTTAAATGACAGTTTCAGGAATGGGAAAAAATGCCAATGAACAAGCTTCTAGCAACCAGAAGCAATAAACAACTAGACTGAAATAATGTGGAGACAATAATGATGCCCAAATTTTTTAGCGCCAAAAAAAGACGCCCACATTATTTGGTGCCTAAATGCTTTTTGGCGCCAAATGACGCCGCATCCGGTGACGCCAACATTTTTGCCGCAAAAAACATCAAAAACATGATGCAACTTCCGGCGACAAGTATAAAAAATTTGCGCCAAAAAAAGTCAGCGCCAAAAATGACGCAATAAAATGAAGCATTTTCAGCCCCCGCGAGCCTAACAGCCCACAGGGAAAATAGAGTCAAATTTTTGAGGTAAGAAAAAATTGATAATTCATATGCATTATCCCAAATAATGAAACGGACTGTCTGAAATAAGGTATATTGAACATCCTGAATCAAGGCAAATAAATGTTTAAACACATATATTTAGAACTTTATATAAAAGTGCCCAACCATAGCTTAGAGTGTCACAAAAAATAAGACTTACTTACCCCAGGACACTCATCTACATATAGTAGATAGCCAAACCAGTACTGAAACGAGAATCAGTAGAGGTAATGGTATATAAGAGTATATCGTCGATCTGAAAAGGGAGGTAAGAGATGAATCTCTACGACCGATAACAGAGAACCTATGAAAGAGACCCCGTAGGAGATCATTGAATTCAAATAGGCAATACTCTCTTCACATCCCTCTGACATTCACTGCACACTGAGAGGAAAACCGGGCTCCAGTCTGCTGCGAAGCGCATATCAACGTAGAATCTAGCACAAACTTACTTCACCACCTCCAAGGGAGGCAAAGTTTGTAAAACTGATTTGTGGGTGTGGTGAGGGGTGTATTTGTAGGCATTTTGAGGTTTGGGAAACTTTGCCCCTCCTGGTAGGAATGTATATCCCATACGTCACTAGCTCATGGACTCTTGCTAATTGCATGAAAGAAATTCTTGGAGCTGTCGCTAGGCCAAATTGAAGAGCGACAAATTGGTAATGCTTGTCTAGAAAAGAGAATCTCAGAAACTAATAGTGGTCTGGATGAATCGGAATATGAAAATAGGCATCCTGTAAGTCTATTGTGGACATATAATGACCTTGCTGAAAAAAAGGCAGAATAGTCCTTATAGTCACCATTTTGAAAGTTGGCACTCTTACAAAACGATTAAAACATTTTCAGATCCAGAACTGGCCTAAAAGATTTTTCTTTCTTTGGGACAATGAATAGATTTGAATAAAACCCCAGACCCTGTTCCTGAAACGGAACTGGTATGATTACCCCTGAAAGCTCCAGGTCTGAAACACACTTCAGAAAAGCCTGAGGCTTTACTGGATTTGCCGGGATGTGTGAGAGAAAAAAAAAATCTTCTCACAGGAGGTCTTACTTCTGAATTCTGAATCCTATTCGGTACCCTTGAGAGACAATACTCAATCCCATGATTTTGGACAGAATCTGAGCTGGAATGAGGGCCGCACCTTCATGCAGACTTGGGGGCTGGCTTTAGTTTCTTAAACGGCTTGGATTTGTTCCAACTTGAAGGTTTCCAATTGGAACCAGATTCTTTGGGGGAAGGATTGGGTTTCTGTTCCTTATTTTGTCGAAAGGAACGAAAATGGTTAGAAGCTTTAGATTTACCCTTAGGTCTTTTATCCTGAGGCAAAAAAAAATCCCTTCCCCCCAGTGACAGTTGAAATAATTGACTCCAACTGAGAACCAAATAAATTATTACCTTGAAAAGACAGAGATAGTAATCTAGATTTACCATGTCAAAATTCCAATATTTAAGCTACAAAGCTCTTCTAGCTAAAATAGCTAAAGACAGATTTAACATCAATTTTAAAGATATCAAAAATGGCATCACAGATAAAATGATTAGCATGTTGAAGCAAGTTTACAATGCTAGACAAATCAGGATCTGTTTCCTGTTGCGCTAAACGTTCCAACCAAAAAGTTGATGCAGCTGCATCATCCTCCATAGAAATGGCAGGCCTGATAAGATAGCCAGAATATAAATAAGCTTTCCTTAGATAAGATTCAAGTTTCCTATCTAAGGGGTCCTTAAAGGAAGTTCTATCTTCCATAGGAATAGTAGTACGTTTGGCAAGAGTAGAAATAGCCCCATCAACTCTGGGTATCTTTTCCCCAAACTCCAATCTAACTGCTGGCAAAGGATACAATTTTTTAAACCTTGAAGAAGGGATAAAAGTAGTACCAGGCCTATTCCATTCCTTAGAAATCATACCAGAAATAGCATCAGGAACTGGAAAAACCTCTGGAATAACCAAAGGAGGTTTTTAAACAGAGTTTAAACATTTACTACTTTTAACATCAAGAGGACTAGTTTCCTCAATATCCAATGTAATCAACACCTTAACAAGGAACGAATATACTCATTTTAAATAAATAAGTAGATTTGTCAGTGTCAATATCTAAAGAATGATCTTCTAAATCATATAGATCCTCATCAGAGGAGGATAATTCAGTATGTTGTCGGTCATTTGAAATTTCATTAACTTTATGAGAAGTTTTAAAAGACCTTTTAAGTTTATTAGAAGGTGGGATAGCAGACAAAGCCTTCTGAATTGCATCAGCAATAAAATCTTTTATATTCACAGGGATATCATGTACATTAGATGTTTAAGGAACAACAGGCATTGTACTATTACTGATGGATACTTTCTCTGCATGTAAAAGCTTATCATGACAACTATTACATACCACAGCTGGAGATATAATCTCCACAAATTTACAACAAATGCACTTAGCTTTGGTAGAACTGTTATCAGGCAGCAGGGTTCCAACAATGGTTTCCGAGACAGGATCAGATTGAGACATCTTGCAAATGTAAGAGAAAAAACAACAACATACAAAGCAAAATGATCAATTTCCTTATATGATAGCTTTAGAAATGGGGAAAAAATGCAAACAACATAGCCCTCTGACATAGAAAAAGGCAAGAGGCATATAGGAATGGGGTTTTAAATAATGACGCACAACGCAAACTGAAATTTTTTTGCCGCTAACAACATCCGGAAATGAGACATCACGTCATCGCAGACCTTGTACAAGGAACTCGGCATCAACTAAGAGGCTGTAAATGACGAACTTGCGTCACCGGACGTCCCTTCGCTCCAAAAAATTTCTCGCAACAAGAATGACGCAATCAACATCAGCAAGCCTAATTTTGCCTGTGAAAATTTAATGAAAAAGCAGTCAATTTGAAAAAAAGACTAAACCCCAGGTAAGAAAAATATTTTCCTAAATATGTTTTTCCCAAATATGAAACTGAATAGTCTGCAAAAGAAAATGTACATAAACCTGACTCATGGCAAATATAAGTACAATACATATATTTAGAACTTTATATTAATACATAAAGTGCCAAACCATAGCTGAGAGTGTCTTAAGTAATGAAAACATACTTACCGAAAGACACCCATCCACATATAGCAGATAGCCAAACCAGTACTGAAACAGTTATCAGTAGACGCAATGCAATATGAGAGTATATCGTCGATCTGAATAAGGGAGGTAGGAGATGAATCTCTACTACCGATAACAGAGAACTTATAAAATAGATCTCCCGCAAGGAAAACCATTGCATTCAATAGGTGATACTCCCTTCACATCCCTCTGACATTCACTGTACTCTGAAAGGAATCGGGCTTCAAAATGCTGAGAAGCGCATATCAACGTAGAAATCTAGCACAAACTTACTTCACCACCTCCATAGGAGGCAAAGTTTGTAAAAACTGAATTGTGGGTGTGGTGAGGGGTGTATTTATAGGCATTTTGAGGTTTGGGAAACTTTGCCCCTCCTGGTAAGATTGTATATCCCATATGTCACTAGCTCATGGACTCTTGCCAATTACATGAAAAAAACATTTTTTTCTAACTTTGACCCCCAAAATCTGTTACACATCTACAACCACCAAAAAACCAACCATGCTAAATAGTTTCTAAATTTTGTCCTGAGTTTAGAAATACCCAATGTTTACATGTTCTTTGCTTTTTTTGCAAGTTATAGGGCAATAAATACAAGTAGCACTTTGCTATTTCCATTTTTTTTTTTTTCAAAATTAGTGATAGTTACATTGGAACACTGATATCTGTCAGGAATCCCTGAATATCCCTTGACATGTATATATATATTTTTAGAAGACAACGAAGTATTGATTTAGGCCCATTTTGGTATATTTCATGCACCATTTCACCGCCAAATGCGATCAAATAAAAAAAATTGTTCACTTTTTCATAAACTAAGTTTCTCACTGTAATTATTTACAAACAGCTTGTGCAATTATGGCACAATTGGTTGTAAATGCTTCTCTGGGATAACCTTTGTTCAGAAAAAGACATATGGCTTTGGTGTTGCTTTTTGGTGATTAGAAGTACGCTAAATGCTGCTGCGCACCACATGTGTATTATGCCCAGCAGTGAAGGGGTTAATTAGGTAGCTTGTAGGGGGCTTGCAGGGTTAATTTTAGCTTTAGTGTAGAGATCAGCCTCCCACCTGACATCCCACTCCCTGATCCCTCCCAAATAGCTCTCTTCCCTCCCCCACAATTGTCCCCGCCATCTTAAGTACTAGCAGAAAGTCTGCCAGTACTAAATTTTTTTTTTTTAGGATCCCCCAAACAGCTCTCTAACCTTCCCCCTCTACCTTATTGTGCACCATCTTGGATATGGAGTCTATTATAGTACCCAGGAATTCCACCCTGGTACTTGGGATAGGAGAACTCTTTTCCAAGTTTATCTTCCATCCATGTGATCGAAGGGACTCCGAGAATTCTTCCGCAAGACGAAAAGATGGTGCTTGCACCAGAATATCATCCAAGTATGGGGCTACTGAGTTCTGGCAACGGCTAGTAGAACCCAGAACCTTCGTAAAGATTCTTGGGGCAGTAGCTAGGCCATACGGAAGGGCAATGAACTGGATGTGCTGGTCCAGGTATGCCAATCTCAGGAACTGAAAGTGTTCCCTGTGGATTGGAACATGAAGGTAAGTGTCCTTCAGATCTATAGTGGTCATAAACTTGCCTTCCTGAATTAAAGGAAGGATGGACCTTATTGTCTTCATCTTGAAGGAAGGGACACAGACATTTAAGCACTTTAGGTCCAGAATTGGGCGGAAAGTTCCCTCCTTCTTTAGGAACACGAAAAGGTTTGAATAAAAACCCAAACCTCTTTCTTCGATAGGCACCGGGACAACAACTCCTAAGGAGGATAGATCCAGAATGCACCCTAGAAACGCATCCCTCTTTTCTGGTCTGGTAGATAGATTCGTGAGAAGGAATCTGCCCCATGGCAGATTAAATTTGAAGCCTATCTTGTATCCCTGAGATACCACCTCCAGGACCCACGGATCCTGTATGTCCTTGAACTTGTATGTCCTTGTTTTCGGCGGGCTTCTTATTCTGCTTGTATTTATTCCAGGACTGAGCCGGCTTCCAATTACTCTTGGGTTGCTCGGGCTTGGAGGATTGTTGTCGTTGGGATTTGTCACAACGAAAATTAGAAGATTGTCGTCCCTTAGACTTGTTCTTATCCCTTGCCTCCGGTAACAGTAGAAATAATGGAGTCTTGACTTAGAAGTCATATCTGCAGACCAAGACTCCAACCAGAGCGTCCGGCAGGCTAGGACCGCAAAGCCACACGCCTTTGCATTTAGGCAAATAATTTGCCCGTTCGCATCACAGATAAAAGAATTAGCAATTCTAAGAGCTTTAATTCTGTCTTAAATATCATCGAGGGGAGAGACTCCACCTCAATGAGTTCCGACAAAGTCGCACCAGTAGGTAGCCGCTCCGGCAACCGCAGCCACCGGTTGAAACAGCTTTCTCAGAAAGCTTTTTATTTTCTTATCCATCGGCTCTCTGAATGAAGAACTATCCTCAAGCGGTATAGTAGTACATTTAGCAAGCTTAGCAATAGCACCATCAACCTTAGGAATGGAAACCTACAAATCCAGTTGAGAGTCCAGGAACAACTTTTTAAAAGTAGACAAGGGGGAAAAGGAAGAACCAATTCTTTCCCATTCGTTCTTAATAATGTTCGCCATCTTAACCAGCAAAGGAAAAGTCAAAGGAACATTCCTGTCTTCGTAAACTTTGTCTAATTTAGGTATCATAGGTTCTTCAGGCAGCGCGGCCTCTGGAACCTCTAACGTAGACAGAACCTACTTTAATAAAAAACCCAAGTGCTCAATTGATGGTTTCTCCTCAGCAGGAGGCTTAGACGCTAAGGACTCCGACCCAGAAAGTTCACCCTCTGAAGCTACAGAGGTTAACTCATCGGATAACTGGGACATAATAGCTAAATCCGATAAATATTTAGATGACTCAAGGTCAGAAGAGCTATATTTAACCTTTACCTTGCGTTTGTTAGAGCGAGGTACTGCACTGAGGGCCGCAAACACCGCCGTTTGTAACTGTGTGGCAAAGTCTACAGAAAGAAGGCCCCCTCCGGATGGAGGATTAGATGTGCTGGATAATGTAGCAAGGGTAGTAATCTCACGGGACGCCGAGTCCTGAGAGTTTGACGGCTCAGGGGGACTAAGAGCCTTAGAAGGCTTGTCTCCCTTATTAGATTTTATAACTGTGTTAAGGCATGTGGAACATAATTGAGTGGGTGGGAAAACCACTTTCCCTGCATCTCCAGACTAACTCATCAATACTCTCACTGAAAGGTTGACATGACTACTTAAAACTCCAGTCCTATCTCAATAGGGAAGATACCCTTTTTCAGGACTCTCCGAATCCTCTGCCACTTCTCTGCTACTTCCTAACGTGATGAAAAGCAAACAATAACTGGGGTAATGAGGAAGTGGGAGGGATATTTAAAGCCTTTGGCTGGGGTGTCTTTGCCTCCTCCTGGTGGCCAGGTATTTCCCAACAGTAAGGAATGAAGCAGTGGACTCTCTATTAAAATAAACTTTCCTTCCTAAGAAAGTCTACAAAAACCGAGTATAAACATACCCTAAAACATTTGTTGTTTGCTTTAGAGCGAAACCGCATGTTGATTAATAAAACCGCTGATTGCTCTGTGTAGTAAGTGGTTCCCTCAAAGGGCCATATCCCTATGTTTGAAAGAGCTAAAAAAAAAGGAGGGTCCCAGGGTTGCCAAAGGGTGCAAAAAGGTTGTCAGTGTCCTGTGTATTCCCTTCTAATTGAGGTGGGGCAGGAAAAAAACAGAATTTATGTTTACCTGATAAATTACTTTCTCCAACGGTGTGTCCGGTCCACGGCGTCATCCTTACTTGTGGGATATTCTCTTCCCCAACAGGAAATGGCAAAGAGCCCAGCAAAGCTGGTCACATGATCCCTCCTAGGCTCCGCCTTCCCCAGTCATTCGACCGACGTAAAGGAGGAATATTTGCAGAGGAAATATGCATAGGAGAAATCATATGATACCGTGGTGACTGTAGTTAAAGAAAATAAATTATCAGACCTGATTAAAAAACCAGGGCGGGCCGTGGACCGGACACACCGTTGGAGAAAGTAATTTATCAGGTAAACATAAATTCTGTTTTCTCCAACATAGGTGTGTCCGGTCCACGGCGTCATCCTTACTTGTGGGAACCAATACCAAAGCTTTAGGACACGGATGAAGGGAGGGAGCAAATCAGGTCACCTAGATGGAAGGCACCACGGCTTGCAAAACCTTTCTCCCAAAAATAGCCTCAGAAGAAGCAAAAGTATCAAATTTGTAAAATTTAGTAAAAGTGTGCAGTGAAGACCAAGTCGCTGCCTTACATATCTGATCAACAGAAGCCTCGTTCTTGAAGGCCCATGTGGAAGCCACGGCCCTAGTGGAATGAGCTGTGATTCTTTCAGGAGGCTGCCGTCCGGCAGTCTCGTAAGTCAATCTGATGATGCTTTTAAGCCAAAAAACTCTAAGCCATCTCCGTGGAGATGTTGCCTGTACAACGGCAAAGAGAATGACTGGGGAAGGCGGAGCCTAGGAGGGATCATGTGACCAGCTTTGCTGGGCTCTTTGCCATTTCCTGTTGGGGAAGAGAATATCCCACAAGTAAGGATGACGCCGTGGACCGGACACACCTATGTTGGAGAAAAATTGTGTTAGTAGGAGAGTAGGCTAAGTCCCCTAGCTTTGCTGTACCTGTGCAAGAGTACCTTCTAATAGACTGTGGGCTGTGACTGTGGTAAATGGCTTACCAAAGGTAGTACCCCTTCACCATCTTACCAGGCACCAAACTGCAGCAGTATCCAGTAGAGACCCTATCCAGTGATTGTACAAGTACAGCAGAAGATTTTAGAAGAAATCCCATTATCCCAAATGCGGAGGCTCAGGGATATGTCCCTGCGACGCCTGAGGGTAGTTATGTGTGCAGTATCTCCCTAGGGATTTCAGCCATAACAGTGTATTCCTATGTCCCTGTATCATTCAGCTTGGTAGAAATTTCTTATTTGTGAATTATTTGTCCTAGGGATAAAGGGTTTCACATTGATCTGAGCATCCCATATATTAATCCATAAGCGAGGAGCTAGAACACCTCTATTCTTAACCTACTCCTGGGAGACCAAGAACAAAACTGAAGAGATGGGAGGTGGGATGCATTTAAGCTCTTGTGCAGGTTTTTGGCCTCCTCCTTGTGGCGGGATTTATATCCCACATGTTATGAAGCCCTAGGGACTATCATCATCATACAAAAGAAATATTTTCGGTACAGGCAACAAAATGGACCCAGATTAAACGTTTAAATGGATACACATTTGGAAATAAATTTACACAGCAGATGTATAGACTACAATATACATTTTAGGCTTTAGAAAATGGAAGAATGTTATATTGTGCTTTGTGAGAACCTAAAAAATATAATAAATGAAGACCAAAATTTAATCTGCTATTCAACCACTATAGCTTTACATTTGGAAATAAGGCAAAGTAAGCAAAATCAAGCCTTGAGTAAGTAGAAAGAATGTTTTATTAAAAAAAAAAAAAAAAAAATCTCCCTGTAAAAACAGTGATTGTATTTTGTATTTTCTGACCACTAGTAACACGTATAATCTACTAGATTCTTTTTTAACTTAATAAATCACAATCAAATCATACAAGTAATTAAGATTTATTAGGTCACAATATATATTATATAATTTCATGTCCGAACAAAGCAAATGAAAGACCATTAAAAAAAAAAAAAAAAAGGTACAGATCTCAAATTCTGAAATTTCCAATTTCGACTTCCATTTCCTAAAAAAAAAAAAAAAAAAAAAAAAAGTTACATTTTATTGTTTTTATACAAAAACAAACACAAATTTAAACATTTTTCATATCTGACGTTGTAACATACCATTCCAATATAGCATTCCTCTTGTTCCTGGCCTAAGTTCAATATATAAGGTCAGATACTTTGTAGACACACAAATATGTTAAATGTAAATTATATATTTCTCATGTTGGATATGATGACATGTGGATGACACTGAGCTGTTTTTTCTTAAAATGTGCTGTTTTCAGAGGTTTTCGGTTAAACATTTACTAGCAGAAACAGGACAGACAATAGAGGACAAACATACATGGATAAGGAATATACTTCTCTAAAACTTGAATAAAGAAATCCACTGCACACCTGGGGAAATAGTGTGTTCTAAATAATTGTCTGTGAGAGCTATACAAAAAAAACCCCTAAACATTTGTATCTTAAAGGGACAGTCTAGGCCAAAATAAACTTTCATGATTCAGATAGAGCATGTCATTTTAAACAATTTTCCAATTTACTTTTATCACCAATTTTGCTTTGTTCTCTTGGTATTCTTAGTAGAAAGCTTAACCTAGGAGGTTCATATGCTAATTTCTTAGACCTTGAAGCCCACCTCTTTCAGATTGCATTTTAACAGTTTTTCACCACTAGAGGGTGTTAGTTTACATATTTCATATAGATAACACTGTGCTCGTGCACGTGAAGTAATCTGGGAGCAGGCACTGATTGGCTAGACTGTAAGTCTGTCAAAAGAACTGAAAAAAGGGGCAGTTTGCAGAGGCTTAGATACAAGATAATCACAGAGGTTAAAAGTATATTATTATAACTGTGTTGGTTATGCAAAACTGGGAAATGGGTAATAAAGGGATTATCTATCTTTTAAAACAATAAAAATTCTGGCGTAGACTGTCCCTTTAACCTACCTATCACTTACCAGGTGTGCATGGAAATAAAAGTACCACGTCCATTTTACCCAAATACACACCTCGCTCCCTCTTCATTCCTAGTTCTGTCCATCCTAGGGTGGACAGAGTTAGGGTTCCCTTTCTTATTACTACAATTATAGCAGAGGCTGTGTCTTAAACTTCCCACCTGCGGTTTTGCTAAAACTTATTTCCCTGGCATTGGGCTCTTCTGATGCTTTGGAGGCATGCTGTATACTATATTGGATTGAGGCTGGTTCGGTGGCATTTCTGATAACTACTGAGGGATATCCTTTGGATGCTGCTATTCCCTGAATATGGCTCGTTGCTAGAGCGTAAAAAAATCCAAACCCCCACCCCATAAATTATGCTTACCTGATAATTTTCTTTTCTTCTGACGGGAAGAGTCCACAGCTGCATTCATTACTTTTGGGAATTCAGAACCTGGCCAACAGGAGGAGGCAAAGACACCCCAGCCAAAGGCTTAAAATACCTCCCCCACTTCCCTCATCCCCCAGTTATTCTGCCAAGGGAACAAGGAACAGTAGGAGAAATATCAGGGTGAAAAAGGTGCAAGTAGAAGAACAAAAATTTACCGACGCCTCAGACAAAACGCGGGCGGGAGCTGTGGACTCTTCCTGTCAGAAGAAAAGAAAATTATCAGGTAAGCATAATTTAGGTTTTTCCACAGCTGCATTCATTACTTTTGGGAAAACAATACCCAAGCTATAGAGGACACTGCAAACAAAGGGCGGGTACAAAAAGGTGGCCCCTTTAAAAGGCACCACAGCCTGAAATTACCGACACCCAAAAAAAAAACAACAAGGGAAAAAAAAACGGAAGCCCAGGTAACTGCTCATTAGTTACGCAACCTGCAACACCGTACTAGTGACCACTCAGACCCAGAGTCTGCTGAGCACAAAAGCCTCCGAGGAGCCAGCCCTGCGGCTCTAGACTCCCACAAAAGTACCCCCAGACTAAAGGACAAGAACCTCTATCAACCCCCGAGAGGGAGAATAGAGAACCCTCTAAGAGATCCAAAGGACCATCCAACAAGGGCTCCAAATCAAAACTTGGAGCAAACCTAAGTTTGCCACAAGACCACTGCCTAGGGAGACAAACTCCCAAGAGGACAAAGACCAGAAAGAGAAGTCCATACTCAGGAAAAAACGCCACTATGATGACCAGAGAGCCACCCTCATACTACATATGGTGCTCCAAATAACAAAAAAAATGCAAGATTCTCATTGCCTCATAGACAAGTCAAACCATCCGGCTAGACAAGCATAGAAAGGATAATTGGCCTAGCAGCCAAAAAGGAGCTCTCCGTGAAAACACAGAGCCACCCAAAAACAAGGACTCGATGACCAAAGTTCAGGTAGCAAAGCTCATCCCAGCGAGAAGCGCCAAAAATACTTGGCAGCAGTTCCCTTCCAGAAAAAAATCGGACTCCAAGGAGCATCCCATCCCAGCAGCAGACGCCACCAGTAGAGAGATGGACATCAAGAACCCCCCCACCAAAGGGGAGAACAGACTCCATAAAAGTACACGGCCCAGAACCCCTACCCTGTTGCCTTCTAGAAGAAGGAACAGTCCCAAAGGGAAGATGGTATTCTGACCCGCAGCATCCTAATACCAGAATCCAGCCCCATGATCCTGAGTACGCAAGGAAGGGAAAAGACCCTCTGAGGAGAGAAAAAACATAATTTATGCTTACCCGATAAATTTATTTCTCTTGTGATGTATCGAGTCCACGGATTCATCCATACTTGTGGTATATTCTCCTTCCCTACAGGAAGTGGCAAAGAGAGCACCCACAGCAGAGCTGTCTATATAGCTCCTCCCCTAACTCCACCACCCAGTCATTCGACCGAAGGCTAGGAAGAAAAAGGAGAAACTATAGGGTGCAGTGGTGACTGAAGTTTTTAAATAAAAATATATTGCCTGTCTTAATAAACAGGACGGGCCGTGGACTCGATACATCACAAGATAAATACATTTATCAGGTAAGCATAAATTATGTTTTCTCTTGTAAGATGTATCGAGTCCACGGATTCATCCATACTTGTGGGATAACAATAACAAAGCTTTAGCACACGGATGAAGGGAGGGACAAGACAGGTACCTAAACGGAAGGCACCACTGCTTGTAGAACCTTTCTCCCAAAAATAGCCTCCGAAGAAGCAAAAGTATTGAATTTGTAAAATTTGGAAAAAGTATGAAGCAAAGACCAAGTCGCCGCCTTACAAATCTGTTCAACAGAAGCCTCATTTTTAAAAGCCCATGTGGAAGCCACAGCTCTAGTAGAATGAGCAGTAATTCTTTCAGGAGTCTGCTGGCCAGCAGTCTCATAAGCCAAACGGATGATGCTTTTCAGCCAAAAGGAAAGAGAGGTAGCTGTAGCCTTTTGACCTCTCCGTTTACCAGAATAAACAACAAACAATGAAGATGTTTGACGGAAATCTTTAGTTGCTTATAAGTAGAACTTTAAAGCATGAACCACATCAAGATTGTGCAACAGACGTTCCTTCTTTGATGAAGGATTAGGACACAGTGAAGGAACAACAATCTCCTGATTGATATTCCTATTAGAAACAACCTTAGGAAGAAAACCAGGTTTGGTACGCAAAACCACCTTATATGCATGGAAAACAAGGTAAGGTGAATCACACTGTAAAGCAGATGGCTCAAACTCTTCGAGCCGAAGAGATAGCTACTAAAAACAAAACTTTCCAAGATAGAAGCTTAATATCTATGGAATGCATAGGTTCAAACGTAACCCCTTGAAGAACTTTAAGAACTAAGTTTAAATACAGGCTTGATCCTGGCCAAGCCCTGACTAAATGCTTGAAAGTCTGGGACATCAGCCAGACGTTTGTGTAACAGAATAGACAAAGCAGATATTTGTCCTTTTAGGGAACTAGCTGATAATCCCTTCTCCAATCCTTCTTGGAGAAAAGACAATATTCTAGGAATCCTAATCTTACTCCATGAGTAACCTTTGGATTCACACCAATAGAGATATTTGCGCCAAATCTTATGATAGATCTTCCTGGTGACAGGCTTTCTAGCCTGAATCAGGGTATCAATGACTGACTCAGAGAAACCACGCTTTGATAGAATCAGGTGTTCAATCTCCAAGCAGTCAGACGTAGAGAAATTAGATTTGGATGCGTGAATGGACCTTGGATTAGAAGGTCCTGCCTCATTGGCAGAGTCCACGGTAGAACCGAGGACATGTCCACTAGGTCTGCAAACCAAGTCCTGCGTCGCCACGCAGGTGCTATCAGAATCACTGAAGCTCTCTCCTGCTTGATTCTGGCAACCAGACGTGGGAGGAGAGGAAATGGTGGAAATACATAGGCCAGATTGAAGGACCAAGGCACTGCTAGAGCATCCATCAGTACCCCCTGGGGATCCCGGGACCTGGACCCGTAACGAGGAAGTTTGGCATTCTGACGGGACGCCATCAGATCCAATTCTGGTGTGCCCCATAGCTGAGTCAGCTGGGCAAATACCTCCGGATGGAGTTCCCACTCCCCCGGATGAAAAGTCTGACGACTTAGGAAATCCGCCTCCCAGTTCTCTACTCCTGGGATGTGGATTGCTGAGAGATGGCAAGAGTGATCCTCTGCCCATCGGATTATTTTGGTTACCTCCATCATCGCTAGAGAACTCCTTGTTCCTCCTTGATGATTGATATAAGCAACAGTCGTGATGTTGTCCGACTGAAACCTGATGAATTTGGCCGCAGCAAGCTGAGGCCATGCCTAAAGCGCATTGAATATCACTCTCAGTTCTAGAATGTTTTTTCGGGAGGAGAGTTTCCTCCAGAGACCATAAGCCCTGTGCTTTCAGGGAGTTCCAGACTGCACCCCAGCCTAGCAGGCTGGCATCTGTCGTTACAATGAGCCACTCTGGCCTGCGGAAACACATTCCCTGAGACAGGTGGTCCTGAGACAACCACCAGAGAAGAGAATCTCTGGTCTCCTGGTCCAGATACAGTTGAGGAGATAAATCTGCATAATCCCCATTCCACTGTTTGAGCATGCATAGTTGCAGTGGTCTGAGGTGTAGGCGGGCAAAAGGAACTATGTCCATTGCCGCTACCATGAGTCCGATTACCTCCATACACTGAGCCACTGATGGCCGAGGAATGGAATGAAGAGCACGGCAAGTGGTTAGGAGTTTTGATTTTCTGACCTCTGTCAGAAATATTTTCATTTCTACAGAGTCTATCAGAGTCCCTAGGAAGGAAACTCTTGTGAGAGGGACGAAAGAACTCTTTATGTTCACCTTCCACCCGTGAGATCTCAGAAAAGCCAACACTATGTCCGTGTGAAACTTGGCTAGCTGGAAAGTCGACGCCTGAATTAAGATGTCGTCTAGATAAGGCACCACTGCTATGCCCCGCGGTCTTAGAACCGCCAGGAGGGACCCTAGCACCTTTGTGAAAATTCGGGGAGCCGTGGCCAACCCGAAGGGAAGGGCCACAAACTGGTAATGCCTTTCTAGAAAGGCAAATCTGAGGAATTGATGATGATCTCTGAATAGGGATGTGTAAATACGCATCCTTTAAGTCCACGATAGTCATATATTGACCCTTCTGGATCAGAGGTAGAAAAGTCTGAATAGTCTCCATCTTGAATGATGGTACTTTGAGGTCCAATATTGGTCTGAAAGTTCCCTCTTTTTTGGGAACCAGAAACAGGTTTGAGTAAAACCCTAGCCCTTTTTCCTCTTTTGGAACTGGGCGGATCACTCCCATGGTATGTAGGTCTTCTACACAGCGTAAGAACGCCTCTGTCTTTGTCTGGTTTACAGACAATCGAGAAATGTGAAATCTCCCCCTTGGAGGGGAGTCTTCGAAGTCCAGAAGATATCCCTGGGACACAATTTCTAAAGCCCAGCAATCGTGAACATCTCTTGCCTGAGCGAAGAGAGAGAGTCTGCCCCCTACTAGATCCGGTCCCGGATCGGGGGCTACCCCTTCATGCTGTCTTAGAGGCAGCTGCAGGCTTCTTGGCCTGTTTACCCTTGTTCCAAGTCTGGTTAGGTCTCCAGACTGACTTGGATTGGGCAAAATTCCCCTCTTGCTTTGCAGCAGAGGAAGCTGAAGCGGGACCACTCTTAAAGTTCCAAAAGGAACGAAAATTATTTTGTTTGGTCCTCATTTTATTTGTTCTATCCTGAGGGAGGGCATGGCCTTTCCCTCCAGTGATGTCTGAAATAATCTCTTTCAGTTCAGGCCCGAATAGTGTCTTTCCTTTGAAAGGGATGTTCATAAGTTTAGATTTTGATGATACATCAGCAGACCAGGACTTAAGCCATAACGCCCTGCGTGCTAAAATGGCAAAACCTGAACTCTTTGCCGCCAATTTAGCCAGTTGGAATGCGGCATCTGTAATAAAAGAATAAGCCAACTTAAGGGCCTTAATTCTGTCCATAATGTCTCCTCTAATGGAGTCTCCATCTGAAGAGCCTCTTCTAGAGCCTCAAACCAGAAAGCAGCTGCAGTAGTTACAGGAACAATGCACGCAATAGGTTGGAGAAGAAAACCTTGATGAACAAAAATTTTCTTCAGGAGACCCTCTAATTTTTTATCCATAGGATCTTTGAAAGCACAACTGTCTTCTATAGGTATAGTTGTACGCTTAGACAGAGTAGAAATAGCTCCCTCCACCTTAGGAACTGTCTGCCACGAGTCCCGCATGGTGTCAGATATGGGAAACATTTTCTTAAAAACAGGAGGGGGAGTAAACGGAATACCTGGTCTATCCCACTCCTTAGCAATAATATTCACAATCCTCTTAGGGACTGGAAAAACATCAGTGTAAACAGGAACCTCTAAGTATTTGTCCATTTTACACAACTTCTCTGGGACCACTATAGGGTCACAATCATCTAGAGTCGCTAATACCTCCCTGAGCAATAAGTGGAGGTGTTCAAGCTTAAATTTAAAGGCCGTCATATCAGAATCTGTCTGAGGGAGCGTCTTTCCTGAATCAGAAATTTCTCCCTAAGATAACAAATCCCTTACCCCTACTTCAGAACATTGTGAGGGTATATCGGATACGGCTACTAAAGCGTCAGACGGCTCAGCATTTGTTCTTAACCCAGAGCTGTCCCGCTTTCCTTGTAAACCAGGCAGTTTGGCTAAAACCTCTGTGAGGGTTGTATTCATAACTGTGGCCATGTCTTGTAAAGTAAATGAATTTGATGCACTAGAGGTACTTGGCGTCACTTGTGCGGGCGGTACTGGTTGTGACACTTGGGGAGAGCTAGATGGCAAACCCTCATTTACTACTGACTGAGAATCATCTATTGCTCTATTTTTAAGTGCTAAAATATGTTCTTTATAGTTTATAGACATATCAGTACAATTGGGACACATTCTAAGAGGGGGTTCCACAATGGCTTCTAAACACATTGAACAAGAATTTTCCTTGGTGTCAGACATGTTAAACAGGCTAGTAATGTAATAAGCAAGCTTGGAAAAAACTTTAATCAAAGCAAATAACACTTAGAAATAAAACGGTACTGTGCCTTTAAGAGAAAAAAAGCTGCACAAATTCTGCAAAACAATGTAAAAAAGCAGTAAACTCAACGAAATTTTTATAGTAGTATCATAAAGCCTTGGTAACTTTGCACACAGCTATGCAAATAAACAATTAACCCCTTAATTGAAAAACCGGATTGAAAAAACGTCAAAACCAGCAAAAAAGCATTCAGCACCTTCCCACAGCTCTGCTGTGGCGCCTACCTGCCCTTTAGGAACAATTTGTGGGGAAAAAACTTCTTTTACAGCCCTCAAACACAACAGGAACCTCTGGAGAAGCAGTTAGATGTCTCAGAAGAAAAGAAATTGTGCGACTGAGGCGCGAAAATAGGCCCCTCCCACCTCACTCGATGTTTTGAGGCCTATCAGAAACACAACAGAGTGTTTCATAAACTAGCCATGTGGGTTAAAAAACCCTAAAACAAGCCACAATGACCCCTTAAAGTCCCTCCAAAATACGTTATATTTGCAACTTTTCTAATAAACAAAAACGTTTTTTCCTATCAGTGTCACCAGTAACTAATGAACCCTTCATGCAAGCTGGAATTCCTATCAAGTGTTTGAAAACAGCTTACCCTTCCCTCATGGGGATATTGCCAGCCTTTTCTAGAATTAACACAGCCTGTCTAGAAAAAAATAGACTGAACATACCTCAATGCAGTTTACCCTGCAAACCGTTCCCCCAACTGAAGTTTTCCTGTACTCTTCAGCCCTTGTGAGAACAGCAGTGGATCTTAGTTACAAAGTGCTAAGATCATCATCCTCCTTGCAGAAATCTTCATCCCTTTTCTGCCAGAGAGTAAATAGTACACACCGGTACCATTTAAAATAACAAACTTTTGCTTGAGAAATAAAAAACTAACATTTTTGTCACCACACTCACTCTGCCCTTCTTAGTACTTAGAGTAGGCAAAAAAAATGACTGGGGGGTGGAGCTAGGGGAGGAGCTATATAGACAGCTCTGCTGTGGGTGCTCTCTTGCCACTTCCTGTAGGGAAGGAGAATATCCCACAAGTATGGATGAATCCGTGGACTCGATACATCTTACAAGAGAAATAAGGGCCCACAGGCCTTCACGGATACTGAGGTAACTCCAAATCAAGGAGAGCAACGCAAGCACACATCCCCCACCCTTCCCATCCCATGAGAGTCAAAACCCCACGTTCCCCTCAAGGGACACGCAGGAGAACCAACCTTAAGGTTAAACTGAACCGCCCACGCCCGTTCCAGGCAAGAGACAAGGTCCTAAGCCAGATTCCTTAAAAATGGGAGTGATCGCAAGATCTAACCGCCTGAGGAACCCATAAGCAGCCTCCTATGTTAGGGGCGCACCCAAGACCAACTCTTCCACCATCTAAAGTCCCTAGACGTAGAGTACCAGCAACAGCCTCAAACCCAAGAGTCTGAAAACCTCCTGACCAGTCTAAGAAAACGGCAACCACATTGATCATAAGGTAATCCTTTGTAGATAGGCTTAACGACCTGATCTACACGCTGGTGTATATAAATGGTAATTTCCTTGACCCCCAGGAAGGCGAAGGTCTGTATCAGACCCCTGACCTCCTATCCGCAAACCCAAAAGGCTAGGGCTCCATAAGGTCGAAGCACCCGAGAGTCTAAAGACCACGGTATGACAAGGGGCAGTTCTTAGATTAAGAAGACGACAGTCTCCAGAGATACTCACATGATCGGACTTCCGAAAATCCTGTAACAGGAATAACAATGAGAGCCTCACAGCTCTTGACAGAAAATACAGGGCGATCCACCCCCCTACACTCCAAGCACTAGAGCAAACAAGACGCTGATTAAAGGAAGGACATGACCGCACTTCCAGACACAGATGACCCAACCCAAGACAGGAAGACAAGGGACTCCACCACCAAAAAGGAATGAGACTGGGCTACGAGATTCAACATCAACAAAAGTGAAAACGAAAATCATCCACCACCCGGAATACTAGACCTCCCAAGGTCATACACATCTCCATTAAAGGAATGTGAAACTATGGTACCGAGTCCACCGGGACCTTTAGAAACCACAATGTCTTAAAAAGTCGGTCACGTATCCCAAACAAATTGAAAGCAAATGACCAACTTAAATCAGAGCTCATAACCTTCCATCCAGAAGCATTGGATCTACGCACTAGGCCTTCATACTTCGTAGTAGGTTTAGGATCCGAGCCCAGAATCCATATCAAAGTGACATTCAGAATCCGACAGGATAATCAGCACCATGAGGGTGACTGGAACCCAAGGAACAGCAGATAGTGCCCGACCAGTACCAGGCAGGTACAAGAACACTCCAGAACTGTCTAACGTCCAAGAAAAATCAACCCGAAGATTCAATAATATCAACTAGAAACATAACTTCATTCTTAACCAAAAAAGCGCAACTTCCGAGGAAGTGTCCACATGACCACAAAATCACAAGTATCAGTTCTAGAGAAGAACATTCCCAAAAGTGATTATATCAGACGTGAGCTTATTAAAACAAATCAAATACATCCTATCCGGATCAAAATAAAAGTAAGGCAGCACCCGCAGATGAACTCCCAAGTAAAATGGGTACGCCAACAGGACCAGCCAATCAGAGTCCCCATTCACCCAAGTTTAGAACGATACATAAAAGAAAGAAAGAAAAACAGACGTCAAGGAGATTAGCTTCATCCCCAAAAGTCTAACCCAGTTTGCCATCCGGCAACTAAGGCAGAGGGTCCCTCGGCCCACTAGGACTGGAATCTTCTAGAACTGCAAAACATGCCTTAGTATGACACGAAGACGTGCCAGCCTATAACAGAAGGCAAAATTATCCCTCGCTGGATCGATCAGCGACCCCGGCACCGAGGTTGGGGCCCCTGAAGCCTCAGAGGCCAACGCTTCCCCAGAAGGCCGAACTGAATTAGGCCATCTCACGCCCAACGGGCCCTGGTTGACAGAACAAGGAAAGTACCTTAAAAATATTTCACTTGGGAGATATAAATGAGCCAGTGCCATAGATATGGCCATGTGGAACCGTGCCGTAACCTCTGAAGGAAGGTTTTGGGACATGCGCCTCACCAGACATGGAATCCTCGGATGGCCGATTCGGGAGAAGAGAGTACTCTAGAACGGCAATCGGAACATAACTGATGGGCATGGATAACCAGGGCCATTTCATATTCACCACAAAACGCATTCTCTGAATCGAAGATATCCATGTCTAAAAAAAAATCAGAATCCTCCATAACTTTGGGTTTACAAAAATGACAAACACTAACTGGCACCCTTTTTACACCCCTAAACCAGGTCACGAGGCGCACCGTGCCAGTCACAAAAAGAGTGTGCAAAACTAAAGAGATTGTGCCAACTGATAAGGCAGTTATGTTCCGAAAAGCCTTGAGCCTAAGCTTACTACACATTAGCAGATATAACCACATAACAAACATGATTAAAGTCCCACCTGTTCAGTAACCCCCCTCAGCAGATAGTCGTGATGGTGATGGTCGCTCTATTTAAACGCATATATCTATAGAGTCCTCCAGGGGTAACCCCCCTCAGTAAATACAGCAGATTTGCATTATCAACAAATGCATGATAAAAAGACAATATAAAAGCACTTAGTCTGTACATCAAATGAGCAGATTTTTTCTGACAAATTTCAAAGTTATGTCTATTTCCATTCCCACTGCATCATGTGATCACCATCAGCCAATCACAAATGCAAATACATATATTCTGTGAATTCTTATACATGCTCAGTAGGAGCTGGGGACTCAAAGTGTAAATATGTGCACATTTTGTTAATGGAAGTAAATTGGAAAATTTGTTTAAAATTTCTGCTCTATCTGAAGCATAAAAGTTTAAATTGAGTGTCCCTTTAAGAATACAATTTTTATATAAGGAATGTGAATCTGTAAAAAACATACCTTTAGTAATATAGTTTTGTCATAGTCTTTGCGATGCCTGTAAATACACTGGCTTAGGATGGCATACAGCTTTTCCATTTGAAATACATTATATCCATTACTTTTTTCTACAACTCTGTTCAAAAGTGTCTGAAAAGTAAACAAAAACAAATTAAACATTCAACACTAAACCAATGTCTCTATATTTTAAGCAATGTTATATTAAGGTATAACTGGGAACTTAAGTTATCAAGAAAAAGATTATTCCTGGGCTGCCCACCTGTAGACCAGTTAAAACTGCAATTTAAGCATTCTAGTTGCAGTTGTTATATGTCTAGCTTATATTAATCTCCTGGTCACCCACCGAACATATTTTTATTTTCTCACTGGGTGGCACGAGCTATTAGTCAAACCACTCAACATTTTGGAACTAATGCTCAAGCTGCCGTCATTACAATGTTTAGGATAAAGTTTTAACAAGGCATATTGTTCACTATTTGGCAAATGTGATTGCCTCTTGATAGAAAATTTATTTAAAAACACAATGTCAACTGAACGAATAGCCAGTAACAGCCTAATGTGACTTTACCAGAGATGAACTTTCATGTAGTGTATTAGTCTGGTAAAATAAGCAAGAAAACACCAGGCAATTCCTCCATGACCAAACCATGGCAACCCCAGGCACATGGGTCCAGATGTGGTTTCCTGCCATCATCTTTAAGGGGACTAAAGCTCAAGGGTCATAATTAGCTTACACAAAGAAATAAGTGCTCATACAAGGAAAGAACAAAAGCATAATGGCTTGTTCTGTGGCTAGTCACCCCACGAGGAGCAGCCCCCAATGTCTCAATTATTATGCACAAAAAGAGATGCACTCTCACAAATGGGATATACATTTCCTGCCCACAAAGAGGAGGCAAAACATCCCTATACTGCAGAGCTTTGCTCCACCTCATCTCCCAGAATTCCCCTGTCACTCAGTTATATATGGTAAAGCAGAGTAATAAGGCTAGAAACCGGGGAAGGACCAAAAAGAAAGTGCAAAACAGGACTTGCCGCCAACTGTAATATTTACTAGGCAAGGTTCTAGAATCTCACCATCATGAAAGAAATACATTTATAGAAAGTAAGCATAAAGTATTAATTTATGTGTGCTCTAATATCAAAGCAGTGACGTCTACAAAACCACCAGAATAGGGTGAGACAGAGTTAAAATGGACAGCAGACACCTTGAGATTTTTTTTTATTATATATAAAATGTTTAGATGTGCGCAATGAAACATCTGAAATGTATGCTTGTTATTTATTTTGCCCCCTTTTCGTGTAACTTAGTTTTAAAAAACATTAGCAATTTTTAATTCTCGGAACCGGGAATACCCCCTGTTGACTCCAAGGCTAACCATGCTACATATACATCCAAAATTTGCAATATAATATTGGAGCAGTTTGAAACATCCTCAAAAGTGGAAGCCACATTAGAAGGCTGAAGATTCCATGCTAACAAGGCTTCACATTGTTAAAGCGATCTGTGTGTAATTTCAGCTTGGGAGAAAGACCAGCTCACCTGTAGGTGATTACTACTGCAAAAGGTGGAGGCCTAAATAAAAGGCTGAAATCCCAGGGGAGAAAAAAAGATTAAAAGGGCTTACAAAAAAAAAATAAGCCTATGTGAACTTTTTCTATATCAAATATCTCAGATGTCAAATATTAAGCCTGGGAGAGGAATTATTAATATGGCTAAAGGCAATGTTAAAGGATATTATACTATTTAAAACTGATGCTCTGCTAGCCTTTTTAGGAAACATACGATCGAATCTTTCTAGTATTAATTGGCCAGTATAATATATAAATGCGCATATATTTAATATGGTAATGAAACAACATATTTCCTAAAATTTACTTTACGTATTTGTTTACTGCAAGAATGTGTAAAATAAACCGCTAAAAATAAAACTAGCTATATTAAACCGATGGCTTCAGTCCTAGAAGGGTCCACACTATGAAGTAATACTCAGCCCTTGTCTGTGTATTAAAGCAAATTGCATAATCGCAATCAAAATTCCCAAAAACAAATTACGCTTACCAGATAATTTCATTTTCTTCTGTATAAGGAGAGTCCACGGCATCATTCCTTACTGTTGGGAAGTACTGAACCTGGCCACCAGGAGGAAGCAAAGACACCCCATTGATTACCTCTCCCACTTCCCCCATCCCCCAGTCATTCTGCCGAGGGAACAAGGAACAGTAGGAGAAATATCAGGGTATAAATGGTGCCAGAAGAAAAATATATTTTGGAGGGCCGCCCATCGGAGAACACGTGCGGGGGCCGTGGACTCTCCTTATACAGAAGGAAATGAAATTATCTGGCAAGATATAATTTATGTTTTCCTTCTTAATATAAGGAGAGTCCACGGCATCATTCCTTACTGTTGGGAAACTTATACCCAAGCTCTAGAGGACAAGGAATTTTAACGTGAGGGACAAAAAGAGAGCTGGACCCTAATCTGAGGGCACCACAACCTGAAAAACCTTTCTCCCGAAAGCTGCTTCAGCCGAAGCAAAAACATCAAACTTATAAAATTTAGAAAAAGTATGTAAGGAGGACCAGGTAGCCGCCATAGAGGCCTCGTTCTTAAAGGCCCAAGAGGCTGCTCTAGTAGAATTATCCGTAATCCTCTGAGGAGGTTTATGTCCCGCTGTCTCATAAGCAAAGCGGATAACACTCCTTTACCAAAAAGATAAGTAAGTCGAAGAGACCTTCTGACCCTTATGTTTCCCAGAATAGACAACAAACAAGGAAGAAGTTTGTCTAAAATCTTTAGTAGCCTGAAGATGGAACTTCAAGGCACGAACCACGTCCAAATTATGAAGCAAACGTTCCTTCGAAAGAGGAGGATTGGGACACAAGGAACGAACCACAATCTCTTAATTGATGTTGCGGTCTGACACGACCTTAGGAAGAAAACCTAACTTAGTACGTAGGACAGCCTTATCAGAATGGAACACCAGATAAGGAGGCTCACATTGCAAGGCAGCAATCTTAGATACTCTGCACGCAGAAGCAATAGCCAATAGAAAAAGAACCTTCCAGGACAACAATTTAATGTCAATTTCATACATAGGCTCAAACGGAGCCCGTTGCAAAATCTTAAGAACAAGATTTAGACTCCAAGGAGGAGCCTTATTTCTAAACAAAGGGCTGATACTAGTTAGAGCCTTAACAAAAGACTGTACATCTGGGAGCTCCAAGAGCTTCTTGTGCAGTAAAACAGACAGGGATGAAACTGTCCCCTCAGGGAACTGGAGAAACGACAGGATCCTGGCAACCTTAACTTTATGCCAGGAAAATCCACACTTCACACCAGAATAAGTAGGTTCTCCACACCTTATGATAGATGTGACCAGTAACCGGCTTACAAGCTTGAATGAGAGTATCAATAACTCTCTCAGAAAACACTTTTGGCTAGAACTAAGCGTTCAATCCCCACGCAGTCACCCTCAGAGAATCTAGATTTTGATGAACAAAAGGACCCCGTTCCAGCAGATCCCTGAGACAACGTAACTTCCACGGCAAAGAGATGAAGACATCCCCACCAGATCCGCAAACCACATCCTTCGCGGCCACGATGGAGAAATCAGTATCACTGATGCTTGCTCCTGCTTGATGCAAGCCACTACATGAGGAAGGAGTGGTAACGGCGGAAAAAAGGTAAATTAGACTGAACTTTCAAGGCACTGCTAATGCATCTATTAGCTCCACATGAGGATCCCTGGACCTCGACCCATATCTGGGTAGCTTGGTATTGAGACGGGACGCCATGAGATCTATCTCCGGCGTCCCCCACCTGTTGCATAACTCTGCAAACACTTTGGGATGGAAAGACCATTTCCCCCGGATGAAAGGATCGTCTGCTGAGAAAATCCGCTTCCCAGTTGTCCACACCCGGAAAGTGGATCTCTGACAGTGAACAGCTGTGGGCCTCCGCCCACTCCAGAATCCGAGATACTTCCCTCATTGCTAGGGAGCTTCTCATTCCCCCCTGGTGGTTGATGTAAGCCACCGAGGTTATATTGGCTGATTGGAATCTGATACGAACCCAGGAGTAGCCAAGCCTTCAGAGCATTAAAGATTCTCCGTAATTCCAGAATGTTGATAGGGAGGGAGCATTCCTCCTTAGTTCACAGGCCCTGTGCCTTCTTGGCACCCCAAACAGCTCCCCATCCTGATAGACTTGCGTCCGTAGTCACAATCTCCCAGGATGGTCTTAAGAAGGATGTCCCTCGGGACAGATGATCTGGACAGAGCCACCAAGAGAGCAATTCTCTCAACCGGTTGTCCAGAGAAATCTGTTGAGACAGATCCGAATGATCGCCGTTCCAATGCCTCAGCATGCACAGTTGAACCTGGCAAAGGGAATGATGTCCATGCTGGACACCATAAGACCAATCAACTTCATACACTGAGCCACAGAGGGCCTTAACGAAGTCCGGGTTTTTACTCACCCATAACACTTTCCAATTTGAGGGAACATACTATCTCCAAAGGTGTGGAAGTTCGCCCCTTCCTATGCAAACCTGTTTCTTGGTTGCTGGGAGTGTTTCCACATCTTTGGAGATAGTAACCGTCCCCAAGGCAGAACACTGTGCGATCTGCGTTCTTATCGCAGAAACTGAAGGGTCTTTGCAGAAAGAACGGCAGTGGAATTTTTTTTTGCCTGCACTTTTAATTTCTGCCTGCAGGTGTCACTGTTCCATTCTATCTCAATGTAAATATTTGCAATGTTTCTCTCTTTTTAATTGCCTTCCACTTCCTGAACTCCAGTGCGGTACAGGGTAACAGCACATTGCAGAAAAACATAATTTATGTAAGAAACTTACCTGATAAATTCATTTCTTTCATATTAGCAAGAGTCCATGAGCTAGTGACGTATGGGATATACATTCCTACCAGGAGGGGCAAAGTTTCCCAAACCTCAAAATGCCTATAAATACACCCCTCACCACACCCACAATTCAGTTTAACGAATAGCCAAGAAGTGGGGTGATAAAAAAGTGCGAAAGCATATAAAATAAGGAATTGGAATAATTGTGCTTTATACAAAAAAATCATAACCACCACAAAAAAGGGCGGGCCTCATGGACTCTTGCTAATATGAAAGAAATGAATTTATCAGGTAAGTTCTTACATAAATTATGTTTTCTTTCATGTAATTAGCAAGAGTCCATGAGCTAGTGACGTATGGGATAATGATTACCCAAGATGTGGATCTTTCCACACAAGAGTCACTAGAGAGGGAGGGATAAAATAAAGACAGCCAATTCCTGCTGAAAATAATCCACACCCAAAATAAAGTTTAATGAAAAACATAAGCAGAAGATTCAAACTGAAACCGCTGCCTGAAGTACTTTTCTACCAAAAACTGCTTCAGAAGAAGAAAATACATCAAAATGGTAGAATTTAGTAAAAGTATGCAAAGAGGACCAAGTTTCTGCTTTGCAAATCTGATCAACCGAAGCTTCATTCCTAAACGCCCAGGAAGTAGAAACTGACCTAGTAGAATGAGCTGTAATCCTTTGAGGCGGAGTTTTACCCGACTCAACATAGGCAAGATGAATTAAAGATTTCAACCAAGATGCCAAAGAAATGGCAGAAGCTTTCTGGCCTTTTCTAGAACCGGAAAAGATGACAAATAGACTAGAAGTCTTCCGGAAAGATTTAGTAGCTTCAACATAATATTTCAAAGCTCTAACAACATCCAAAGAATGCAACGATTTCTCCTTAGAATTCTTAGGATTAGGACATAATGAAGGAACCACAATTTCTCTACTAATGTTGTTGGAATTCACAACTTTAGGTAAAAATTCAAAAGAAGTTCGCAACACCGCCTTATCCTGATGAAAAATCAGAAAAGGAGACTCACAAGAAAGAGCAGATAATTCAGAAACTCTTCTGGCAGAAGAGATGGCCAAAAGGAACAAAACTTTCCAAGAAAGTAATTTAATGTCCAATGAATGCATAGGTTCAAATGGAGGAGCTTGAAGAGCCCCCAGAACCAAATTCAAACTCCAAGGAGGAGAAATTGACTTAATGACAGGTTTTATACGAACCAAAGCTTGTACAAAACAATGAATATCAGGAAGAATAGCAATCGTTCTGTGAAAAAGAACAGAAAGAGCAGAGATTTGTCCTTTCAAGGAACTTGCGGACAAACCCTTATCTAAACCATCCTGAAGAAACTGTAATATTCTCGGTATTCTAAAAGAATGCCAAGAAAAATGATGAGAAAGACACCAAGAAATATAAGTCTTCCAGAATCTATAATATATCTCTCTAGATACAGATTTACGAACCTGTAACATAGTATTAATCACAGAGTCAGAGAAACCTCTTTGACCAAGAATCAAGCGTTCAATCTCCATACCTTTAAATTTAAGGATTTGAGATCCTGATGGAAAAAAGGACCTTGAGACAGAAGGTCTGGTCTTAACGGAAGAGTCCACGGTTGGCAAGAGGCCATCCGGACAAGATCCGCATACCAAAACCTGTGAGGCCATGCCAGAGCTACCAGCAGAACAAACGAGCATTCCTTCAGAATCTTGGAGATTACTCTTGGAAGAAGAACTAGAGGCGGAAAGATATAGGCAGGATGATACTTCCAAGGAAGTGATAATGCATCCACTGCCTCCGCCTGAGGATCCCGGGATCTGGACAGATACCTGGGAAGTCTCTTGTTTAGATGAGACGCCATCAGATCTATTTCTGGAAGTTCCCACATTTGAACAATTTGAAGAAATACCTCTGGGTGAAGAGACCATTCGCCCGGATGCAACGTTTGGTGACTGAGATAATCCGCTTCCCAATTGTCTATACCTGGGATATGAACCGCAGAGATTAGACAGGAGCTGGATTCCGCCCAAACCAAAAATTCGAGATACTTCTTTCATAGCCAGAGGACTGTGAGTCCCTCCTTGATGATTGATGTATGCCACAGTTGTGACATTGTCTGTCTGAAAACAAATGAACGATTCTCTCTTCAGAAGAGGCCAAGACTGAAGAGCTCTGAAAATTGCACGGAGTTCCAAAATATTGATCGGTAATCTCACCTCCTGAGATTCCCAAACTCCTTGTGCCGTCAGAGATCCCCACACAGCTCCCCAACCTGTGAGACTTGCATCTGTTGAAATTACAGTCCAGGTCGGAAGCACAAAAGAAGCCCCCTGAATTAAACGATGGTGATCTGTCCACCACGTTAGAGAGTGTCGAACAATCGGTTTTAAAGATATTAATTGAGATATCTTTGTGTAATCCTTGCACCATTGATTCAGCATACAGAGCTGAAGAGGTCGCATGTGAAAACGAGCAAAGGGGATCGCGTCCGATGCAGCAGTCATAAGACCTAGAATTTCCATGCATAAGGCTACCGAAGGGAATGAATGTGACTGAAGGTTTCGACAAGCTGCAATCAATTTTAGACGTCTCTTGTCTGTTAAAGACAGAGTCATGGACACTGAATCTATCTGGAAACCCAGAAAGGTTACCCTTGTCTGAGGAATCAAAGAACTTTTTGGTAAATTGATCCTCCAACCATGATCTTGAAGAAACAACACAAGTCGATTCGTATGAGATTCTGCTAAATGTAAAGACTGAGCAAGTACCAAGATATCGTCCAAATAAGGAAATACCACAATACCCTGTTCTCTGATTACAGACAGAAGGGCACCGAGAACCTTTGAAAAAATTCTTGGAGCTGTAGCTAGGCCAAACGGTAGAGCCACAAACTGGTAATGCTTGTCCAGAAAAGAGAATCTCAGGAACTGATAGTGATCTGGATGAATCGGAATATGCAGATATGCATCCTGTAAATCTATTGTGGACATATAATTCCCTTGCTGAACAAAGGGCAAGATAGTCCTTACAGTTACCATCTTGAACGTTGGTATCCTTACATAATGATTCAATATTTTTAGATCCAGAACTGGTCTGAAGGAATTCTCCTTCTTTGGTACAATGAAGAGATTTGAATAAAACCCCAGACCCTGTTCCGGAACTGGAACTGGCATAATTACTCCAGCCAACTCTAGATCTGAAACACAATTCAGAAATGCTTGAGCTTTCACTGGATTTACTGGGACACGGGAAAGAAAAAATCTCTTTGCAGGAGGTCTCATCTTGAAACCAATTCTGTACCCTTCTGAAACAATGTTCTGAATCCAAAGATTGTGAACAGAATTGATCCAAATTTCTTTGAAAAAACGTAACCTGCCCCCTACCAGCTGAGCTGGAATGAGGGCCGCACCTTCATGTGGACTTAGAAGCAGGCTTTGCCTTTCTAGCAGGCTTGGATTTATTCCAGACTGGAGATGGTTTCCAAACTGAAACTGCTCCTGAGGACGAAGGATCAGGCTTTTGTTCTTTGTTGAAACGAAAGGAACGAAAAACAGAATTTATGTTTACCTGATAAATTACTTTCTCCAACGGTGTGTCCGGTCCACGGCGTCATCCTTACTTGTGGGGATATTCTCTTCCCCAACAGGAAATGGCAAAGAGCCCAGCAAAGCTGGTCACATGATCCCTCCTAGGCTCCGCCTTCCCCAGTCATTCGACCGACGTAAAGGAGGAATATTTGCATAGGAGAAATCATATGATACCGTGGTGACTGTAGTTAAAGAAAATAAAATATCAGACCTGATTAAAAAACCAGGGCGGGCCGTGGAACGGACACACCGTTGGAGAAAGTAATTTATCAGGTAAACATAAATTCTGTTTTCTCCAACATAGGTGTGTCCGGTCCACGGCGTCATCCTTACTTGTGGGAACCAATACCAAAGCTTTAGAACACGGATGATGGGAGGGAGCAAATCAGGTCACCTAGATGGAAGGCACCACGGCTTGCAAAACCTTTCTCCCAAAAATAGCCTCAGAAGAAGCAAAAGTATCAAATTTGTAAAATTTGGTAAAAGTGTGCAGTGAAGACCAAGTCGCTGCCTTACATATCTGATCAACAGAAGCCTCGTTCTTGAAGGCCCATGTGGAAGCCACGGCCCTAGTGGAATGAGCTGTGATTCTTTCAGGAGGCTGCCGTCCGGCAGTCTCATAAGCCAATCTGATGATGCTTTTAAGCCAAAAAGAGAGAGAGGTAGAAGTTGCTTTTTGACCTCTCCTTTTACCAGAATAAACAACAAACAAGGAAGATGTTTGTCTGAAATCCTTTGTAGCATCTAAATAGAATTTTAGAGCACGAACTACATCCAAATTGTGCAACAAACGTTCCTTCTTTGAAACTGGATTCGGACACAAAGAAGGCACAACTATCTCCTGGTTAATGTTTTTGTTAGAAACAACTTTCGGAAGAAAACCAGGTTTAGTATGCAAAACCACCTTATCTGCATGGAACACCAGATAAGGAGGAGAACACTGCAGAGCAGATAACTCTGAAACTCTTCTAGCAGAAGAAATTGCAACCAAAAACAAAACTTTCCAAGATAATAACTTAATATCTACGGAATGTAAGGGTTCAAACGGAACCCCCTGAAGAACTGAAAGAACTAAATTGAGACTCCAAGGAGGAGTCAAAGGTTTGTAAACAGGCTTGATTCTAACCAGAGCCTGAACAAAAGCTTGAACATCTGGCACAGCCGCCAGCTTTTTGTGAAGTAAAACAGATAAAGCAGAAATCTGTCCCTTCAAAGAACTTGCAGATAATCCTTTCTCCAAACCTTCTTGAAGAAAGGATAGAATCTTAGGAATTTTTATCTTGTTCCATGGGAATCCTTTAGATTCACACCAACAGATATATTTTTTCCATATTTTATGGTAGATCTTTCTAGTTACAGGCTTTCTGGCCTGAACAAGAGTATCAATGACAGAATCTGAGAACCCTCGCTTTGATAAAATCAAGCGTTCAATCTCCAAGCAGTCAGTTGGAGTGATGCCAGATTCGGATGTTCGAACGGACCTTGAACAAGAAGGTCCTGTCTCAAAGGTAGCTTCCATGGTGGAGCCGATGACATATTCACCAGGTCTGCATACCAAGTCCTGCGTGGCCACGCAGGAGCTATCAAGATCACCGATGCCCTCTCCTGATTGATCCTGGCTACCAGCCTGGGGATGAGAGGAAACGGTGGGAATACATAAGCTAGGTTGAAGGTCCAAGGTGCTACTAGTGCATCTACTAGAGTCGCCTTGGGATCCCTGGATCTGGACCCGTAGCAAGGAACCTTGAAGTTCTGACGAGAGGCCATCAGATCCATGTCTGGAATGCCCCACAATTGAGTAATTTGGGCAAAGATTTCCGGATGGAGTTCCCACTCCCCCGGATGAAATGTCTGACGACTCAGAAAATCCGCTTCCCAGTTTTCCACTCCTGGGATGTGGATTGCAGACAAGTGGCAGGAGTGAGTCTCCGCCCATTGAATGATTTTGGTCACTTCTTCCATCGCCAGGGAACTCCTTGTTCCCCCCTGATGGTTGATATACGCAACAGTCGTCATGTTGTCTGATTGAAACCGTATGAATTTGGCCTTTGCTAGCTGAGGCCAAGCCTTGAGAGCATTGAATATCGCTCTCAGTTCCAGAATATTTATCGGGAGAAGAGATTCTTCCCGAGACCAAAGACCCTGAGCTTTCAGGGGTTCCCAGACCGCGCCCCAGCCCACCAGACTGGCGTCGGTCGTGACAATGACCCACTCTGGTCTGCGGAAGCTCATCCCCTGTGACAGGTTGTCCAGGGTCAGCCACCAACGGAGTGAATCTCTGGTCCTCTGATCTACTTGTATCGTCGGAGACAAGTCTGTATAATCCCCATTCCACTGACTGAGCATGCACAGTTGTAATGGTCTCAGATGAATTCGCGCAAAAGGAACTATGTCCATTGCCGCGACCATCAAACCTATTACTTCCATTCACTGCGCTATGGAAGGAAGAGGAACAGAATGAAGTACTTGACAAGAGCTTAGAAGTTTTGATTTTCTGGCCTCTGTCAGAAAAATCCTCATTTCTAAGGAGTCTATTATTGTTCCCAAGAAGGGAACTCTTGTTGACGGAGATAGAGAACTTTTTTCTACGTTCACTTTCCACCCGTGAGATCTGAGAAAGGCCAGGACAATGTCCGTATGAGCCTTTGCTTGTGGTAGGGACGACGCTTGAATCAGTATGTCGTCCAAGTAAGGTACTACTGCAATGCCCCTTGGTCGTAGCACCGCTAGAAGGGACCCTAGTACCTTTGTGAAAATTCTTGGAGCAGTGGCTAATCCGAATGGAAGTGCCACAAACTGGTAATGCTTGTCCAGAAAGGCGAACCTTAGGAACCGATGATGTTCCTTATGGATAGGAATATGTAGATACGCATCCTTTAAATCCACCGTGGTCATGAATTGACCTTCCTGGATGGAAGGAAGAATTGTCCGAATGGTTTCCATTTTGAACGATGGAACCTTGAGAAACTTGTTTAGGATCTTGAGATCTAAGATTGGTCTGAATGTTCCCTCTTTTTTGGGAACTATGAACAGATTGGAGTAGAATCCCATCCCTTGTTCTCCTAATGGAACAGGATGAATCACTCCCATTTTTAACAGGTCTTCTACACAATGTAAGAATGCCTGTCTTTTTATGTGGTCTGAAGACAATTGAGACCTGTGGAACCTCCCCCTTGGGGGTAGCTCCTTGAATTCCAGAAGATAACCTTGGGAGACTATTTCTAGCGCCCAAGGATCCAGAACATCTCTTGCCCAAGCCTGAGCGAAGAGAGAAAGTCTGCCCCCCACCAGATCCGGTCCCGGATCGGGGGCCAACATCTCATGCTGTCTTGGTAGCAGTGGCAGGTTTCTTGGCCTGCTTACCTTTGTTCCAGCCTTGCATTGGCCTCCAGGCTGGCTTGGTTTGAGAAGTATTACCCTCTTGCTTAGAGGATGTAGCACTTGGGGCTGGTCCGTTTCTGCGAAAGGGACGAAAATTTGGTTTATTTTTAGCCTTGAAAGACCTATCCTGAGGAAGGGCGTGGCCCTTACCCCCAGTGATATCAGAAATAATCTCTTTCAAGTCAGGGCCAAACAGCGTTTTCCCCTTGAAAGGTATGTTAAGCAATTTGTTCTTGGAAGACGCATCCGCTGACCAAGATTTTAGCCAAAGCGCTCTGCGCGCCACAATAGCAAACCCTGAATTTTTCGCCGCTAATCTAGCCAATTGCAAAGTGGCGTCTAAAGTAAAAGAGTTAGCCAATTTGAGAGCATGAATTCTGTCCATAATCTCCTCATAAGAAGAATCTTTATTGAGCGACTTTTCTAGTTCATCGAACCAGAAACACGCTGCTGTAGTGACAGGAACCATGCATGAAATTGGTTGTAGAAGGTAACCTTGCTGAACAAACATCTTTTTAAGCAAACCCTCTAATTTTTTATCCATAGGATCTTTGAAAGCACAACTATCTTCTATAGGGATAGTAGTGCGTTTGTTTAGAGTAGAAACCGCCCCCTCGACCTTGGGGACTGTCTGCCATAAGTCCTTTCTGGGGTCGACCATAGGAAACAATTTCTTAAATATAGGGGGAGGGACAAAAGGTATGCCGGGCCTTTCCCATTCTTTGTTTACAATGTCCGCCACCCGCTTGGGTATAGGAAAAGCTTCGGGGGGCCCCGGGACCTCTAGGAACTTGTCCATCTTACATAATTTCTCTGGAATGACCAAATTCTCACAATCATCCAGAGTAGATAACACCTCCTTAAGCAGAGCGCGGAGATGTTCCAATTTAAATTTGAATGTAATCACATCAGGTTCAGCTTGTTGAGAAATTTTCCCTGAATCTGAAATTTCTCCCTCAGACAAAACCTCCCTGGCCCCCTCAGACTGGTGTAGGGGCACTTCAGAACCAATATCATCAGCGTCCTCATGCTCTTCAGTATTTTCTAAAACAGAGCAGTCGCGCTTTCGCTGATAAGTGGGCATTTTGGCTAAAATGTTTTTGATAGAATTATCCATTACAGCCGTTAATTGTTGCATAGTAAGGAGTATTGGCGCACTAGATGTACTAGGGGCCTCCTGTGTGGGCAAGACTGGCGTAGACGAAGGAGGGGATGATGCAGTACCATGCTTACTCCCCTCACTTGAGGAATCATCTTGGGCATCATTTTCTCTAAATTTTGTGTCACATAAATCACATCTATTTAAATGAGAAGGAACCTTGGCTTCCCCACATACAGAACATAGTCTATCTGATAGTTCAGACATGTTAAACAGGCATAAACTTGATAACAAAGTACAAAAAAACGTTTTAAAATAAAACCGTTACTGTCACTTTAAATTTTAAACTGAACACACTTTATTACTGAAAATGTGAGAAAGTATGAAGGAATTGTTCAAAATTCACCAAAATTTCACCACAGTGTCTTAAAGCCTTAAAAGTATTGCACACCAAATTTGAAAGCTTTAACTCTTAAAATAACGGAACCGGAGCCGTTTTTATATTTAACCCCTATACAGTCCCTGGTATCTGCTTTGCTGAGACCCAACCAAGCCCAAAGGGGAATACGATACCAAATGACGCCTTCAGTAAGCTTTTTCTATGTATCTGAGCTCCTCACACATGCATCTGCATGTCTTGCTTCCCAAAAACAACTGCGCAATAGAGGCGCGAAAATGAGGCTCTGCCTATGATTAGAGAAGGCCCCCAGTGAAAAAGGTGTCCAATACAGTGCCTGCCGGTTATTTTACATAATTCCCAAGAATAAAATAACTCCTCAAAACTATGAAGTATTAAAAATGCTTATATATCAATCGTTTTAGCCCAGAAAAATGTCTACCAGTCTTTAAAGCCCTTGTGAAGCCCTTTATTCTTATTTAATAAAAATGGCTTACCGGATCCCATAGGGAAAATGACAGCTTCCAGCATTACCAAGTCTTGTTAGAAATGTGTCATACCTCAAGCAGCAAAAGTCTGCTCACTGTTTCCCCCAACTGAAGTTAATTCCTCTCAACAGCCCTGTGTGGAAACAGCCATCGATTTTAGTAACGGTTGCTAAAATCATTTTCCTCTTACAAACAGAAATCTTCATCTCTTTTCTGTTTCAGAGTAAATAGTACATACCAGCACTATTTTAAAATAACAAACTCTTGATTGAAGAATAAAAACTACATTTAAACACCAAAAAACTCTAAGCCATCTTAAGAGAATGACTGGGGAAGGCGGAGCCTAGGAGGGATCATGTGACCAGCTTTGCTGGGCTCTTTGCCATTTCCTGTTGGGGAAGAGAATATCCCCACAAGTAAGGATGACGCCGTGGACCGGACACACCTATGTTGGAGAAACGATTATTAGCCCTGTTTTTACCTTTAGATTTTTTATCCTGTGGTAAAAAAACATAATTTATGTAAGAACTTACCTGATAAATTAATTTCTTTCATATTAGCAAGAGTCCATGAGCTAGTGACGTATGGGATATACATTCCTACCAGGAGGGGCAAAGTTTCCCAAACCTCAAAATGCCTATAAATACACCCCTCACCACACCCACAATTCAGTTTAACGAATAGCCAAGAAGTGGGGTGATAAAAAAGTGCGAAAGCATATAAAATAAGGAATTGGAATAATTGTGCTTTATATAAAATCATAACCACCACAAAAAAAGGGCGGGCCTCATGGACTCTTGCTAATATGAAAGAAATGAATTTATCAGGTAAGTTCTTACATAAACTATGTTTTCTTTCATGTAATTAGCAAGAGTCCATGAGCTAGTGACGTATGGGATAATGACTACCCAAGATGTGGATCTTTCCACACAAGAGTCACTAGAGAGGGAGGGATAAAATAAAGACAGCCAATTCCTGCTGAAAATAATCCACACCCAAAATAAAGTTTAACGAAAAACATAAGCAGAAGATTCAAACTGAAACCGCTGCCTGAAGTACTTTTCTACCAAAAACTGCTTCAGAAGAAGAAAATACATCAAAATGGTAGAATTTAGTAAAAGTATGCAAAGAGGACCAAGTTGCTGCTTTGCAGATCTGGTCAACCGAAGCTTCATTCCTAAACGCCCAGGAAGTAGATACTGACCTAGTAGAATGAGCTGTAATTCTCTGAGGCGGAATTTTACCTGACTCAACATAGGCAAGATGAATTAAAGATTTCAACCAAGATGCCAAAGAAATGGCAGAAGCTTTCTGGCCTTTTCTAGAACCGGAAAAGATAACAAATAGACTAGAAGTCTTACGGAAAGATTTCGTAGCTTCAACATAATATTTCAAAGCTCTAACAACATCCAAAGAATGCAACGATTTCTCCTTAGAATTCTTAGGATTAGGACATAATGAAGGAACCACAATTTCTCTACTAATGTTGTTGGAATTCACAACTTTAGGTAAAAATTCAAAAGAAGTTCGCAACACCGCCTTATCCTGATGAAAAATCAGAAAAGGAGACTGACAAGAAAGAGCAGATAATTCAGAAACTCTTCTGGCAGAAGAGATGGCCAAAAGGAACAAAACTTTCCAAGAAAGTAATTTAATGTCCAATGAATGCATAGGTTCAAACGGAGGAGCTTGAAGAGCCCCCAGAACCAAATTCAAACTCCAAGGAGGAGAAATTGACTTAATGACAGGTTTTATACGAACCAAAGCTTGTACAAAACAATGAATATCAGGAAGAATAGCAATCTTTCTGTGAAAAAGAACAGAAAGAGCAGAGATTTGTCCTTTCAAAGAACTTGCGGACAAACCCTTATCTAAACCATCCTGAAGAAACTGTAAAATTCTCGGTATTCTAAAAGAATGCCAAGAAAAATGATGAGAAAGACACCAAGAAATATAAGTCTTCCAGACTCTATAATATATCTCTCGAGATACAGATTTACGGGCCTGTAACATAGTATTAATCACAGAGTCAGAGAAACCTCTTTGACCAAGAATCAAGCGTTCAATCTCCATACCTTTAAATTTAAGGATTTCAGATCCTGATGGACAAAAGGACCTTGTGACAGAAGGTCTGGTCTTAACGGAAGAGTCCACGGTTGGCAAGAGGCCATCCGGACAAGATCCGCATACCAAAACCTGTGAGGCCATGCTGGAGCTACCAGCAGAACAAACGAGCATTCCTTCAGAATCTTGGAGATCACTCTTGGAAGAAGAACTAGAGGCGGAAAGATATAGGCCGGATGATACTTCCAAGGAAGTGATAATGCATCCACTGCCTCCGCCTGAGGATCCCGGGATCTGGACAGATACCTGGGAAGTTTCTTGTTTAGATGGGACGCCATCAGATCTATTTCTGGAAGTTCCCACATTTGAACAATCTGAAGAAATACCTCTGGGTGAAGAGACCATTCGCCCGGATGCAACGTTTGGCGACTGAGATAATCCGCTTCCCAATTGTCTACACCTGGGATATGAACCGCAGAGATTAGACAGGAGCTGGATTCCGCCCAAACCAAAATTCGAGATACTTCTTTCATAGCCAGAGGACTGTGAGTCCCTCCTGGATGATTGATGTATGCCACAGTTGTGACATTGTCTGTCTGAAAACAAATGAACGATTCTCTCTTCAGAAGAGGCCAAAACTGAAGAGCTCTGAAATTGCACGGAGTTCCAAGATATTGATAGGTTAATCTCACTCCTGAGATTCCCAAACTCCCTGTGCCCGTCAGAGATCCCCACACAGCTCCCCAACCCTTGAGACCTTGCATCTGTTGAAATTACAGTCCAGGTCGGAAGCACAAAAGAAGCCCCCTGAATTAAACGATGGTGATCTGTCACCATGTTAGAGAGTGCCGAACAATCGGTTTTAAAGATATTGTTTGAGATATCTTCGTGTAATCCTTGACACATTGCTTCAGCATACAGAGCTGAAGAGGGTCGCATGTGAAAACGAGCAAAGGGGATCGCGTCCGATGCAGCAGTCATAAGACCTAGAATTTCCATGCATAAGGCTACCGAAGGGGAATGATTGTGACTGAAGGTTTCGACAAGCTGCAATCAATTTTAGACGTCTCTTGTCTGTTAAAGACAGAGTCATGGACACTGAATCCATCTGGAAACCCTGAAAGGTTACCCTTGTCTGAGAGATCAAAGAACTTTTTGGTAAATTGATCCTCCAACCATGATCTTGAAGAAACAACACAAGTCGATTCGTATGAGATTTCTGCTAATGTAAAGACTGAGCAAGTACCAAGATATCGTCCAAATAAGGAATACCACAATACCCTGTTCTCTGATTACAGACAGAAGGGCACCGAGAACCTTTTGTAAAAATTCTTGGAGCTGTAGCTAGGCCAAACGGCAGAGCCACAAACTGGTAATGCTTGTCCAGAAAAGAGAATCTCAGGAACTGAAAATGATCTGGATGAATCGGAATATGCAGATATGCATCCTGTAAATCTATTGTGACAATATAACTCCCTTGCTGAACAAAAGGCAAGATAGTCCTTACAGTTACCATTTTGAACGTTGGTATCCTTACATAACGATTCAATATTTTTAGATCCAGAACTGGTCTGAAGGAATTCTCCTTCTTTGGTACAATGAAGAGCATTCCAAGTCTTAAGCCATAAAGCTCTTCTAGCTAAAATAGCTAGAGACATAAACCTGACATCAACTCTGATAATATAAAAAATGGCATCACAGATAAAATTATTAGCATGCTGAAGAAGAATAATAATGTCATGAGAATCACGATGTGTTACTTGTTGCGCTAAAGTTTCCAACCAAAAAGTTGAAGCTGCAGCAACATCAGCCAAAGATATAGCAGGTCTAAGAAGATTACCTGAACACAGATAAGCTTTTCTTAGAAAGGACTCAATTTTCCTATCTAGAGGATCCTTAAACGAAGTACCATCTGACGTAGGAATAGTAGTACGTTTAGCAAGGGTAGAAATAGCCCCATCAACTTTAGGGATTTTGTCCCAAAATTCTAATCTGTCAGACGGCACAGGATATAAATGCTTAAAACGTTTAGAAGGAGTAAATGAATTACCCAATTTATCCCATTCTTTGGAAATTACTGCAGAAATAGCATTAGGAACAGGAAAAACTTCTGGAATAACCACAGGAGCTTTAAATACCTTATCTAAACGTTTAGAATTAGTATCAAGAGGACCAGAATCCTCTATTTCTAAAGCAATTAGAACTTCTTTAAGTAAAGAACGAATAAATTCCATTTTAAATAAATATGAAGATTTATCAGCATCAACCTCAGAGACAGAATCCTCTGAACCAGAGGAGTCATCAGAATCAGAATGATGATGTTCATTTAAAAATTCATCTGTAGGGAGAGAAGTTTTAAAAGATTTTTTACGTTTACTAGAAGGAGAAATAACAGACATAGCCTTCTTTATGGATTCAGAAACAAAATCTCTAATATTATCAGGAACATTCTGCACCTTAGATGTTGAGGGAACTGCAACAGGCAATGGTACTTTACTAAAGGAAATATTATCTGCTTTAACAAGTTTGTCATGACAATCAATACAAACAACAGCTGGAGAAATAGCTACAAAAGTTTACAGCAGATACACTTAGCTTTGGTAGATTCAGCACTTGACAGCGATTTTCCTGTAGTATCTTCTGGCTCAGATGCAACGTGAGACATCGTGCAATATGTAAGAGAAAAACAACATATAAAGCAGAAATTGATCAAATTCCTATTAAATGACAGTTTCAGGAAGGGGAAAGAATGCCAAAGAACAAGGCTTCTAGCAACCAGAAGCAATAAAAAATGAGACTTAAATAATTGGAGACAAAAGCGACGCCCATTATATTTTCGCGCCAAATAAGACGCCCACATTATTTGGCGGCCTAAATGCTTTTTGGCGGCCAAAAATGACTGCCACACTCCGGAACGCCGACATTTTTGGCGCGAAATAACGTCAAAGATGGAATGCAACTTCCGGCGACTACGTATATGCCAGAAACGGAAATAGAATTTTTGCGCCAAAAAAGTCCGCGCCAAGAATGACGCAATAGAAAGTGAAGCATTTTCAGCCCCCCGCGAGCCTAACAGCCCACAGGGGAAAAAGTCAAATTTTAAGGTAGAAAAAAATGGTCAAATCAAAATGCTTTATTTAAATATGAAACTGACTGTCTGAAAATAGGAAAGTTGAACATTCTGAGTCAAGGGCAAATAAATGTTTGAATACATATATTTAGAACTTTATAAACAAAGTGCCCAACCATAGCTTGGAGTGTCACAGAAAATAAGACTTACTTACCCCAGGACACTCATCTACATATAGCAGATAGCCAAACCAGTACTGAAACGAGAATCAGCAGAGGTAATGGTATATATAAGAGTATATCGTCGATCTGAAAAGGGAGGTAAGAGATGAATCTCTACGACCGATAACAGAGAACCTATGAAATAGACCCCGTAGAAGGAGATCACTGCATTCAAATAGGCAATACTCTCCTCACATCCCTCTGACATTCACTGCACGCTGAGAGGAAAACCGGGCTCCAACTTGCTGCGGAGCGCATATCAACGTAGAATCTAGCACAAACTTACTTTCACCACCTCCATCGGAGGCAAAGTTTGTAAAAACTGAATTGTGGGTGTGGTGATGGGTGTATTTATAGGCATTTTGAGGTTTGGGAAACTTTGCCCCTCCTGTAGGAAATGTATATCCCATACGTCACTAGCTCATGGACTCTTGCTAATTACATGAAAGAAAGTTCCTTTCCCACCAGTAACAGTTGAGATAATAGAATCCAACTGAGAACCAAATAATTTGTTACCCTGGAAAGAAATGGAAAGTAGAGTTGATTTAGAAGCCATATCAGCATTCCAAGTCTTAAGCCATAAAGCTCTTCTAGCTAAAATAGCTAGAGACATAAACCTGACATCAACACTAATAATATCAAAAATGGCATCACAGATAAAATTATTAGCATGCTGAAGAAGAATAATAATATCATGAGAATCATGATTTGCTACTTGTTGCGCTAAAGTTTCCCAACCAAAAAGTTGAGAAGCTGCAGCAACATCAGCTAATGATATAGCAGGTCTAAGAAGATTACCTGAACACAGATAAGCTTTTCTTAGAAAGGATTCAATTTTCCTATCTAAAGGATCTTTAAACAAAGTACCATCTGACGTAGGAATGGTAGTACGTTAGCAAGGGTAGAAATAGCCCCATCAACTTTATGGGATTTTGTCCCAAAATTCTAACCTGTCAGACGGTACAGGATATAATTGCTTAAAAACGTTTAGAAGGAGTAAATGAATTACCCAATTTATCCCATTCTTTGGAAATTACTGCAGAAATAGCATTAGGAACAGGAAAAACTTCTGGAATAACCACAGGAGATTTAAATACCTTATCTAAACGTTTAGAATTCGTATCAAGAGGACCAGAATCCTCTATTTCTAAAGCAATTAATACTTCTTAAAGTAAAGAACGAATAAATTCCATTTTAAATAAATATGAGGATTTATCAGCATCAATCTCTGAAACAGAATCCTCTGAACCAGAAGAGTCATCAGAATCAGAATGATGATGTTCAATTAAAAATTCATCTGTAGGGAGAGAAGTTTTAAAATATTTTTTACGTTTACTAGAAGGAGAAATAACAGACATAGCCTTCTTGATGGATTCAGAAACAAAATCTCTTATGTTATCAGGAACATTCTGCACCTTAGATGTTGAAGGAACTGCAACAGACAATGGTACATTACTAAAGGAAATATTATCTGCATTAACAAGTTTGTCATGACAATTAATACAAACAACAGCCGGAGGAATAGCTACCAAAAGTTTACAGCAGATACACTTAGCTTTGGTAGATCCAGCACTAGACAGCGATTTTCCTGTAGTATCTTCTGACTCAGATGCAACGTGAGACATCTTGCAATATGTAGGAGAAAAAAACAACATATAAAGCAAAATAGATCAAATTCCTTATATGACAGTTTCAGGAATGGGAAAAAATGCCAAAGAACAAGCTTCTAGCAACCAGAAGCAATGAAAAATGAGACTTAAATAATGTTGAGACAAAAGCGACGCCCATATTTTTTAGCGCCAAATCCACATTATTTGGCGCCTAAATGCTTTTGGCGCCAAAATGACGCCACATCCGGAACGCCGACATTTTTGGCGCAAAATAACGTCAAAAAATGACGCAACCTCCGGCGACACGTATGACGCCGGAAACGGAAAAGAATTTTTGCGCCAAAAAAGTCCGCGCCAAGAATGACGCAATAAAATGAAGCATTTTCAGCCCCCGCGAGCCTAACAGCCCACAGGGAAAAAAAAAAGAGTCAAATTTTTGAAGGTAAGAAAAAATGAATAATTCAAATGCATAATCCCAAATATGAAACTGACTGTCTGAAAAATAAGGAAAGTTTGAACATTCTGAGTCAAGGCAAATAAATGGTTGAATACATATATTTAGAACTTTATAAACAAAGTGCCCAACCATAGCTTAGAGTGTCACAGAAAATAAGATTTACTTACCCCAGGACACTCATCTACATGTTTGTAGAAAGCCAAACCAGTACTGAAACGAGAATCAGTAGAGGTAATGGTATATATGAGAGTATATTGTCGATCTGAAAAGGGAGGTAAGAGATGAATCTCTACGACCGATAACAGAGAACCTATGAAATAGACCCCGTAGAAGGAGATCACTGCATTCAAATAGGCAATACTCTCCTCACATCCCTCTGACATTCACTGCACGCTGAGAGGAAAACCGGGCTCCAACTTGCTGCGGAGCGCATATCAACGTAGAATCTAGCACAAACTTACTTCACCACCTCCATCGGAGGCAAAGTTTGTAAAACTGAATTGTGGGTGTGGTGAGGGGTGTATTTATAGGCATTTTGAGGTTTGGGAAACTTTGCCCCTCCTGGTAGGAATGTATATCCCATACGTCACTAGCTCATGGACTCTTGCTAATTACATGAAAGAAAGGTTAATTACTGTTAAAACACCTTGATCTGTTTAAACAGGAAGGTGTCAGTATTCCTCTCCCAATACCTGTCTTGTAAATTATATATATATATCAAACGAGAAAAAGATATCCAGGCTGCAGTTTAAAAGCAAAGTCTTTATTAAATTCCACTTGGGATAAAAAAATGAGAAGATTGGGGGATCCAGCATAACAGTGTTACCAAAGATGTTCTGCTAACATGTTTCGGTAAGGACCGTAATCATAGCTAATTGGAAACTGGTGTGCTGGCTATTTAAAAGACAAAATCAACACTCATTGGACAAAGTTAAAACCAATGAAATGGTACACTGTTAATCATAAATCATAGTAAAGTGAAAGAACCGATACTCCCTGACATGTTAATACATAAATAAATAAACTCACAAATCACACCACAAAAGATAATCACTAAAGTGTGTGCTGCGAGCACTAAGAAAAAAGGAAATAACAATTAAAGATAACAACAGGGACATAGAAAACTCACAAAGATCAGATGTAAAACACACACCTAAATGCACAAACCACCTAGCATATAAATATGTATTGATGTATAAGCATGGAAAATATGTATGTAATTAAACTGTTGTACATACAAAAGTGTATATATAAAAATATGTATGTACATGCACATCATACATATATATATATTTATGACATCGCCGGAGCAATGTATAACTAAGAGTGGCCTGCTGGAATAACTACTACCCAAACACAGACAGAGATAATATATTGTTTGTGTCTATTTCCTTCATTATACTCAGCATAAGGATCCCTTTCTAGTGACAGTATAAGTATCAAATGCTTATCAATGTACACGGGTAACAGTGACCCATATATATAGGGAGATAGAGCAGTGAATGATGCAACTACACTAATCTAAAATACTAAGTAAAGACACTAAATGAGTGTGGTGGGAAGAAAATTATCATGGTGTAGAGAAATGTAAAGGTACACTACACTAAGATGTGAGTAAAAATGAAAAAATGAAAAAAATGAAAAAAAGGGGGAAAAAAGGTAAAAATAATGAAAATAATGAAAAAACCCTATCTATGAGAGGTGTATATAAAGAATATATTGTAATAACAAAATCCAGAAAGTGCTCGGCAAGCGTGAGAGGCAATGGTAATTATTTCCAATAGTTAATCAAATCGTATTCAGAGTTTAAACCCTCTGGTACTCTAGTACGCAGTTTAAAAATCCAAAACATCTCACGCTTGCCGAGCAACTGATTCCTGTCACCCTCCTCTAGTGGTGCCTTGACGTGTTTCAATAGCCTGCCCATCTAAGTGTGGCGTTACTCTTATTGTGAAAATTTCGAAAATGTTTAACCAAGGGGGTACTGGCTTCGCCCAGTTTAATTGTAGAAAGGTGGTTCCTAATTCTAGTGTTTTACATCCGTGGGTAGTGAGTCCTACATACTGTAGGTGGCACTCCATACAGTAAAGTAGGTAGATAACATAGGAGGATGTACAGTTGAGGCAAGAAGGTTATCTGAAGATCTTCTCCAGTGACCTCTGATCTGAAATCATCAGAGATAATGATAAACTCCACACGGTCTGCATCTCGATCTGCCGCACCTTACATCCCCCTATGTTGCAACCAAGAACTCTGTCTATCAGGTTTCTTAATCAGAACTTCTGAGGGGGGCCAGAATGTTACCAAAGTCCTGTTCTTCCTAAAGGAGCAACGTTAACCTCCCTCTACACAGCTAACAAGACTATCGTCTGCAGAGAGTAAACTGAAATGGTTTTTTTTACAATCTTACAAATATCTCTGTAGTCCGTACTGAAATCCGTCAGCAATGTGACTTTGGTGGTGGGTATTGGTGTTCACACCAGTCTTAAGCACAATTAGATTCGTTTAAAAAGACTGCCGATCCAAAAGATCAAACTGTCTCTGTGCTCTGTCTACAATATGTCCAGAGTAGCCTCTTTCTCTGAGTCTATTTTGGCATGTCTCTACTTTGTGCTTTGTAGGTATCACTGTTTCTGCAGTTCCGTTTAAAACCCTAATGAGCTGTCCCTTGGCTACTGCCATAGGGACATTGCGGGATGGCAGCTTTTTGCATGTAGCAATGTGGTTTAGTCGATATAGGCTTCCTGTACATATTGCTAATGATTTTTTCCATCATCCCCTGCAGTCAAAGTAAGATCCAAGTAGTTAATGGTCCTGGAGTTCATCTCAAATGTAAAACTCAGGTCAACATCGTTGGAATTTAGAAGACCAACAAATTCAAGAAGAGAGTCCTCAGATCCCTGCCATATGAAGAGCAAATCGTCAATGTAACGCCTATAAAAGGCGACACAGTGTCTATGTAGATTACTATCTCCATTGGATGTCAACAGATTAATTAGAAATCTAACTTTACAAAAAATTTTCTATAATTCTGACAACATCACAGACACCGGTGAATGTTTGACACAGTCACAAAAGTCCACCTCTGATACTACACAATTTTCGTTCTCTGAGTCCTGTGATTTGATGTCACTATATGAACTTAGTAGACAGGGGACTAATGAGACTGCAACAGGGACTATAAAATGCCACAGCGGTTTCAAGAAACCATCTGATTTTTATCCCCTGCAATGTCGTGGTCCAGCTTTAGAGACCTTCTTTAAAAGGATTGAGAGAGACCTCACTTCCCTGGCCTCCACTAAAACTGAGACCAAGAATTGGAGGCCTAATTTATCCTTTAAAGAGAGACAGGCACTGTTAGAGCTACAACAAAATGAAAATTTGGTCATTCGATCCGCCGATAAAGGTGGATCTATTGTGGTCCTAGACAAATCTGAATATGTTAAGGAGGCCCATAGGCAACTCCATAATGATGTAAATTATCAGAGACTAGACAGGGATCCCACTTGACGTTTTCAGAAAGAACTTAAGTGCCTTTTGGATAATGGTTTGGAGGATGGGTTCTTTGACCGTGACACATATGATATTGTTGGTGGAACTTCCGGTAGTGCCCATCTTCCACCATCTTCCAAAGGTGCATAAGATCCCTAATTGAAGTACAAGGGAAGGCCTATAGTCAGTGGGGTAGGTTCCCTTTTGGAACACCTGTCCCAGTGGCTGGATAGCATACCGTTTCCTCTAGTTGCCTCCTTACAGAGTTACCTAAAAGATACCAAGGATTTATTAAATCTGTGGATACCTTCTGTTGGGATGTTGACAGGGCACATGTGGTTAACAATAGATGTGGTGTCGTTGTACTCCACTATCCCACATGAGGAAGGTCTGAAAGCTCTATCTTTTATGTTGGAGAACCTATCGGATCTGGATAGTGATTTGGTGAAATATGTGGTGAGGGCAACTAGTTTTGCCTTGACTCACAACTATTTCCGTTTTGGGGAGCAATACTATCTCCAGAGATGTGGGACAGCTATGGGGGCCAAATTTGCGCCCTCATACGCCAACATCTTTATGGGTTGGTGGGAGCTGTCCCACATCTATGGAGATAGTAATCTACATAGACACTGTGTCGCCTTTTATAGGCGTTACATTGACGATTTGCTCTTCATATGGCAGGGATCGGAGGACTCTCTTCTTGAATTTGTTGGTCTTCTAAATTCCAAACGAGTGTTGGCCCTGAGTTTACATTTGAGATGAACTCCAGGACCATTAACTACTTGGATCTTACTTTGACTGCAGGGGATGATGGAAAAATCATTAGCAATATGTACAGGAAGCCTATATCGAGAAAACTCATTGCTACATGCAAAAAGCTGCCATCCCCGCACATGTCCCTAGTGGCAGTAGCCAAGGGACAGCTCATTAGGGTTAAACGGAACTGCAGCAACAGTGATACCTACAAAGCACAAAGTAGAGACATGCAAAATAGACTCAGAGAAAGAGGCTACTCTGGACATATTGTAGACAGAGCACAGAGACAGGTTGATCTTTTGGATCGGCAGTCTCTTTTAAACGAATCTAATCGTGCTAAGACTGGTGTGAACACCAATACCCAACACAAAGTCACATTCGTGACGGATTCAGTACGGACTACAGAGATATTTGTAAGATTGTAAAAAAACATTTCAGTTTTACTCTCTGCAGACGATAGTCTTGTTAGCTGTGTAGAGGGAGGTTTACGTGCTCCTATAGGAAGAACAGGACTTGGGTAACATTCTGGCCCCCTCAGAAGTTCTGATTAAGAAACCTGATAGACAGAGTTCTTGGTTGCAACATAGGGGGATGTACAGGTGCGGCAGATCGAGATGCAGACCGTGTGAGTTTATCATTATCTCTGATGATTTCAGATCAGAGTCACTGGAGAGATCTTCAAGATAACTTCTGCCTCAACTGTACATCCTCCTATGTTATCTACCTACTTTACTGTATGGAGTGGCCACCTACAGTATGTAGGGACTCACTACCACGGATGTAAACACTAGAATTAGGAACCACCTTTCTACAATTAAACTGGCGAAGCCAGTACCCCCCTTGGTTAAACATTTTCGAAATTTTCACAATAAGAGTAACGCCACACTTAGATGGCAGGCTATTGAACACGTCAAGGCACTACCTAGAGGAGGGGACAGGAATCAGTTGCTCGGCAAGCGTGAGATGTTTTGGATTTTTTTTTTTTTTTTTTTTTTATTAAAGCTTTATTAAGCATAAATCAGTACAAAAAAAAAAGATACCAATAGAAGTATCAGCATAAAAAAACAGGACTTTAACAATTTTTAGGATATAAAATACAAAAGTATTCATAATACAGCCTGGCCACAGAATTTTAACATAAGAATAATTGCCAACTAATAAGTTACTCTTGTTTCTAACATCTGGATTGAGGAGAAATATCTCCAAAGGTAGAGTAGTGTCCTTTAGTATATGCTCAAAAAATAAAATTTAGTTATTAAATTTATTACTTATAGGACATCACTGGAGTTTTTTGACCATGTCTATTCCCATTTTCTCATCTATCATTAAATCCTAATATGGAAACGGATAGTCCCCTAACAAAGTTAATAAGTAGGGACATCAAGTTCGAATAACCACAGAAAAGAAAGAGAGAGAAAAAAAAAAAGGAGAAAAAAAAAAGAAGGGAGAAGGGAGAGGGGGGAAGGGAGGTGGGGACGGGAAGAAGGGACGGGAAAAGAAAAATAGAGGGAATTTTCAGGGGATAATGAATCCACAATGGGACCAAGAGAACATTAACCCCTTTAATGACAAATGACGTACCAGGTACTCATGCATTAACAAGCAGTTAATGACAATGGACGGTACCTGGTACGTCAGTTGTCTAACAGAGTGCTGGAAGCGATCACAAATGCTTCCAGCAGCTCTGAGGGTATTGCAGTGATGCCTCGATATGGAGGCATCCTGCAATACCACTTTACAAGCCTCCGATGGCAGAGAGAGCCACTCTGTGGCCTCCCTGCACCGTAGCGATAGTGCCAGTGTGCGATGAGCGTGCATGTGCGCGTGGCACTGGGGCGTGCTTGCACTGCACCCATTAGCCACACTGACACCAATAAATGAGGGCAGAAGGGGAAAAAAAAGGGATTTTTTTTTAAAAAATATAAAAGGATCTGGGAGGGGGTGGGGTATTGTGTGGGGCTGCTACACTACAGAAATAGTTTTTTAAGTAAAAAATAAAATAAAAATACTTTTTGGGGGGTTTTTTGGGGCCAAACTGGGTACTGGCAGACAGCTGCCAGTACCCAAGGATGGCGGTAATTAGGTAGGGGGAGAGGGTTAGAGAGCTGGAGGGGGGATCAGGGGAGGTTGGGGCTAAGGCAGGTGTCCATCACAGCTAAAATACTTTATTATTTTTATTTTAAAAAAAAACAAAACCTCTTTTATTTAGTACTTGGCAGACTTTCTGCCAGTACTTAAGATGGCGGAACAATGTGGGGTGGGGGGAGGGAAGAGAGCTGTTTGGGAGGGATCAGGGGTGGGATGTGTCAGGTGGGGAGGCTGATCTCTAAAATTAACCCTGCAAGCTCCCTACAAGCTACCTAATTTAACCCCTTCACTGCTGGGCATAATTAACGTGTGGTTGCGCAGCAGCATTTAGGCGGCCTTCTAATTACCAAAAAGCAACGCCAAAGCCATATAAGTCTGCTATTTCTGAACAAAGGGGATCCCAGGAGAAGCTTTTACAACAATTTCTTGCCATAATTGCACAAGCTGTTTGTAAATAATTTCAGTGAGAAACCTAAAATTGTTAAAATGTAAAATTTTTTTTTATTTGCGTCGCATTTGGCGGTGAAATGGTGGCATGAAATATACCAAAATGGGCCTAGATCAATACTTGGGGTTGTCCGACTACACTACACTAAGAGCTTAAAATTAACCCTACAAGCTCCCTAATTAACCCTTTCACTCCTGGGCATAAAACACGTGTGGGTGAGCAGCGGGCATTTAGCGGGCCTTCTAATTACCAAAAAGCAACCCCAAAGCCATATAAGTCTGGCTATTTCTGGAAAAAGGGGATCCCAGAGAAGGCATTTACAACCAGTTTGTGCCATAATTGCAGGAAGCTGTTTGTAAATAATTTTCAGTGGGGAAACCTAAAGTTTGTGACAAATTTTGTGAAAAAAGGTGAACTTTTTTTTTTTGATCGCATTTGGCGGTGAAATGGTGGGCATGAAATATACCAAAATGGGCTAGATCAATACTTTGGGTTGTCTTCTAAAAAAAAATATATACATGTCAAGGGATATTCAGGTATTCCTGACAGATATCAGGGTTCCAATGTAACTAGCGCTAATTTTGAAAAAAAGTGGTTTGGAAATAGCAAAGTGCTACTTGTATTTATTGCCCCATAAATTGCAAAAAAAGCAAAGAACATGTAAACATTGGGTATTTCTAAACTCAGGACAAAATTTAGAAACTATTTAGCATGGGTGTTTTTGGTGGTTGTAGATGTGTAACAGATTTTGGGGGTCAAAGTTAGAAAAAGTGTGTTTTTTTCCATTTTTTCCTCATATTTTATTATTTTTTTTTTAGTAAATTATAGGACATGATGAAAATAATGGTATCTTTAGAAAGTCCATTTAATGGCGAGAAAAACGGTATATAATATGTGTGGGTACAGTAAATGAGTAAGAGGAAAATTACAGCTAAACGCAAACACTGCAGAAATGTAAAAATAGCCATTGTCATTAAGGGTAAGAAAATTGAAAAATGGTCCGGTCATTAAGGGGTTAATAAGCATTGGGCTTCTAAGGAGATTTAGGGACCCACCTGCTCCAGATCGTCCAATACTTATCGATGCGGTCAGTTGTGTTATAAAAACCTCTCTCCATTGACGCTAAATAGTCTATGAGTTGAGTGATCTGCGCTAAGGTTGGAGCTTCAGGTTTTTTCCATGACCTGGCTATACACATCTTGGTTGCAATAAAAATTGCAACTCCAAGGATTTGTTGGGGTTTTTGTACTTCCCTGAGCCCGATAATCAGAAGGGCTAGTGCTGGGGATTTAGATAATATAATACCCAAGTCAGATAACAATAGAAAGATCTCTCTCCACAAAGGGGCAATTTTTGGGCAGGACCACCAGATATGTAAATCTGTGCCCTGTTGGCCACATTCCCTCCAGCATTGCGGGGAGGCTGTGGGGTATATCTTTGACAACTTGTGAGGGGTTAAATACCACTTTAAGAGAACCTTGAAGTAGATTTCAAGAAAAGTTATACAATGTATAGCTGATTTAGTAATCGTTGTTGCGTGTTCCACTTCCATCGGGGTAATTTGGATTTCTATTTCACGTCCCCACGCCTTAATCTGCCAAGGTATGGTTTCGCTATAGTCGTTAAGGAGTAGCAGATGATGATTTGTAAGTGATTTTATAGGCTTAGTCCCTGCTTGCCATCGTTTTCTTCCCAAGTAGTACTTTTCTCTCAGCTGTGCCTTGGGGGAAACCCCAAGCCTGGCAGTATTCTAACAATCTATAGCTTTCGAACATTAACCATCTCGGGAGCCTCTTTTACCTGCGCGACTATTTTTTTAGTTGTTGATAGCTTCTTCTGGGGTAGGAGGTCTCCAACGCAGACCAAAATTCCATGATAGCCATTCCTGTCTATGCATATCTGAGAGGCCCATCATCAGTCCCTGGAGACTATGAATAGGTGAAGGATGAGGTGCCAATCCTTGGTGATGTGTAAGTCTATGCCATGTCCGGCAATTGTCTAAGAGTAATTTTATTCGTGAGTGCTACATCTAGGAGCCTATGCTTAGGGATCCACATTAGATCTTTTAAGAAGGAAGTTTTCTAGGGATGACCTCAGTCTCGAGCAGAAACCACGCCGGTTTCTCTTTCTCAATCTCCAGGCCGCAATGTGAGTTAATCTTGGCTGCGTCGTAGTATAAGTAGTATATTAGGAAAAGCTATGCCTCCTTTGTTTATCGGTAATTGAAGGATACGACTCGCCACCCTCGGAATCTTTCCTCTCCAGACATAGTTAGTGAACATAGACTGAATCTGAGATAAATAAATTTTTGGTATCGTATAGGGTATGCATCTGAATAAGTACAAAATTTTTTGGAAGAATAGCCATTTTAAGAGTGGGAGATACGCCCATCCAGGAAATTTCTCTATAGTCCCATCTCTGTAGAAGACTTTTAATTTCTACAATCAATGGCTCAAAATTGTATTTGATAACCTTATTATATCAGGGCCTAAGAATATACCCAGATGTTTGATAAGATCTGTGGTGCCAGATGAAAGAGAAACGGGTCTTAAAACGTGGGCGAGGAGCCCAGGATCAGATTAATTGCTAGAGCTTCCGTTTTGAGAATGTTTACTTATAGAGACTGAGAGCCCCATAGGTTTCTAGGGTCCTGAAAACTTCTGGAATTGAGAGAGCTCGGGTTAGTTAACAAAATGGTCAAGTCATCAGCAAAGAGGGCAAGTTTTCTCTATTCGCTCGCCTATCTTAACTTCCCTCTATGCCTTGAGAGTGCCTGATCTTTTGGGCTAGAGGTTCCATAACCATTGCATAAGATCAGAGGCGAAAGGGGGCAGCCCTGCCTGGTCCCGTTGGTTATGGGAAAGGTTCTAGATCTAAAACCCACGCCTCTGACCGTCGCAAATGGTGCTGTATATAATGCCTGAACCATGCCAATGAATTGGGGGAGGAAAACCAAAAGAATTTAAGTACCTGCCAATATAATCCCATCGGACCCTGTCAAATGCCTTTTCCGCATCTAAAGACAGGGCCACAATGGAACCCCCCCGGCAGGCTGACTCAGAGAACACCTGTAAAAGTTTACGAGTATTGTCAGGACCTGCCTCCAGATGTGAAGCCAACTTGGTCTATTTGTATGATATCCGGTAGTAAATGGAACAATCCTATTGGGCTAAGAGGCTTAGAATACATCTGACGTCTAAATTTATCAAAGAGATAGGTCTATAATTGGCACAGTAGAGAGGATCCTTTCCTGTTTAGGAATTGCAATAATAGATGCTTTCCAAGAACTCTCTTGAAAAACTTCCTACCTCCGGCCGACCTCATTGAGAGAGGGGCAGAGGAGGGATGATAGATGTTTGTTTAAACATTTTATAGAAAGAGCCCGTGAAAGCCGTCGTGGTCCTGGATATTTATTCGGTTTAAGGTTGGGTAATAACATTACAAATTTCTTTAATAGAGAGACGGATGTAGAAGTGAGTTCCTTGCCTCTTCTGGTGAGGTACAGGAAGCTTAAGGGGGTCCAGAAACTCCTGTATCTTATCTATAGAGGGAGGTATCAAGGTTTTCTGCTTCCGTAAGGTATAGAGGTTGATAGTAATAATCGGTGAAAAGCATTTCCGATATCTTCGGGAGCTAAAACGTTTAGTAGCCTTAATCTCTAGAGCTTGAACCCTAGAGTGGGCAGTTCTGGCATTAAGTTTTCGAGCTAAAAGCTCATTTGCCTTATTGCCTTTATGGTACATTACTTGCTTAAAATTTGCCAGGTTGGCTTTAATTCTATCGTGCACTAATTGGAGGGGATTTGTCTTTTGAGGACGCTTATTTCATCAGAAATAAGCTAGTAGGATTATCTTTGTTAATTTTTTCCATGTCCCTCAATTTCATGACCAGCTGGCCCAAAGACCTCCTCTGTTTTTCCGAACTCTAGCTGATTCAGAGATGCAGACCCCCCTTATTATGCCTTGAATGCCCCCCATAAAGATTTGGAAGGAAGTTTGACCTGGTGTATTAAACTGTTTATAGTCTTTGATCGCTTTATAAGTGAGTCTTTAAATCCGTGGTTCTTCCCATAGAAAATTTGGGAACTTCCACGAATATCCCCCCTTGTAAGTCCCTGATGGGAAAATGTCAAAAGAGACCGCATCGTGTCTGACCATGTACAAATGTGTATTCGTGAATTTGTGACCTGCGTTGAGAAGCCAAGATTCAACTAGAAAATAATCCAGTCTAGAATAGGATTTGTGGGGTTGGAAAAAAAGTAAAATCTTTGTCCTCAGGGTGGCATGATCGCCAGACATCATATAATCATGTCTAGCGATAGGGACCTAAATTTACTTGCTATAGAGCTGGTATAAAGGGTCGATAGATTAGCCCCTTACAAGTTTTTATCTAAGTATAGGGTCCCAGATAACAGTAAAATCTCCTCCAAATTACGATATGACCTTGCCTCAACCGATTTTGCTAGTTTAAGGACTTTTGGATAAAAAATGTAACTGTTGTTGGTTTTGGGGCATATAAGTTAACTATGGTAAAGAGGGTGCCATTAAGTTTGACACACACAAATAATGAATCTGCCACCGGGGTCTCTATCTAAGTGTATTTGTTCAAACTGAAGGTCTTTATGTAGGAGTATTGCAACTCCTCTTGTCTTATCAGAATAAGAAGCCGTAATCAGGCTTGGGTATAGAGTCGATCTATATGTTTGAGGTCTATCTTTTATCCAGTGAGTTTCCTGGATAAATAAAACTTGTCCCTTTAATTTTTTGCAGTATGTTGTTAACATACTGCGTTTATCAGGCGAGTTTAGGCCCTTAGCATTTAGAGTAAGGAATCGTATGGAAGTCTCCATTGTGGAAAATGGGGAAAGGACAAGGGGGGAAAAGGAGAAAAGTAAGGAGAAAGAAGAAGAAGAAGAAGAAAAAAATAAAAAAAAGAAGCTAAAATAGGAAGAACATATAGGAGAAAAGTAAAAAATGTAAGGAATATGATATATATATTTTGGGAATTCAGGTGTACCAGAAAGTAGCAATATTCTTAAGAAACATAGGGATTCTAATTGATCCACAAGTTTACATCCGTAAAGCTTAAGTATTTTTGAGGGGGAGGAAGTTGATGAGGCCAGATGGTATAAAAGATATAGGCCCTCAAATTGAGTTGGGCAAATATTGTGCAGACAGTTGGGTTGAAAACAGATATAAATTTATGTGATTCTTAACCAATATATTAAGTGGTATCTAGAAGGAGGAGAGCCAATGCCCACCCCTTAAAATGATAATAGGTGAAATCCATTGGGAGAGAAAGGAAGGGGGAGAGGGGTTACGGGGAAGAGGGGGTTAATTTTAAGTCTAACAAAATATCTTGGGAAACCAAGGGGAAATATCCTAAGTGTAGTCTATGCTTACTTATATAAACCTATGTGTCTGTACTAAATCTATGTGAAAAATAAGTATCTAATGAATAGCATTTGTATTAAAAAACATAAGTGGCTAGGACAAGTGGTGTATTTAGTGGCAATTTATTAGCCTAAAATAGAGCTTGACCTTTAAAGAGAGTATGGTTTACGGTTGTCACTGGACTGATATCCCAAAAAGAGGAAGAAGAAAGAAAAAAAAAAAAAAAAAAAAAAGGATAAACAATAATACATTTGGACATAAAAATCTAAGAAGATAATACTCAAGTGTTTTGGACTCAGTGCTAGAGCAAATGTCTTCTAACAATTGAACCTCAGGTTAGTATGCACCTTTTCTACTCCGGTAAGGAGACCCAAATATAGAATATAAATCTATTTGTCTACAGTCTAACAAATGAAACATTTAAAAACGCTGCAGTCAAATTGACCCAAGGTTGACTTCTAAGTGCTATAAAAACATTCACTTGTGAACCATTAGCCATAACTAAGTAGAGTGGAATGGTGGTAATACTGGGCATTGTTGATATAAGGTAAAAGATAAAGGCAAATCTATAGATTCCCTGTGAGAGGTGAATATCTATCTTAATAATAAGTTACAAAAACTAAAACATGCATAATCAAAACAAACCTAAGACCCACATATAAGTGCTATAAAAACATTCAATTTACACCTTAACCGAAAAAATGGAGCAAATAGCTCAAAGCTGAGCTTTGTGGTATAACTAATAATATCCTAATATATAGAAAAAGGTGACTTTAAACATTATTAGTTAGAAGATAAAAAAAAAGATAAACAAGATACATTTAGACTGTAGAATCTAGGAGCATAATACTCAAATGTTTTGGACCCAGTGCTAGAGCTAATGTCTTCTAATAGCTAATACCTCAGGGTTATCTGTATCTTCTACTCCGATGAGGAGACCTAAACATAGAATATGAATTTATTTGTCTTTAATCTAACACATGGAACCTTCAAAACAACATATACATTGAATTGACCATAAGGTGGACTTTCTAAGTGCTATAAAAACATTAACTGTGAACCATTAACCATAACTAAATAGAGCAAGTGGCACAATACTGGGGCTTTTGTGATATAAGTGAAAATGTAAATAGCAAATCTATAAATTCCCTGTGAAAGATAAATATCGATATTTGGTTCCAAAAACTTAAAACATTGCATAATCAAGCAAACCTAGAGACCAACATATAGGTGCTAATAAAAAAAAAAGAAAAAAAAGAAAAAACAGTTCAATTTAACACCTTGACCAAAAATACATTAAACAAATAGCTCAAAGCTGAGCTTTGTGGTATAAATAAAAATGGCATAGACAAATCTATACATTCCCAGTAAAGGGGTGGATATCTATCTTAGTGTTTAAGTTACAAAAACTTTCCTTTGGCCTTCTTAAACTTATCTAGTGTAACAAATTGTTAAAAGGAGATGTGTACATCTGAGATAATACATAATCTCAATAGCATCTAGCGTTGGAGTCAGCCTCGGAGCCAGGCACAGCAATTTCTCTATTAAAACATAGCAAGCCAAAAGGGCTATATATAAGGACTTATATGCTGTATTTGTATCCGAGGCCAAGGCCAAAACCCTGATTATTTCAAAAATTTCTAATAGATAAGTTGCCTGTGTCAAAAGGACAATATAAATTATACTTTAAGAAAATTTGAGCAATTTGGTGCAAGTTAAAACTGCAATCAACAAACTTATCTCAGAGGCTCACATAATGTATTCCCAGTTTGGTTATTCTTAGTGCCAGAATTTTAGATCCTCTTTCGAGGGAATTATGGTATCCTTAATTAGGACCCAGATGGCATATGCTATGGAGACTGGGCTAAAAAAGCCTATCCTGGGTACTTCCATTGTGAGTCAAGCAAATATAATAAAAAGGACCTATAGTGAGCTTAATACTAAGAAAAATTTGAATACAATACAATTGTGGCATAAAAAAAAAAAAAAAAAAAAAAAAAAAAACAGAATTTATGTTTACCTGATAAATTACTTTCTCCAACGGTGTGTCCGGTCCACGGCGTCATCCTTACTTGTGGGATATTCTCCTCCCCAACAGGAAATGGCAAAGAGCCCAGCAAAGCTGGTCACATGATCCCTCCTAGGCTCCGCCTACCCAGTCATTCGACCGACGTTAAGGAGGAATATTTGCATAGGAGAAACCATATGGTACCGTGGTGACTGTAGTTAAAGAAAATAAATTATCAGACCTGATTAAAAAAACCAGGGCGGGGCCGTGGACCGGACACACCGTTGGAGAAAGTAATTTATCAGGTAAACATAAATTCTGTTTTCTCCAACATAGGTGTGTCCGGTCCACGGCGTCATCCTTACTTGTGGGAACCAATACCAAAGCTTTAGGACACGGATGAAGGGAGGGAGCAAATCAGGTCACCTAAATGGAAGGCACCACGGCTTGCAAAACCTTTCTCCCAAAAATAGCCTCAGAAGAAGCAAAAGTATCAAACTTGTAAAATTTGGTAAAAGTGTGCAGTGAAGACCAAGTCGCTGCCCTACATATCTGATCAACAGAAGCCTCGTTCTTGAAGGCCCATGTGGAAGCCACAGCCCTAGTGGAATGAGCTGTGATTCTTTCGGGAGGCTGCCGTCCGGCAGTCTCGTAAGCCAATCTGATGATGCTCTTAATCAAAAAGAGAGAGAGGTAGAAGTTGCTTTTTGACCTCTCCTTTTACCGGAATAAACCACAAACAAGGAAGATGTTAGTCTAAAATCCTTTGTAGCATCTAAATAGAATTTTAGAGCGCGAACAACATCCAAATTGTGTAACAAACGTTCCTTCTTTGAAACTGGTTTCGGACACAGAGAAGGTACGATAATCTCCTGGTTAATGTTTTTGTTAGAAACAACCTTCGGAAGAAAACCAGGTTTAGTACGCAAAACCACCTTATCTGCATGGAACACCAGATAAGGAGGAGAACACTGCAGAGCAGATAATTCTGAAACTCTTCTAGCAGAAGAAATTGCAACCAAAAACAAAACTTTCCAAGATAATAATTTAATATCAACGGAATGCAAGGGTTCAAACGGAACCCCCTGAAGAACTGAAAGAACTAAATTGAGACTCCAAGGAGGAGTCAAAGGTTTGTAAACAGGCTTGATTCTAACCAGAGCCTGAACAAAGGCTTGAACATCTGGCACAGTTGCCAGTTTTTTTGTGAAGTAACACCGACAAGGCGGAAATCTGTCCCTTCAGGGAACTTGCAGATAATCCTTTTTCCAATCCTTCTTGAAGGAAGGATAGAATCCTAGGAATCTTAACCTTGTCCCAAGGGAATCCCTTAGATTCACACCAACAGATATATTTTTCCAAATCTTGTGGTAAATCTTTCGAGTTACAGGCTTTCTGGCCTGAACAAGAGTATCGATAACAGAATCTGAGAATCCTCGCTTCGATAAAATCAAGCGTTCAATCTCCAAGCAGTCAGCTGGAGTGAAACCAGATTCGGATGTTCGAACGGACCCTGAACAAGAAGGTCTCGTCTCAAAGGTAGCTTCCAAGGTGGAGCCGATGACATATTCACCAGATCTGCATACCAAGTCCTGCGTGGCCACGCAGGAGCTATCAAGATCACCGACGCCCTCTCCTGAATGATCCTGGCTACCAGCCTGGGGATGAGAGGAAACGGCGGGAACACATAAGCTAGTCTGAAGGTCCAAGGTGCTACTAGTGCATCCACTAGAGCCGCCTTGGGATCCTGGATCTGGACCCGTAGCAGGGAACTTTGAAGTTCTGACGAGAGGCCATTAGATCCATGTCTGGAATGCCCCACAGCTGAGTGACTTGGGCAAAGATTTCCGGATGGAGTTCCCACTCCCCCGGATGCAATGTCTGACGACTCAGAAAATCCGCTTCCCAATTTTCCACTCCTGGGATGTGGATAGCAGACAGGTGGCAGGAGTGAGACTCCGCCCATAGAATAATCTTGGTCACTTCTTCCATCGCTAGGGAACTCCTTGTTCCCCCCTGATGGTTGATGTACGCAACAGTCGTCATGTTGTCTGATTGAAATCGTATGAACTTGGTCCTCGCTAGCTGAGGCCAAGCCTTGAGAGCATTGAATATCGCTCTCAGTTCCAGAATATTTATCGGTAGAAGAGATTCTTCCCGAGACCAAAGACCCTGAGCTTTCAGGGATCCCCAGACCGCGCCCCAGCCCATCAGACTGGCGTCGGTCGTGACAATGACCCACTCTGGTCTGCGGAATGTCATCCCTTGTGACAGGTTGTCCAGGGACAGCCACCAACGGAGTGAGTCTCTGGTCCTCTGATTTACTTGTATCTTTGGAGACAAGTCTGTATAGTCCCCATTCCACTGACTGAGCATGCACAGTTGTAATGGTCTTAGATGAATGCGCGCAAAAGGAACTATGTCCATTGCCGCTACCATCAACCCGATCACTTCCATGCACTGAGCTACGGAAGGAAGAGGAACGGAATGAAGTATCCGACAAGAGTCCAGAAGTTTTGTTTTTCTGGCCTCTGTTAGAAAAATCCTCATTTCTGAGGAGTCTATAATTGTTCCCAAGAAGGGAACCCTTGTTGACGGGGATAGAGAACTCTTTTCCACGTTCACTTTCCAGCCGTGAGATCTGAGAAAGGCCAGGACGATGTCCGTGTGAGCCTTTGCTTGAGGGAGGGACGACGCTTGAATCAGAATGTCGTCCAGGTAAGGTACTACTGCAATGCCCCTTGGTCTTAGCACCGCTAGAAGGGACCCTAGTACCTTTGTGAAAATCCTTGGAGCAGTGGCTAATCCGAAAGGAAGCGCCACAAACTGGTAATGTTTGTCCAGGAATGCAAACCTTAGGAACCGATGATGTTCCTTGTGGATAGGAATATGTAGATACGCATCCTTTAAATCCACCGTGGTCATGAATTGACCTTCCTGGATGGAAGGAAGGATAGTTCGAATGGTTTCCATCTTGAACGATGGAACCTTGAGAAATTTGTTTAAGATCTTGAGATCTAAGATTGGTCTGAACGTTCCCTCTTTTTTGGGAACTATGAACAGATTGGAGTAGAACCCCATCCCTTGTTCTCTTAATGGAACAGGATGAATCACTCCCATTTTTAACAGGTCTTCTACACAATGTAAGAACGCCTGTCTTTTTATGTGGTCTGAAGACAACTGAGACCTGTGGAACCTCCCCCTTGGGGGAAGTCCCTTGAATTCCAGAAGATAACCCTGGGAGACTATTTCTAGCGCCCAAGGATCCAGAACATCTCTTGCCCAAGCCTGAGCGAAGAGAGAGAGTCTGCCCCCCACCAGATCCGGTCCCGGATCGGGGGCCAATATTTCATGCTGTCTTGGTAGCAGGGGCAGGTTTCTTGGCCTGCTTTCCCTTGTTCCAGCCTTGCATTGGTCTCCAAGCTGGCTTGGCTTGAGAAGTATTACCCTCTTGCTTAGAGGACGTAGCACTCTGGGCTGGTCCGTTTTTACGAAAGGGACGAAAATTAGGTCTATTTTTTGCCTTGAAAGGCCGATCCTGAGGAAGGGCGTGGCCCTTACCCCCAGTGATATCAGAGATAATCTCTTTCAAGTCAGGGCCAAACAGCGTTTTCCCCTTGAAAGGAATGTTAGTAGCTTGTTCTTGGAAGACGCATCAGCCGACCAAGATTTCAACCAAAGCGCTCTGCGCGCCACAATAGCAAACCCAGAATTCTTAGCCGCTAACCTAGCCAATTGCAAAGAGGCGTCTAGAGTGAAAGAATTAGCCAATTTGAGAGCATTGATTCTGTCCATAATCTCCTCATAAGGAGGAGAATCACTATCGAGCGCCTTTATCAGTTCATCAAACCAGAAAAATGCGGCTGTAGTGACAGGGACAATGCATGAAATGGGTTGTAGAAGGTAACCCTGCTGAACAAACATCTTTTTAAGCAAACCTTCTAATTTTTTATCCATAGGATCTTTGAAAGCACAACTATCCTCTATGGGTATAGTGGTGCGTTTGTTTAAAGTAGAAACCGCTCCCTCGACCTTGGGGACTGACTGCCATAAGTCCTTTCTGGGGTCGACCATAGGAAACAATTTTTTAAATATGGGGGGAGGGACGAAAGGAATACCGGGCCTTTCCCATTCTTTATTAACAATGTCCGCCACCCGCTTGGGTATAGGAAAAGCTTCTGGGAGCCCCGGCACCTCTAGGAACTTGTCCATTTTACATAGTTTCTCTGGGATGACCAACTTTTCACAATCATCCAGAGTGGATAATACCTCCTTAAGCAAAATGCGGAGATGTTCCAACTTAAATTTAAATGTAATCACATCAGGTTCAGCCTGATGAGAAATGTTCCCTGAATCAGTAATTTCTCCCTCAGACAAAACCTCCCTGGCCCCCTCAGATTGGGTTAGGGGCCCTTCAGAGATATTAATATCAGCGTCGTCATGCTCTTCAGTATCTAAAACAGAGCAGCCACGCTTACGCTGACAAGGGTTCATTTTGGCTAAAATGTTTTTGACAGAATATCCATTACAGCCGTTAATTGTTGCATAGTAAGGAGTATTGGCGCGCTAGATGTACTAGGGGCCTCCTGAGTGGGCAAGACTCGTGTAGACGAAGGAGGGAATGATGCAGTACCATGCTTACTCCCCTCACTTGAGGAATCATCTTGGGCATCATTGTCATTGTCACATAAATCACATTTATTTAAATGAATAGGAATTCTGGCTTCCCCACATTCAGAACACAGTCTATCTGGTAGTTCAGACATGTTAAACAGGCATAAACTTGATAACAAAGTACAAAAAACGTTTTAAAATTAAAACCGTTACTGTCACTTTAAATTTTAAACTGAACACACTTTATTACTGCAATTGCGAAAAAACATGAAGGAATTGTTCAAAATTCACCAAATTTTCACCACAGTGTCTTAAAGCCTTAAAAGTATTGCACATCAAATTTGGAAGCTTTAACCCTTAAAATAACGGAACCGGAGCCGTTTTTAACTTTAACCCCTTTACAGTCCCTGGTATCTGCTTTGCTGAGACCCAACCAAGCCCAAAGGGGAATACGATACCAAATGACGCCTTCAGAAAGTCTTTTCTAAGTATCAGAGCTCCTCTCACATGCGACTGCATGCCATGCCTCTCAAAAACAAGTGCGCAACACCGGCGCGAAAATGAGACTCTGCCTATGCTTTGGGAAAGCCCCTAAAGAATAAGGTGTCTAAAACAGTGCCTGCCGATATTATTATATCAAAAAACCCAAATAGAATGATTCCTCAAGGCTAAATATGTGTTAATAATGAATCGATTTAGCCCAGAAAAAGTCTACAGTCTTAATAAGCCCATGTGAAGCCCTTATTTACAATCGTAATAAACATGGCTTACCGGATCCCATAGGGAAAATGACAGCTTCCAGCATTACATCGTCTTGTTAGAATGTGTCATACCTCAAGCAGCAAGAGACTGCACACTGTTCCCCCAACTGAAGTTAATTGCTCTCAACAGTCCTGTGTGGAACAGCCATGGATTTTAGTTACGGTTGCTAAAATCATTTTCCTCATACAAACAGAAATCTTCATCTCTTTTCTGTTTCTGAGTAAATAGTACATACCAGCACTATTTCAAAATAACAAACTCTTGATTGAATAATAAAAAACTACAGTTAAACACTAAAAAACTCTAAGCCATCTCCGTGGAGATGTTGCCTGTACAACGGCAAAGAGAATGACTGGGGTAGGCGGAGCCTAGGAGGGATCATGTGACCAGCTTTGCTGGGCTCTTTGCCATTTCCTGTTGGGGAGAGAATATCCCACAAGTAAGGATGACGCCGTGGACCGGACACACCTATGTTGGAGAAAAGGGTGATCAAAAAGGAACTGACATATCTCAGGATTCTCACACACAGTGGGTCTCCAATGGGTTGCTTTCAGAGCCAGGACTTTTACCTCCTTTCTCGAGGAAGTTGTATCTACCTTAGTAAGGACCCAATTGGAGTTACTGTAGAAACTAGCGAGGGAAGAAAGTCCTAGATTCATCCACTGTGAGTGGTGAGTTTTAAAAAAACAAAACAAAAAAAACAAAAAAAACATATAATTTACTTATTGCCTAAACAGACTTGAGAACAATACATTGAGATACGAAAAATAAAAAAGTAAAAATAAAAATATGCAAAACAAAAAAATTGCATTTTTTCCCTCAGGTCTCTCATAACATAAATAGGCAGTATGTTTTACGACTGCCTTCCAGGGAAACAGTTATTAACAGATTATCCTGGAGAAGAATCCCTAAGAACTGAATTCCTTTTGCTAGACAGGGGGCGTTTGAGGAAGGGGGTTCCATTGATCAGCTAGAGGGCCTTAGCTGTGAGGGCCTTAAAGGTGTGTGAGCGACATTATTTTCTGCTTGATCCCATGTTTCAGAAGGTCTTCGCCTGTCGCTGGGGAGTCCACTGTAACCAGAGATCCCTCTCGATGTATGATGAGTTTAGTTGGATAGCCCCATCTATATTTTAGGCCTCTTGAACGGAGGGATTGGGTAAGCTGACGGAAGGTGCTCCTTTTCTGCAGGGTGAACTGTGATAGATCTGGAAATACTTGTATCTGTCTCAGATGCTCAGGAAGTTGAGGTTTGGAAAAGGCTGCCCTCATGAGTTGCTCTTTATAAGTATAGAAGTGAAACCTTGCAATTACATCTCTAGCTTAGTCTTTGGGAGCATTTCTGCCTCTAGGAACCTATGGACCTCTATCAATTAGCATTATCTTTTGGATCTGAGGGGGGTGCTAGTGAGACACAAAATTTCTTAACAAATGTCTCTAGATCCGCTGCAGGGTCTCCTCAGTAATGCCTCTAAATCTAACATTGTTACGGCGAGACCTATCCTCTATGTCCGCCACCTTCTGTTCCATTTCTGAGACATAGTCTGCAAGATTTTGAGAGTGGGCGATTATGTTCTGCTGTTCAATCGCCAAGTCCTCTTGCTTGCGCTCCAGTACTTCAGTCCTCTCTCTCATTTCTGCAAGATCCTTTTTGAGGTCTGCAACTGCAGTTTTGATGGTAGATGTCAAGTTATCCTGCAGGGGGGGCAGGTTAACCTCTTAGATAAAGTATCCACTATGTCTGATCTGATTATAGGTTCCATTTCTTCCTCCTGTTATTGAAGTATGGATGAATTAGTACTGTCAGAGCTCTCTTGGCATGAGTGAGGCGATACAGAGTCCCTTGTAGCAGTTAAATCTTTAGGTTTGAAATGATCAGCAACTGAGTTTTTAGCTCTAGAATAATGTCTTGTTTTATTCTTTGAGACTGAGACATTGCTGGTAGATTTAACTAATCTTTTACCCCCAGGAAAACAATAAGGGGAGGTAAGGGTAATTTGAGGTATAAGCTGGGTTCCTGGATTTCAGTTTGTAGTTTAGTATAAGCAAACTAGCACAGGGAGGGCTTGTGGGCCACTAACCCCCTATCCCTGCATTTTATTGGTAGATAGCATAGAAAATCTTAATGAAGATAGTTGTATTAAAAACTGCAGAGTTTAGAGAGATGAGTATATAAATATTGTAGTCAGCTCTTTTGGGGCCTTTATGCTAGGGCTGTAAGAGGTTTAGCTAGGCCTAGGTGCAGAGAGAAAAAAAAAAAAAACAGTATGGAGATTAAGCAATAAAATTATTCTCTTTTCACACAGCCACAGTGCTCAAGCCCACACTGTATCAGAGCAGTATACCACACTCCATGGTCACCCAATCTGTGTAGGTGGCTTCCAATTGTCCCACAGTGTGTCAATATACAATAAGAGTGCTAAGACTGTATCTCTCCTTGCAAGGACCGGAGTGGGCTAGTAGCAATAATATTTCCAATCTGTGGCCTAGGTTTCCTCCAAGCCCTCTCACTTTAAGTTCATGTTTAGGGGGCTATAGGTCTCCAGCTCTGAGTCTAAGCGAGGACAGACAGGAAAGCGAGGACAGACAGGGAAAGGGAGGAGAGAGAACAGGGGGACTACAGTGACAGGATGCTTGAGCTTCTTATTGTGAAGCAGTTATTTGATGGTAAGTCCTTGGGCCAATCTCTGAAAATCCACGGCAGAGTAGAAAGTAAGGGCCTATGTGGAATAAGCTTTCCAGCTCTGCCTATGTTGCTGGAGAGAATCAGGTGTGGAAAGTCAAACTGGAGCTGCAGTATGTTGCTGTGATTCAAACTCACAAATCTGGGTGCACCAGCTTAGAGTACAGTTGCAGGTGTAGCAAATAGCTTACCAGTAGGTAGCAATGTAATAAACAGATCCTCTACGCTTGCTCCAAGGCTAGAGCCGACAGTCTCCTCCACTAACAGGAGTAGCGTGCTGCTATTGTTTGGGGGCGTGAGCTGAATGTTGTGACGTGGTGCACGCTTGACGGCTGAGCAAGCCGTAATACCAACTCCAGAAAAACCACATTAAAGCAGCACTCTTTAAGGAAAGATAAAAAGTCTCTTTATTAAGGTCCTTTAAAATAACACAATCCAACAATGGGGGTAAACACAAGACATCCTTACGCGTTTCGTGCCCAACTGGCACTTAGTCATAGGGATAATCTGAGTGTCTACTGCTCCACACCTTTATACGCTAAACGCCCAAAGCAATCAGCTGAGCACCATTAGCCATAATGTATTCTTAAAGGGATGGAGCAGTGTCACTCATGTTGCATATTAAAAACACTGTTACAATTACATTGCACTGAAGGAAATCAAAATTACTATGATATGAACTTGGGGTTAAAAACACACATAAGTAAAATGAATGTTATCACTTTATACAAAACCTGCCAAAATTAGTCAAGGAATAAACATACATTATACAAATATTATTAACCCCCAAGTACAACGTTATAGAAGAAATTACAAAGTTATAGAAATTTGGTATGTCTCCATCTCATATATGAGATGAAGTTTTATCTTGCTGAATTCTGTGAATATGTCATATAAATATATTATAATCAATGTATATGTCACATTGTTATTTGTATTAAATATATATTTGATCAAATCAAAATATTCATATGTATGACAGTTCACCTAATACCACAAGACAATTATTTTTCAAAAACAATATAGTTTCCGCTGGATTCTGTGATCTTGCCATATTGTCATTCATATAGAATATGTAATGAATCACATCAATAGATTCATATATATGACATTTCACCCAATACAGCAGAATTACTTTTATATCCAAAAACAGGAAATGCTAGATCAAATAATTCTCAATTATCCTTTGATACCTAAGAAAAGAGATACAAAAAAAGAGAAAAAGACGAGAGGAATGATAAGCAAGAACCCCTGAAGTCCAAAATACATCAAGGGATATAAATGCAAGAGTATTTGTGGGTATACAGTTAAAGCACATCTTCAATCCACATAATAACTCATATCCCATTCTTTATTCATGCCGAATGGCATTTTTGTTCTCAACATAAATATCCAATAAAGCTCTTTTTTTCTGTAAAATCTTGTTCCTGTTTCCACCCCTAGGTGGCAGTTTGGCTAATATCTATTATCTTAACTCCAATTTCAGGTTTGTCAAAAAATGAAAGCAATTAAAGTGTCTAGCCACTCCAACGTCCTTATTATAGTTCTTAATATCTCTTTTATGTTCTCCAATTCTACTTCTCAGACTACGAGTCGTTTGACCAATGTATTGTTCATGGCAAATTGTGCACTCCAAGAGATACACAACGTACTCCATGCTACAATTTCCATAATGGTTAACTTTATATTCTTTCCCTGTTGTGGTACTTTTGAAGGATTCACCTTTCACAATGTGTTCACATGTACCACAATTACTAACTCCACACTTGAAAGTGCCTTTTTTATTTAACCAGTTAGTTCCAGTACGATTACCTTTACGATATACCAAACTTGGAGACAATTTACTTGCCAAGGTTGGTGGTTTTTTTGAGACAAATCTAATGTTTTCCTATTAAAGGTGATAGAATGTCTATCACTTTTTAAAACCTCTAGATTCTTTTTAATAATATCACAGACTTGTCTAAACTGATTGAATATTCAGTGGAGAAAACAATTGGTTGTTTAACTCCCCCCCAAATTCCAATTTCTTTCTTTATTCCTACTCTTAGTTCTGGAATCCATTATTTTAATTTCCTGAAAATCCTGTAACATTTTCGTTTCTTCATATGTTTGAGTCTATTAATCAACTTGCCAGCTTGCACTTCAAAACATGATTCAGAATTAGTGTTCCTCTTTAACCTCAGAAGTTGACTTTCGGAATTGACTTGATCAGATGCATTGGGTGGCAAGAGTTTGCGTGCAGAATTGTATTGCCTGCTGTAGACTTCCTAAAAGTGTCAGTTATAATTAAACCCTGTGCAGTTGAGCCTGTCAATTCCAAATCCAAAAAATTAATCTTATCTTTATTTTGCTCTCCTGTAAATCTTAACCCCAGCTCATTATTATTCACATACTCCAAAAAAGCTTCAAACTCAAAGGGATAATCTACAATAAAAATCAGATCATCTATGAACCTGTTATATTGTATAATATTAGAGCTGTAAGATTTGTTTCTCCATAAATGTGTGTAAGCTCCCACCACCCAACATATAAATTTGCAAACGAGGGGGGCAAACTTGGCCCCCATCACTGTACCACAAACTTGCAAATAATATGTGTTATCAAATAAGAAAAAAATTATGCTGTAGTAAGAAACTCCACTACATCACAGAGAAACAATTTAAATTCCACAGAAAAATAAGTATCTCTGTCCAAAAAGAACTTTATAGCTGTGATACCCAAAGTATGAGGAATGCTCGAGGTCAAGAGCTGCTGCATCAATGACAACCCAGCTGTACCCATCTCTCCACCTAATGTTGTTCAAGATAGACAACAAGTGCCCCGTATCTCTGAGATAACTACTCAAATTCTTAACCAACGGTTGTAATATGCTGTCTACCATTCGGAGAGTGGCTCAAAGAGTGAGCCAATCCCCGAAATGATAGGCCTCCCAGGTGGTTTTTTGGGGGTCCTTATGTATCTTAGGCAAGAAATGGAAGATGGGCACAACTGGGTGCTCAGGAATCAGGTTATCAACCTCATCCTCCGTCAAAATATTCAAAAGCAACAGCCTGCTGAAGCAATCTCCTCATCTTGTTATCAAATTCATGAATAGGGTTGTACATTAAACTCCTATATGTGACTGTATCCTGTAATTGTCTGGCTGCCTCTGTAAAATAGTCTTCCTTTCTCATAACGACGACATTGCCTCCTTTGTCCGAAGACCCGATGACAATGTCGCCGCTATCCTGTAATTCATTTAAAGCTTTTCTCTCCTTGATAGAAAAGATTATGTCGGAAACCCTTAATCTTGTTATTTTCTCCCAATTCTATAATTTCCTGTTCTACTTTTCTGTGAAATACATTCAAACACGAACCCCTGAAATTAGTGGATAAAAATCTGACTTTTTCTTTACTGGTTTGGGACATTTTTCATCACCTAGATAACCATCTTATCATCCAAAATCTCTGAGTTTGTTCTAACATACAACTATCTTTGAAGTCAAAATAACCAATCATTTCATCACATTCCGCAGAAATCAAAGGCTCTCTCACAACCTCATCCACACTTTTATTAAGATTATAAAATCTTTTTAAGATGAAAAAATCTTTTTAATTTTTGAACAAACCTGAAATTGGAGTTAAGATAATAGATTTAGCCAAACTGCCACCTAGGGGTGGAAACAGGAACAAGATTTTACAGAAAAAAGAGCTTTATTGGATATTTATGTTGAGAACAAAAATGCCATTCGGCATGAATAAAGAATGGATATGAGTTTATTATGTGGATTGAAGATGTGCTTTAAATGTATACCCTCAAATACTCTTGCATTTATATCCTTGATGTATTTTGGACTTCAGGGTTCTTGCTTATCATTCTCTCGTCTTTTCTCTTTTTTGTATCTCTTTTCTTAGGTATCAAAGGATAATTGAGAATTATTTGATCTAGCATTTCCTGTTTTTGGATATAAAAGTATTCTGCTGTATTGGGTGAAATGTCATATATATGAATCTATTGATGTGATTCATTACATATTCTATATGAATGACAATATGGCAAGATCACAGAATCCCCAGCGGAAACTATATTGTTTTTTGAAAATAATTGTCTTGTGGTATTAGGGTGAACTGTCATACATATGAATATTTTGATTTGATCAAATATATATTTAATACAAACAACAATGTGACATATACATTGATTATAATATATTTATATGACATATTCACAGAATTCAGCAAGATAAAACTTCATCTCATATATGAGATGGAGACATACAAATTTCTATAACTTTGTAATTTCTTCTATAACGTTGTACTTGGGGTTAATAATATTTGTATAATGTATGTTTATTCCCTTGTCTAATTTTGGCAGGTTTTGTATAAAGTGATACATTCATTTACTTATGTGTGTTTTTTTAACCCCAAGTTCATATCATGGTAGCAATGTATTCTCTATTTCTCTGAATTTTTCTCCTTTATCTTTTTTTTTGGTCCGTTTCCTCACACTGTCTGCTAACAGTTTATGTAGAATAGCAAGATGTTCTTAGTGGAGATTCATGGGAGTATGGCCAGGCTGTGAGTGTATATTGTAACACAGTATTGTCCCCCTGTGATCCCAGGGCTGAGGGTTAGATTCCAAACAGATAATTATGAGGTCTCAAAGTATGGTTAGGCCTTGTGAGCTGTGGTCCTCAAGTATTTGCTCATGAGGCTAAAACAGTGAGAGATTTCACAATATGTTCCGGGGAGGGCCAGTAGGAAGATTGGAGAATGACCGAGGGCCGTAGAGGATGAGGTAACATCAGTCTTAAAAGCAATAGGTGGTTGTGTGGGAGGTGAATCTGCTTACCACCTGTATCTGCCCTCTGCTGGGTCTCCTGCAACCTTTGCAATCAGAAGACTCACAACGGGCCGCTTGTAAGCCGGCTGTGGTCAGGAAAGGAGAGTTCCTAGCTGTAGTCCCAGTAGGTTAAGTGACGACCCTGTTTGGAGGTGTGTGGAGCGCGGCGGTGAGGTAAGTCGGACAGCTGTCTATCCTCAGCGTGTCAGCACTGCACATGGATCTCGTTCGACTGCCGTCCCAGCACCGCTCCAGTCTCTGTCCGGAATCCTGCAAGCTCCGACCCCGTGCAGGGGGGAAATATGGTAGGAGGTGAAGTGTTGGGTGGCTTGTGGAGGTAATAGTCCACTAACGACATTTGCTCCTGCACAATGGTGCCAAATATGGTCTGTAGAGACAACCGCAAGTAACCTCTCGTCGCTGCTGGGCACCAAAATAGACGGGAGAAGAAAAAAAAGAAAGAAAAAATCTCCTAATCTCCACTATAACATGTTTTTTCTTTTTAGTTCATTACTCTGGTAAAATCTTTAGGGTCAGGATGAGGGATGAATGGTAAAGAGTTGCAAAAATACCCCAAAAAGTATATAAAAATGCACTTGGGTCCACAGAGCTTTCTGAGAGTGCAGCCACCCTGTATCGTGGCAACAACGCCCCCCCCCCCCCAACACTGTTTTTGATGTTTAAACTCGATAACAATACATTTTTTGATTTTACTTTTTTGGCAAATAGTTCTTTTTCATGCAATGGCTTTCACTAGCTGATTGCCAATAACTTTGTATGCAGTGAGGTATGGAGGCAGGTGTTGTCTTATGGGAACCATATGCTAGTAGGAAGAGCCAAGATCTGCACGGACGCCAGCCATACTGTAGAAACTTGGAGCTGGCAGATGCACACTGCCCGTGTCTGGACCATACCGGTAAGAGCGCTACAGGACGAGGTGACCAGAGGAAGATATCCACATCCAGCCGGATCCACTAAGAATGAGTGAATATATGTCACCATGGCAACCATGCGTTGGTAGGAGTCATCTAACTAGGATCGACGAGGACGCCAGCCACACCGGAGTCATTTGGAGTTAGCAGAACTGCTGCCCGTATCTTGAAAATTCCGGTAAGAAGGCAATAGGGCTAGTGGACCAGAGACAAGGTAACATACTTGGATGAGTTCCGCCAAGACAGAGGTACTCTCTCTCTCTCATTAGCACCTTATGAGACTTTGTGTTTGATAACATTTATCATTAATGGACTTTTAGTCAGGAGTATGTTTTTTTTCTCTTGTATCCCAATAAAATCTCACACATAAAGCAGCATAAAATCAAAGCATCACATTTAAATAATTCCCACTGTCAATAATCCCCCCTCAGGAGATATTAACCCATGATTCAATTAAGATAAAAGGAGCCACACTGTGACCCTGGTCTTCTAGTGTTTTCAACTTATGTAAAAAATTGAAACAATCAAACTAAAATCCATGCTGTGGAACAGAAACACAGCCTGTCAAGTGTGAATAGTCTTGTAGCATCGTTCCGCACATGGAGTTGAGTGAGAAAACAAGCAGGCAGTGAAACTCGTCAACACTGATTGCTTAGGATCTGTTAGCAGCAGTCTGGATGGGTTGCAGAAAGACTCTCCCTGCATCTCCAGACTAACTTTCGTCAATGCTCTCACTGAGAGGCTGACAAGACTACTTAAAACTCCAGTCCCATATCGAAGGGCAGATACCCTTCCTAAGGAACTACTCCTAAATCTTCTGACACGTCTCTGCCATCCTCTTGTGACGAAAGGCAAAGAATACTGGGGGATGGGGGAAGTGGGAGAGGTATTTAAGCCTTTGGCTGGGGTGTCTTCACCTTCTCCTGGTAGCCAGGTTCAGTATTTCCCAAAAGTAAGGAACGATGCTGGTGGACACTCCTTATATTAAGGATGAAAATTTAGTATTTCTAATATACTATGTGCCAATACAAATATACTGTAAGTATTCTTTAAAATTAGCAACCCGGATTCTGGGCTGTCTTATCCTCCCCTCCAGACAGAGCGAATCAAAGTGATGTGATTACCAAGGGAATGAGCCGCTGCAAACACCAGCCACCTGACTGCGATTCCTCTAAAAAGAAAGAGCTGAAAGGGCGCCAGAGGAACTTCCTGGCACAAAGAGGTGCCTCTGTCTCCCATCCGGCACAAAGATGTATGGCATGATGCAGGCCTCAGCACTCCGAGCTATCCTAGAACACGCTGAAGTGCGGAGACCGTTACCGCCATCATCTAGGGGAAAGTAAATAACTGTTCCGATGAGCACTATAAACGAAACACTGACCCACCTAAAAAATTCCAACATGGGAATTCAAGAAATGATTTCAGTAGCCCTAATCAATAAATAAAAACACAGAGCCCCTGCCAAGTGATGACAGACAGATATAGGATGGAGGCAGAGGAGAACTGTACCATGTAATTAAAGGGACACTGAACCCAAATATTTTCTTTTGTGATTCAGTTAGAGCATGCCATTTAAAGCAACTTTCTAAATTACTCCTATTATCAATTTTTTCTTCGTTCTCTTGCTATGTTTATTTGAAAAAGAAGGCATCTAAGCTATTTTTTGGTTTGGACTCTGGACAGCATTTGTTGGTAGTTCAATTTATCCATCAATCGGCAACAACAACCCAGGTTGTTGACCAAAAATTAGCAGGCCTCTAAACTTACATTCTTGCTTTTCAAATAAAGATACCAAGAAAATGAAGAAAATTTTATAAATAGGATTAAATTGGAAAGTTGCTTAAAATTGCATGCTCTATCTGAATCACAAAAATCATTTTTTTGGGTTCAGTGTCCCTTTAAACCCCTTAATGACCAACGACGTATGCTGGTACGTCCTCAAAAAAAAAATACAGTTACCGCCTGAGGACGTACGTCGTCGGTCTTGGAAAGCGGTGGAAGCGACCCTGATTGCTTCCAGCCACTTTCCGGTTATTGCAGTGATGCCTCGATATTGAGGCATCCTGCAATAACCATTTTTAGCCCTCCGGTGCAGAGAGAGCCGATGTGGGAGGCAGGTGGGTGGCCATCGATGGCTTCAAGTAGGAAGTGGGGGGCGGGATCGGGGAAGTGGTCGTCGAGGGCGGGCGCGTGCACGGGGAGGGAGCGGGTGGGAACCGCTACACTACAGAAAAAAGTGATGTAAAGAAGTGGGAGAAAGGGGGAGGGGAATTAATTTAAAAAAGGATCTAAGGGATCTGGATGGGGATAGGGGGTTGGTCTTTGGTAGGGGGGGGTTGCTACACTACAGAAAAAAAAAAGCATTTAGCGGCCTTCTAATTTACCAAAAAGCAACGCCAAAGCCATATATGTCTGCTATTTCTGAACAAAGGGGATCCCAGAGAAGCATTTACAACCATTTGTGCCATAATTGCACAAGCTGTAAATAATTTCAGTGAGAAAACCTAAAATTATGAAAAAAATAGAATTTATGCTTACCTGATAAATTTCTTTCTTTTAAGATGTAAGTCCACGGATTCATCCTAACTTGTGGGATATTGTCCTTCCTGACAGGAAGTAGCAAAGAGAGCACCACAGCAGAGCTGTCTATATAGCTCCCCCTTAACTCCACCCCCCAGTCATTCGACCGAAGGCCAAGGAAGAAAAGGAGAAACTATAGGTGCAGAGGTGACTGAAGTTTACATAAAAATACTATCTGTCTTGAATAGACCAGGGCGGGCTGGGGACTTGGTACATCGCAAAAGAAAGAAATTTATCAGGTAAGCATAAATTCTGTTTTTCTTTTGCAAGATGTATCCGAGTCCCTCGGATTCATCCTAACTTGTGGGATACCCAATACCAAAGCTTTAGGACACGGATGAAGGGAGGGGACAAGACAGGAACCTAAACGGAAGGCACCACTGCTTGCAAAACCTCTCTCCCAAAAATAGCCTCTGAAGAAGCAAAAGTATCAAATTTGTAAAATTGGAAAAGGGGTATGAAGCGAAGACCAAGTCGCAGCCTTACAAATCTGTTCAACAGAAGCATCATTTTTAAAAAGCCCATGTGGAAGCCACCGCTCTGGTGGAGTGAGCTGTAATTCTTTCATGAGGCTGCTGTCCAGCAGTCTCATAAGCCAAATGGATGATGCTTTTCAGCCAAAAGGAAAGAGAGGTAGCCGTAGCCTTTTGACCTCTACGCTTTCCAGCATAGACAACAAAGAAGATGATTGGCGAAAATCTTTGGTTGCCTGCAAATAAAACTTCAAGCACGAACCACGTCCAAGTTGTGCAACAGACGGTCCTTCTTAGAAGGATTAGGACACAGAGAAGGAACAACAATTTCCTGATTGATATTCCCTGTTAGAACAACCTTAGGGAGGAACCCAGGTTTGGTACGCAAAACCACTTATCAGCATGGAAAACAAGATAAGGCGAGTCACATTGTAATGCAGATAGTCAGAAACTCTTCGAGCTGAAGAGATAGCAACTAGAAACAGAACTTTCCAAGATAGAAGCTTAATATCTATGGAATGCATGGTTCAAACGAACCCCTGAAGAACTTTAAGAACTAAATTGAGACTCCATGGTGGAGCAACAGGTTTAAACACAGGCTTAATTCTAACTAAAGCCTGACAAAAAGCCCGAACGTCTGGGACATCTGCCAGACGCTTGTGCAACAGAATAGACAAAGCAGATATCTGTCCCTTTAAGGAACTAGCGGACAATCCATTCTCCAATCCTTCTTGGAGAAAAGACAAAATCCTAGGAATCCTGATCTTACTCCATGAGTAGCCTTTGGAAGATATTTACGCCATATTTTATGATAGATCTTCCTGGTGACAGACTTTCGAGCCTGAATCAAGGTATCTATGACCGACTCAGAGAAACCCCGCTTTGATAAAATCAAGCGTTCAATCTCCAAGCAGTCAGTTGCAGAGAAATTAGATTTGGATGCTTGAATGGATCTTGAATCAAAAGGTCCCGTCTCAGTGGCAGAGATGACATGTCCACCAGGTCTGCATATCAAGTCCTGCGTGGCCACACAGGCGCTATCAAAATCACTGAAGCTCTCTCCTGTTTGATTCTGGCAATCAGACGCGGAAGGAGAGGGAATGGTGGAAACACATAAGCCAGGTTGAACGACCAGGGTACTGCTAGAGCATCTATCCGTACAGCCTGAGGATCCCTTGACCTGGATCCGTAACGAGGAAGTGTGGCGTTCTGACGAGACGCCATCAGATCCAATTCTGCTGTGCCCCATAGCTGAACCAGTCGAGCAAACACCTCCGGATGGAGCTCCCACTCCCCCGGATGAAAAGTCTGACGACTTAGAAAATCTGTCTCCCAGTTCTCCACCCCTGGGATATAGATCGCTGATAGATGGCAAGAGTGAGTCTCTGCCCATCGGATTATTCTGGAAACTTCTATCATCGCCAAGAAACTCCTTGTTCCCCCCTGATGATTGATATAAGCTACAGTCGTGATGTTGTCCGACTGAAACCTGATGAATCCGGCCGAAGCCAGCTGAGGTCACGCCTGAAGAGCATTGAATATCGCTCTTAATTCCAGAATATTTATCGGTAGGAGGGCCTCCTCCTGAGTCCACAAACCCTGTGCTTTCAGGGAATTCCAGACTGCACCACAGCCCAGTAGGCTGGCGTCCGTCGTCACAATAACCTACGCTGGCCTGCAGAAACACATTCCCCTGGAAGGTGATCCTGTGACAGCCACCAAAGAAGAGTCTCTGGTCTCTTGATCCAGATTTATCTGAGGAGATAAATCTGCATAATCCCCATTCCACTGTTTGAGCATGCATAGTTGCAGTGGTCTGAGATGCAAGCGAGCAAACGGAACTATGTCCATTGCCGCTACCATAAGTCCGATTACCTCCATACACTGAGCCACTGACGGTTAAGGAATGGAATGAAGAGCTCGGCAGGTGGTTAAAATCTTTGATTTCCTGACCTCCGTCAGAAATATTTTCATGTCCACCGAATCTATCAGAGTTCCCAGGAATGGAACTCTTGTGAGAGGAATAAGAACATCTTTTTCACGTTCACATTCACCCATGAGATCTTAGAAAGGCCAACACTAAGTCCGTGTTAGACTTGGCAAGTTGGAAAGTCCGACGCTTGAATTAAGATGTCCGTCTAGATAAGGCGCCACTGCTATGCCCCTCGGCCCTAGGACCGCCCAGAAGGGACCCTAGCACCTTTGTGAAGATTCTTGGTGCCGTGGCCAACCCGAAGGAAGAGCCACAAACTGTAATGCCTGTCCAGAAAGGCAAACCTGAGGAACTGGTGATGATCTATTGTGGATAGGAATGTGTAGATACGCATCCTTTAGATCCCACGGTTAGTCATATATTGACCCCTCTTGAATCATTGGTAAAATAGTCCGAATGGTCTCCATCTTGAAGGATGGAACTCTTAGGAATTGGTTTAGGATCTTGAGATCAAGAATGGTCTGAAGGATCCCTCTTTTTGGCGAACCACAAACAGATTGGAGTAGAAATCTTGCCCCTGTTCTGTTTTCGGAACTGGGCAGATCACTCCCAAGGTAAAACGGTTTCTACACAGCCGTAAGAACGCCTCTCTTTTTGTCTGGTTTACAAACAATTGAGAAAGATGGAACCTCCCCCTTGGAGGAGAATCTTTGAAATCTAGGAGATACCCCTGGGTTACAATTTCTACGGCCCAGGAGTCCTGAAAGTCTCTTGCCCAGGCCTGAGCAAAGAGAGAAAGTCTGCCCCCTACTTGATCCAGTCCCAGATCGGGGGCTACCCCTTCATGCTGTCTTAGTGGCAGCAGCAGGCTTTTTGGCCTGTTTACCCTTGTTCCAAGCCTGGTTAGGTCTCCAGGTTGGCTTGGATTGAGCAAAGTTCCCCTCTTGCTTTGCAGCAGGGGAAGAGGAAGTGGGACCACCCTTGAAGTTTCGAAAGGAACGGAAATTATTTTGTTTGGTCCTTGTCTTATTTGACTTATCTTGAGGGAGGGCAAGACCCTTCCCTCCAGTGATGTCTGAAATGATCTCTTTCAGTGCAGGCCCAAATAGGGTCTTACCTTTGAAAGGGATGGTCAAAAGCTTAGATTTAGATGACACATCATCTGACCAGGACTTAAGCCATAACGCTCTTCGCGCTAAAATGGCAAAACCTGAATTCTTTGCCGATAACTTAGCAAGATGAAAAGCGGCGTCTGTAATAAAAGAATTAGCCAACTTAAGGGCCTTAATTCGGTCCAAAATATCATCTAGTGGGGTCTCCATCTGAAATGGTGGCATGAAATATACCAAGATGGGCCTAGATCAATACTAGGGGTTGTCTACTACACTAAAGCTAAAATTAACCCTAGAAGCTCTCTACATGCTCCCTAATTAACCCCTTCACTGCCGGGCATAATACACGTGTGGTGCGCAGTGGCATTTAGCGGCCTTCTAATTACCAAAAAGCAACGCCAAAGCTATATATGTCTACTATTTCTGAACAAAGGAGATCCCAGAGAAGCATTTACAACCATTTATGCCATAATTGCACAAGTTGTTTGTAAATAATTTCAGTGAGAAACCTAAAGTTTGTGAAAAAATTTGTGAAAAAGTGAAAGATTTTCTTTATTTGATCGCATTTGGCGGTAAAATGGTGGCATGAAATATACCAAAATAGGCCTAGATGAATACTTTGGGATGTCTTCTAAAAAAATATATATATATATATACATGTCAAGGGATATTCAGGGATTCCTGAAAGATATCAGTGTTCCAATGTAACTAGCGCTAATTTTGAAAAAAACATAATTTATGCTTACCTGATAAATTTATTTCTCTTGTAGTGTATCCAGTCCACGGATCATCCATTACTTATGGAATATATTCTCCTTCCCAACAGGAAGTTGCAAGAGTCCACCCACAGCAAAGCTGCTATATAGCTCCTCCCCTAACTGCCATATTCAGTCATTCGACCGAAAACATGCAGAGAAAGGAAAAACCATAGGGTGCAGTGGTGACTGTAGTTCAAATGAAAAAATTACCTGCCTTAAAGTGACAGGGCGGGCCGTGGACTGGATACACTACAAGAGAAATAAATTTATCAGGTAAGCATAAATTATGTTTTCTCTTGTTAAGTGTATCCAGTCCACGGATCATCCATTACTTATGGAATACCAATACCAAAGCTAAAGTACACGGATTATGGGAGGGACAAGGCAGGTACTTAAACGGAAGTTACCACTGCCTGTAAAAAAACCCTTTCTCCCAAAAATAGCCTCCGAAGAAGCAAGGTATAAAATTTGTTAAATTTGAAAAAGTATGAAGCGCAGACCAAGACTCCGTCTTGTAAATCTGTTCAACAGAAGCCACATTTAAAAAAGGCCCAAGTGAAAACCACAGCTCTAGTAGAATGAGCTGCAATCCCTTCAGGAGGCTGCTGTCCAGCAGTCTCATAAGCTAAATGAATTATGCTTTTTAACCAAAAAGACAGAGAGGCTGCTGAAGTCTTTTGACCTCTCCTCTGTCCAGAATAGACAACAAACAAGGTGAACGTTTGATGAAAACTGTAGTAACTTGTAAGTAAAACTTTAAAGCACAAACCACATCCAATATTGTGTAATAGACGTTCCTTCTTTGAGGAAGGATTAGGATACAAGCATGGAACAACTATCTCTTGAGTGATGTTCTTGTTAGATACCACCTTAGGAAAAAAACCCAGGTTGGTACGCAGGACTACCTTATCCGTACGAAGGACCAGATAAGGAGAATCACATTGTAACACAGATAACTTGGAGACCCTACGAGTCGAGGAAATAGCTACCCAAAAGGAACTTTCCAAGATAAAGATTGATATCTATGGAACAAAAAAGGTTCAAACGGAACTTCTTGAAGAGCCTTCAGAACCAGGTTTAAGCTCCATGGTGGAGCAACAGTTTTAAACACAGGCTTGGATCTAACCAAAGCCTGACCAAATGCCTGAACGTCTAGAATACCTGCCAGACGCTGGTGCAAAAAAATAGACAGAGTAAAAATCTGTCCCTTTTAAGGAATTAGCTGACAACCCTTTTCTCAAAAACATCTTGGAGAAAAGATAATATCCTGGGAATCCAGGCTTTACTCCATGAGTAACCCTTGGATTCATAACAATCAGATATTTACACCATATCTATGTTCAATTTTCCTAGAGACAGGCTTTCATGTCTGTATTTAAGGTATCAATGACTGACTCGGAGAAGCCATGCTTTGATAACATCAAGCGTTCAGTCTCCAGGTAGTCCATCTCAGATTGATTCTATTTAGATGGTTGAAAGGACCCTGAGGTAGAGGGACCTGTCTCAGAAGCAGAGACCGTGATGGAAAGGATGACATGTCCACCAGATCTGCATACCAGGTCCTGCGTGGCTACGCAGGCGCTGTCAAAAACACCAAAGCCCTCTCCTGCTTAGTCTTGACCTCCAGAGGAAATCCCACTCCCCCGGAAGAAAAGTCTGACGACTTAGAAAATCCACCTCCCAGTTCTCAACACCTGGGATATGGATAGCTGATAGACAAGAGTGAGTCTCTGTCCAGTGAATTATTGTAAGACTTCTAACATCACTAGGGAACTTCTGTTCCCCCTTGATGGCTGATGTAAGCCACAGTCGTGTATATTGTCCGACTGAGTATGATGTACCTCAGAGTTGCTAACTGAGGCCAAGTCTGAAGAGCATGGAATATCACTCCCAGAATAGTTATTAGAAGGAGGGTCTCCTCCTAAGTCCACTATCCCTGAGCCTTCAGGGAGTTCCAGACTGCATCCCAACCTAAAAGGATGGCATCCATTGTAACAATTGTCCCATCTGACCTGCGGAAGGTCATACCCTTGGACAGATGGACCCGACATAGTCACCAGAGAAGAGAATCTCTGGTCTCTTGGTCCAGGATCAACAGGGGTCAAATCTGTGTAATCCCCGTTCCTCTGACTGAGCATGCATAGTTGCAGCGGTCTGAAATATAGACGTGCAAACGGTACTATGTCCCTTGCCGCTACCTATTAAGCCGATTTCATTCATGTACTGAGCCACCGAAGGGCGCGGATGGGATGAAAAACACGGCAGAAATTTAGAAACTTTGACAACCTGGACTCCGTCAGGTAAATTTTCATTTCTACAGAATCTATCAGAGTCCCTAGGAGGGAAACCCTTGAGATTGGGGATAGAGAACTCTTTCCTTGTTCACTTTCCACCCATGTGATCTTAGAAATGCCAGTACTACGTCCGTATGAGACTTGGCAATTTGGATGTTTGACGCCTGTATCAGGATGTCGTCTAACTAAGGGGCCACTTCTATGCCCCGCGGCCTAAGGACCGCCAAAGCGACCCCAGAACCTCCATAAAGATTCTTGGGGCTGTAGATATCCCAAAGGAAAGAGCTACAACTGGTAATGCCTGTCTAGAAGGCAACCTGACACACACGAAGGTGATCTTTATGCATCACAATGTGAGGATAAGCATCCTTCAAATCCCATTGTAAGTCCTCTATTGACTCTCCTGGATCATAGTTAAGATGGTACGAATCGTTTCCATCTTAAAATGACGGAATCTGAGGAATTTGTTTAAGATCTTTCGATCCAAAATAGGTCTGAAGATTCCCTCCACACTTGGGAACCACAAACAGCTATGCGTAAAAGCTCTGTCCCTGTTCCTCTCTTGGAACTGGATGGATCTCGTACACAATGTAAGAATGCCTCCTTCTTTATCTGGTTTGCAGATAATTGTGAAAGGCGAAATCTCCCCTTTTTTTGGGGGGGGGGGAATCTTTGAAATCAAGAAGATATCTCTGGGATATAAATTCCAATGCCTAGGGATCCTGGGCATCTCTTGCACTGCCCGGGCAAAAGAATGAAAGCTCTGCCCCCTATAGGATCCGTTACCGGATAGGGGTCCAGTTCCTTCATGCTGCCTTAGAGGCAGCAGCAGGCTCCTTGGCTGCTTCTCTTTGTTCCAGGTCCAATTGTCTCCCAGACCGCCCTTGGAACCTGAGCTAAAATTCCCTCTTGTTTTGCCTTAGAGGAAGTGGATGCCCCACACCTGCCCTGAAGTTCTTAAAGGCACAAAAATTAGACCTTTTTTGGCCCTTGATTCCTATCCCTGAGGAAAGGCATGACCTTTTCCTCCTGTGATATACGCAATAATCTCCTTCAAACCAGTCCCGAATAGGGTCTTGCCCCTTGAAGGGAGTTAAGTAGCTTATTTATTAAAGTCACGACAGCTGACCATGATATAAGCCCATAGCGCCTCTGCGGCCAGTATAGTAACAAAACAGAATTCTTAGCCGTTCGTCTTGTCAACTGAACAAAGGCATCAGAAACAAAGGAATTGGCTAGCATAAGCTGTCAATTATAATCATCCAATGGAGTCGCTAACTGTAAAGCCTCATCAAGAGACTCCCACCCAGAACGCCGCAACATCAGTGACAGAAGCAATGTATGCAAGGGGCTGCAGGATAAAACCCTGTTGAATAACATTTTTTATCCATTGGATCTAAAAAGCACAAACTGTCCTCGCCAGAGGTAGTGGTACGCTTAGCTAGAGTAGAAACTCTTCTCTCCCCCTTAGGAACTGTCTGCCAGAAGTCCCGTGGTGGTAACTATTAGAAAACATTTCTTCTAAAAAATAGGAGGGGAGAGAACGGCCCATACCTGGTCTATCCCATTCCCTTATTAAAAAATTTTTAGTAACCTACTTTAGGTATTGGAAAAAACATCAGTACACACCGGCACTGCATATTATTTATCAGTCTACACAATTTCTCTGGCCCTGCGATTGTACACCATTCATTCAGAGCAGCCAAAAGCCTCCCTGAGCAACAAGTGGAGGTTCTCAAGCATAAATTTTAAATGTAGAAATATCAGATTCAGGTTAAATCATCTTCCCTGAGTCAAAAAAAAAATCACCCACAGACTAAGCATATTGTGAGGTAGTATCATACATGGTTCTTAAAGCGTCTGTATGCTCTGTATCTACCCCCAGAGCTATCTGCTTTCCTTTAATTTCAGGTAGTCTGACTAATACTTCTGCCAGAGTATTATTCACCACCTTTGCCATGTCTTGTAAAATAAACGCTATGGAGCCCCTTGATGTACTTGGCGCCATTTGAGCGTGAGTCCCTGAAGCGGGAGTCGAAGGGTCTGACACGTGGGGAGAGTTAATCGGCATAACTTTCCCCTCGACAGAATCCCCTGGTAAAATAAACGCTATGGGTGCCCTTGATGTACTTGGCGCCATTTGAGCGTGAGTCCCTAGAGCGGGAGTCAAAAGGTCTGACACGTGGGGAGAGTTAGTCGGCATAACTACCCCCACGACAGAATCCTCTGGTGATAATGTTTTTAAAGACAAAAAATGATCTTTAATGTTTAACATGAAATCGGTACATCTGGTACACATTCTAAGATGGGGTTCACCATGGCCTTAAAACATAATGAACACAGAGCTTCCTTATGTCAGACATGTTAGAACAGACTAATAATGAGACTAATAATCTTGGAAAACACTTTAAATCAAGTTAACAAGCAAATATATAAAACGTTACTGTGCCTTTAAGAGAAACAAATTTTGTCAAATTTGAAAAACAGTGAAAAAAGGCAGTAAAACAAACGAAATTTTTACAGTACATGTAATAAGGTAACAGAGCATTGCACCCACTTGCAAATGGATGATTAACCCCTTAATGCAAAAAAACAGATAAAAAAAAAACGACAGACGTTTTTTTTAAAAACAGACACAACAAAACTGCCACAGCAGAGCTGTGGATTACCTTCCCCTATAAAACGATTTTTGGAAGTCTTTTTAGCCCTTTAGAAATGTCCTGTAGTATTCATGGGACTGCTGAGGGAATCTGGATAATTCATTTTGAATTTTAACTGGGCAAAAAAGCGCTAAATTAGGCCCCTCCCACTCTATTACAAACAGTGGGAAGCTTCAGTTAAACTGTTTCTATGCAAAATTTAAGCCAGCCATGTGGAAAAAACTTAGGCCCCCAAAAAGTTTTATCACCAAAACATATGTTAAAAAAACGATTAAACATGCCCAGCAAACGTTTTTAAAAAAAAACTTTTTAAAAGAGTATGTAATCTTCTATTAATAAGCCTGATACCAGTGCTTTTACTGCATTTAAGGCTATACCAACATTACAGTTGTTATCACCAATGTACGCTATAAAAAAACGATTTAAACATGCCAGCAAACGTTTTAAAACACATTTTTATAAGAGTATGTATCTCTATTAATAAGCCTGATACCAGTCGCTATCGCTGCATTTAAGGCTTTACTTACATTACTTCGGGTAATCAGCAGTATTTTCTTAGTCAATTCCATTCCTAGAAAAATATTTTACTGCACATACCTTATCTGCAGGAAAACCTGCACGCCATTCCCCCTCTGAAGTACCTCACTCCTCAGAATGTGTGAGAACAGCAAATGGATCTCAGTTACGTCTGCTAGATATAGAAAACGCAGGCAGATTCTTCCTCCAAATACTGCCTGAGATAAACAGCACACTCCGGTGCCATTTAAAAATAAACTTTTGATTGAAGAATAAACTAAGTATAAATCACCACAGACTCTCACGACCTGCTATCTATGTTGAGGCTTGCAAGAGAATGACTGAATATGGCAGTTAGGGGAGGAGCTATATAGCAGCTTTGCTGTGGGTGGACTCTTGCAACTTCCTGTTGGGAAGGAGAATATATTCCATAAGTAATGGATGATCCGTGGACTGGATACACTTAACAAGAGAAAAGTGGTTTGTAAATAGCAAAGTGCTACTTGTATTTATTGCCCTATAACTTGCAAAAAAAGCAAAGAACATGTAAACATTGGGTATTTCTAAACTAAGGACAAAATTTAGAAACTATTTAGCATGGGTGTTTTTTTGGTGGTTGTAGATGTGTAACAGATTTTGGGGGTCAGTTAGAAAAAGTGTGTTTTTCCATTTTTTCCTCATATTTTATAATTTTTTTTATAGTAAATTATAAGATATGATGAAAATAACGGTATCTTTATAAAGTCTATTTAATGGCGAGAAAAACTGTATATAATATGTGTGGGTACAGTAAATGAGTAAGAGGAAAATTACAGCTAAACACAAACACTGCAGTAATGCAAAAATAGCCTTGGTACCAGACGGTCAACAAATTGAAAAGTGGGTCTGGTCACTAAGGGGTTAAGGCACAATCTCAGCACTAAGTGTAACTCTAAAAGAAAGGGTGCTCCAGCCTGTGCAGTTTAAGGTAAAATGACCTTTATTGTGCCATGGTCCACAAAACAAACAACGTTTCACCATGGCACAATAAAGGTAATTTTACTTTAAACTGCACAGGCTGGAGCACCCTTTCTTTTGGAGTCTCATTTGATGTGGATGAGGTGGCTGCCTCCTGTGCCTAATTGTTTGGTTGCTGTTCCCTACCTTTTGATTATTTAAGCACTAAGTGTAAGGGAGGTAGAATAGCCATAGGGCAATTTCTCAGCACTAAGTGCCATCTTGGGGAAGAGAGCCTTCTCACCTGCAATGTTTCTTCATACTTGGCCTGACCTATCACAAACAGGACACAGGTATAAAGAGTGTTGAAATATCTGGCCAAACAAGGGGAGGGCAAAGGTACTACCCTGTGACACCCATGGCTAGATTGTGACTCAACTCTAACACGGAGAAGAAATAATGCACAAACAGCACCCTCCTAAACACCTTTTCCCCGGAACTATCCATTGAAGGAGTGAAGCGGAAATCATCTTACAATTTAGCAGCATCTCTATCCATGCCTACTCCTAGATGAGGCAAATAAATACTGGGATAAAAAGGGGAAGTAGGAGGGATAGTTAAAACTCTGGTGTAGGGTGTGTCTGCCTCATCCTGGTGGCCAGGTGATGCAATTCCCAAAAGTAAGGACCATGTTGTTAAAGATTGAGTTTGAACCAAGATGTCCAGGTATGGAAACACTGCAATACTTTGAGTTCTGATTACAGACAAAAGGGCAACCAGAACCTTTCTGAAAACTATTGGACCTGTAGCCAGACCAAAAGATGAAGCAGCAAACAAACTGCCTGTCCAGAAAGGCAAACCTCAGAAACTGTTAATGTTCTCTGAATTGGAACATGAAGGTAAGCATCCTTTTAAATCTATTGTGGACATAAACTGACCTTGTTGAACAAAAGGTAAAATAGTCCTAAGTGTTTCAATTTTGAAAGATGGAATCCTTACAAACTTGTTCAGAGCTTTCAGATTCAGAACTGGTCTGAAAGTTCATTCCTTCTTTGGAACAATGAAGAAATTTGAATAAAATCCCATCCCCGGCTCCTGCAAAGGAACTGGAGCAATCAGTCTCATAGCTTCCAGATATGATAATGGGAAAAAAAAGCTTGAGATTTCACATGATTCCTTGTATCACTTGACAGAAAAAACCTTCCACTGGGAGGCCTTGTTCTGAATCCTGTTTGATATCCCTGAGAAATTATATTCAGAACCTAAGGATTTTTAAACAGACTGATGCAAATCATCCTGAAAGAGGCTTAACTTGCCCTCTACCAAAACTTCTGGATCAGGGGCCGCACCTTCATGCAGTTTTGGTAGTAGGCGTAGATTTCTTAACCTGCATTTATTTGTTAGCACTAGGTCTCCAGTGTGAACCAGAGGTGCCTTGCTTCTGAGCAGAGGAGTCAACCTTTTGTTCCTTATTCTGACAAAAGAACGAAACTAGAAGATTTAGATTTCCCTCTGAACAAGTTATCCTGAGCAAGAAAACCCATTTACCTCCAGTAACAGTAGATATTATAGCATCAAATCAGAACCAAACAACTTCTTTCATGAATAGAAATAAATAATCTGGATTTTGACACCATTTCAGCATACCAAGATTTTTAGCCAAAATGTTCTCCTGGCAAGGACTGCCAAAGACATGCTTTTTACATTAATCTTCACAATATCAAATACAGCATCACAAATAAAAGAACTGCCACTTGAGAGTAAAACCCAAAAGATTTGCACTAGCAGAGTAATCAGAACATTAAACTGAAAAGACTAGGACAAGTTGCAGCAGCCACATCAGCAATAGAAATTGCTGGCTGAGCAAATACCTTGCTTGTAAAAAGGAACCTTCTATGAAAAGCAGTACATTTGTTCCCAAGATGGAGGATGGGGCCATTCCCACTTGGGCAGTTTTCCACAACTAACCATTAGCAGCAGGTAAAGGATATAACTTTTTAAACCTTGCAGGAGGAGTAAATTAATCACCTGACTTAGACCATTCCCAAGAAATCATGTCAGAGACAGCATCAGGAATAGGGAAAACTCAGGGATATTAACAACAGTCTTAAAAACTGAATTAAAACTATTACAAGACTTATCACCAGAAACTTTAGGATCTTTAAATCTAAAGTAATTAAGAACAGAATTAGGTTGGTCTGATTGCAATAATAATTCTAAACTTGAGTCACATAAATGAGCTGGAGAAAGCACCTCAATTTTTTTAATATACACTTTACCTATGTGAATACCTTGTATCTAAGCCTCTGCAGACTGCCCCCTTATTTTAATTCTTTTAACAGACATGAATTTTAGCCAATCAGTGCTGACTGCTAGGTAACCCCATGTGCATGAGCACAATGTTATCTATATGAAAAACATGATTGCCCTATGCTGTGAAAAAACTGTTAAAATGCCCTGAGATAAGAGGCGGCCTTCAAGGGCTTAGAAATTAGCATATGAACCTACTTAGGTTTAGCTTTCAATAAAGAATAGCAAGAGAAACAAGAAAAAATTGATGACAAAAGTAAATTGGAAAGTTGTTTCAAATTATATGCCCTATCTGAATCATGAAAGTTAAAATTTGGGCTAGACTTTAACTTTAAATATATGAATATTTTTTTTTATCTGATTAGTTGGAAAAAAAAAAAAAAAAAAAAAAAAAATCGGCCGAATAATCGATTATGAAAATAGTTAGTTGCAGCCCTAGAGTTGTTCTATTGGGACCTCGGCTGTCGAAAGAAATTAAAAACATTCCAAAGGTTATTCATGTCCTTAAGATTTCTTGTGCTGTGGCAGAAAAACATAATTTATGTTAGAACTTACCTGATAAATTCATTTCTTTCATAGTGGCACGAGTCCATGAGCTAGTGACGTATGAGATATAATACCCAAGATGTGAAAATCCATAGTCACTAGAGAGGGAGGGATAAAATAAAAACAGCTATTCCCGCTGAAAAAATTAACACACAAATAATAATGTTTTATTTTTTTTCAAAAAACTCAAATCATAGGCAAAAGAATCAAACTGAGACAGCTGCCTGAAGAACCTTTTTACCAAAGACTGCTTCTAAAAAAGCAAATACATCAAAATGGTAACATTTAGTAAATATTCAACCAAGATGCCAAAGAAATGGCAGAGGAAGAAATGGCAGAGGCTTTCTGACCTTTCCTGGAACCAGAGAAAATAACAAATAGACTAGAAATCTTTCTGAAATCCTTAGTAGCCTCAACATAGTATTTCAAAACTCTTACCACATCCAAAGAATGTAGAGATCTCTCAATATAATTCTTAGGATTAGGACATAAGGAAGGAAGAACAATTTCCCGACTAATGTTGTTAGAATTCACAACTTTAGGTACAAATTGAAACAAAGTCCGTAAAAGAGCTTTATCTTGATGGAAAATCAGATAGGGAGACTCACAAGAGAGCAGATAATTCAGAAACTCTTCTAGCAGAAGAGATAGCCAAAAGAAAGAACACTTTCCAAGAAAGTAATTTAATATCCAAAGAATGCATAGGCTCAAAAGGAGGAGCCTGCAAAATCCTTAAAACCAAATTAAGACTCCAAGGAGGAGAAATAGACTTAATAACAGGTTTGATACGAACCAAAGCCTGAACAAAACAGTGAATATCAGGAAGTTTAGCAATCTTTCTATGAAATAAGACAAAAAGAGCAGAGATTTGTCCCTTCAAGGTATTTGCAGACAAACCCTTATCCAAACCATCCTGAAGAAACTGTAAAAAACTAGGAATTCTAAAAGAATGCCAAGAATAATTATAAGAGGAGCACCATGAAATATAGGTTTTCCAAACCCAATAATAAATCTTCCTCAAAACAGACTTACGAGTCTGTAACATAGTGTTAATCACGGAGTCAGAGAAAATGACTAAGAACTAAGCGTTCAATTTCCATACATTCAAATTTAGAGATTTGAGATCCTGATGGAAAAACGGCCCTTGAAACAGAAGGTCTGGCATTAAAGGAAGTGGCCATGGTTGGCAACTGGACATCCGGACAAGATCCGCATACCAAAACCTGTGAGGCCATGTTGGTGCTATCAGAAACACATGAGATTGTTCCATTATGATCTTGGAGATCACCCTTGGAACTAGAGGCAGAAAAATGTAAGCAGGTTGGTAAGACCAAGGAACTGCTAAAGCATCCACCATCTCCCGCCGAGGATCCTTGGATCTGGAAAGATATCTTGGAAGTTTCTTGTTCAAAGGGAGGCCATCAGATTTATTTTCTGGAAGACCCACACATCTGCACAATCTGATGAAACACATCTGGATGGAGAGACCACTACCCCGGATGCAAAGTCTGACGAATGAGATAATCCGCTTCCCAATTGTCTACACCTGGAATATGAATCTCAGAAATTGGACAAGAATTGGACTCCACCCAAGAAAGTATCCAAGATACTTCTTTCATTGCTAAAGAGCTGCGAGTCCCTCCCTGATGATTGACATATGCCACTGTTGTGAAATTGTCTGTCTGAAAACGAATGAAAAGTTCTCTCTTTAAGAGGGCCAAGCTGAAGAGCTCTGAAAATAGCACGGAGTTCTAAAAATTGATTGGTAACCTCATCTCTTGAGGTTTCCAAACCCCTTGTGCTGACAGAGACCCCCAGACAGCTCCCCAACCTGAAAGACTTGCATCCGTTGAAAAGACAGTCCAGAAAGGACAAACAAAAATGCCCATCGAACAATACGGTGATGGTCCAACCACCAAGACAGAGAGAGTTGAATGTTGGGATTTAAGTATATAAGTTGTGATGTCTGAGTATAATCCCTGCACCATTGATCCAGCATGCAAAGCTGCAGAGGTCTCATATGAAAATGAGCAAAGGGGATCGCGTCCGATGCTGCAGTCATAAGACCTAAAACCTCCATGCACATAGCCACTTAAGGGAATGATCGAGACTGAAGGTTTAGACAAGCTAAAACCAATTTCATTCACCTCTTGTCAGTTAAAGACAGAGTCATGGACACTGAATCTATCTGGAAACCTAAAAAACATAATTTATGCTTACCTGATAAATTTATTTCTCTTGTGATGTATCGAGTCCACGGATTCATCCATACTTGTGGGATATTCTCCTTCCCTACAGGAAGTGGCAAAGAGAGCACCCACAGCAGAGCTGTCTATATAGCTCCCTCCCTTTGCTCCACCCCCCAGTCATTCGAACGAAGGCTAGGAAGAAAAAAGGAGAACAACTATAGGGTGCAGTGGTGACTGAAGTTTTTTTCAATAAAAAATATACTGCCTGTTCTTAAATAAACAGGGCGGGCCGTGGACTTGAAACATGACAAGAGAAATAAATTTATCAGGTAAGCCAAAAATTATGTTTTCTCTTGTAAGATGTATCGAGTCACGGATTCATCCATACTTGTGGGATACCAATACAAAGCTTTAGGACACGGATGAAGGGGAGGAACATGACAGGTACCTTAAACGGAAGGCACCACTGCTTGTAGAACCTCTCTCACAAAAATAGCCTCCGAAAGAAGCAAAAGTATCGAATTGTAAAATTTGGAAAAAGTATGAAGCGAAGACAAGTCACCGCCTTACAAATCTGTTCAACAGAAGCCTCATTTTTAAAAGCCCATGTGGAAGCCACTGCTCTAGTAGAATGAGCTGTAATTTCTTTCAGGAGGCTGCTGGCCAGCAGTCTCATAAGCTAAGCGGATTATACTTCTTAGCCAAAAAGAAAGAGAAGTTGCCGAAGCTTTTGGCCTCTCCTCTGTCCAGAGTAGACCACAAACAAAGCAGATGTTTGAAGAAAATCCTTCGTAGCTTGTAAATAAAATTTTAAAGCATGAACCAACATCAAGATTGTGTAATAGACGTTCCTTCTTTGAAGAAGGATTAGGACATAGTGTAGGAAAAACAATCTCCTGATTGATATTTTTATTAGATACCACCTTAGGGAGAAAACCAGGTTTGGTACGTAACACTACCTTCATCTGCATGGAAAATGAGATAAGGGGAATCAAATGTAAAGCAGATAACTCGAAAACTCTTCGAGCCGAGGAAATAGCTACTAAAAACAGAACTTTCCAAGATTAAAGTTTAATATCTATGGAATGCAAAGGTTCGACGGAACCCCCTTGCAGAACCTTAAGAACTAAATTTAAACTCCATGGTGGAGCAACACGTTTAAACACAGGCTTGATTCTAACTAAGCCTGACAAAACGCCTCTGTGCCCTGAACATCTGGAGTATCAGCCAGACGCTTGTGCAAAAGAATAGACAGAGCAGAAATCTGTCCCTTTAAGGAACTAGCTGACAATCCCCTTCTCCAATCCTTCTTGGAGAAAAGATAATATCCCTAGGAATCTGACCTTACTCCATGAGTAACCTTTGGATTCACACCAATGAAGATATCTACACCATATCTTATGATAGATTTTCCTAGTGACCGGCTTTCAAGCCTAATTAAGGTGTCAATGACCGACTCAGAGAAACCACGCTTTGATAAAATCAAGCGTTCAATCTCCAAGCAGTCAGACATAGAGAAATTAGATTTGGATGGTTGAAAGGACCCTGATGACATGTCCACCAGATCTGCATACCAAGTCCTGCGTGGCCACGCAGGTGCTATCAAAATCACTGAAGCTCTCTCCTGCTTGATCTTGGCAATCAGACGAGGGAGCAGAGGAAACGGTGGAAACACATAAGCCAGGTTGAAGGACTAAGGCGCTGCTAGAGCATCTATCAGCGCTGCCTTGGGATCCCTGGACCTGGATCCGTAACAAGGAAGCTTGGCGTTCTGACGAGACGCCATGAGATCCAGTTCTGGTTTGCCCCAAAGTTGAATCAACTGTGCAAATACCTCCGGATGGAGTTCCCACTCCCCCGGATGAAAAGTCTGCCGACTTAGAAAATCCGCCTCCCAGTTCTCTAGTCCTGGGATATGGATAGCTGGATGAGTGAACCTCTGCCCATAGAATTATTTTTGAAACCTCCAACATTGCTAGGGAACTCCTTGTTCCCCCTAGATGGTTGATGTAGGCTACAGTCGTGATATTGTCCGACTGAAATCTGATGAACCTGACCGCAGCAAGCTGAGGCCAAGCCTGAAGAGCATTGAATATCACTCTTAGTTCCAGAATGTTTATCGGAAGGAGTGCCTCCTCCTGAGTCCACAAGCCCTGAGCCTTCAGGGAGTTCCAGACTGCACCCCAGCCCAGAAGGCTGGCATCTGTCGTTACTATTGTCCAATCTGGCCTGCGGAAGGTCATACCCTTGGACAGATGGACCCGAGATAGCCACCAGAGAGAGAATCCCTGGTCTCTTGATCCAGATTTAGTAGAGGGGACAAATCTGTGTAATCCCCATTCCACTGACTGAGCATGCACAGTTGCAGCGGTCTGAGATGTAGGCGGGCAAACGGCACTATGTCCATTGCCGCTACCATTAAGCCGATTACTTCCATACACTGAGCCACTGAAGGGCGAGAAGTGGAATTAAGAACACGGCAGGAATTAAGAAGTTTTGACAACCTGGTCTCTGTCAGGTAAATCTTCATTTCTACAGAATCTATCAGAGTTCCTAGGAAGGAAACTCTTGTGAGAGGGGATAGAGAACTCTTTTCTTTGTTCACCTTCCACCCATGAGACCTCAGTAATGCCAGAACAATGTCCGTATGGGACCTGGCGATTTAAAAATTCGACGCCTGTATCAGAATGTCGTCTATGTAAGGGGCTACTGCTTATAACACCCCTACCCCCCCCCCACCGCGGCCTTAGGACCGCTAGGAGAGTGCCGTGGCTAACCCAAAGGGAAGAGCCACAAACTGGTAATGCCTGTCTAGGAAGGCTAACCTGAGAAACCGATGATGATCTCTGTGTATCGGAATGTGAAGATAAGCATCCTTTAAGTCCACGGTAGTCATATATTGACCCTCCTGGATCATAGGTAGGATGGTTCGAATAGTCTCCATCTTGAAGGATGGGGACCCTGAGAAATTTGTTTAAGATCTTGAGATCTAAGATTGGTCTGAATGTTCCCCTCTTTCTTGGGAACTACAAACAGATTTGAATAGAAGCCCTTGCCCCTGTTCCTCCTTTGGAACTGGGTGGATCACTCCCATAACTAGGAGGTCTTGAACACAATGTAAGAATGCCTCTCTCTTTATCTGGTTTGCAGATAATTGTGAGAGATGAAATCTCCCTTTTGGGGAAGAAGCTTTGAAGTCCAGAAGATATCCCTGGGACACAATTTCCAACGCCCCGGGATCCTGGACATCTCTTGCCCAAGCCTGGGCGAAGAGAGAAAGTCTGCCCCCCTACTAGATCTGTTTCTGGATCGGGGGCTGATCCTTCATGCTGTCCTTAGAGGCAGCAGCAGGTTTTTTGGCCTGCTTCTCCCTTGTTCCAAGCCTGGTTAGGTCTCCAGACCGGCTTGGACTGGGCAAAATTTCCCCTCTTGTTTTGTATTAGAGGAAGTTGAAGCTGCGCCACTCTTGAAGTTTCGAAAGGAACGAAAATTAGTCTGTTTGGTCCTTAATTTGTTGGACCTATCCTGACGAAGGGCGTGACCTTTTCCTCCAGTAATATCAGAAATGATCTCCTTCAGTCCAGGCCCGAATAGGGTCTGCCCCCTTGAAGAGATGTTGAGAAGCTTAGACTTTGAAGTAACGTCAGCTGACCAGGATTTAAGCCATAGCGCCCTACGCGCCCTGAATAGCAAAACCTGAATTTTTAGCCGTTAGCTTGGTTAAATGAACAACGGCTTCAGAAACAAATGAATTGGCTAGCTTAAGAGCTTTAAGCTTTTCAAGTATATCAGCCAACGGGGTTTCTACCTGTAGAGCCTCTTCTAGAGACTCAAACCAGAAGGCCGCAGCAGCAGTGACAGGGGCAATGCATGCAAGGGACTAGAGAATAAAACCTTGTTGAATAAAATTTTTCTTAAGGTAACCCCTCTAATTTTTTGTCCATTGGATCTAGAAAAGCCACAACTGTCCTCGACAGGGATAGTTGTACGCTTCGCTAGGGTAGAGACTGCTCCCTCCACCTTAGGGACCGTTTGCCACAAGTCCCGTTGTAGCGGCATCTATAGGAAACATCTTTTTTAAAAACAGGAGGGGGAGAGAACGGTACACCTGGTCTATCCCCATTCCTTAGTAATAATTTCTGAAAACCTCTTAGGGATTGGAAAAACATCAGTGTAAACAGGCACTGCATAGTATTTATCCAATTTACACAATTTCTCTGGGACTACAATGGCGTCACAGTCATCCAGAGTTGCTAAAACCTCCCTGAGCAAACACGCGGAGGTGTTCAAGTTTAAATTTAAATGTAGACATATCAGAATCAGGTTGAAATGTCTTCCCCTGAATCAGAAAAATCACCCACAGATAGAAGCTCTCCTGCTTCAGCTTCTGCCATTGTGAGGGTATATCAGACATAGCTACTAAAGCGTCAGAGAGCTCTGTATTTGTTCTAGCCCCAGAGCTGTCTCGCTTTCCTTGCAACCCTGGCAGTTTGGACAATACCTCTGTAAGGGTATGATTCATAAATGCCGCCATGTCTTGTAAGGTATACGCAATGGGAGCGCTAGATGTACTTGGCGTCCCTTAAGCAAGAGTTATAGGTTCTGACACGTGGGGAGAGTTAGTCGGCATAACTTCCCCCTTGTCAATTTCCTCTGGTGATAAATCTTTTAAAGCCAGATATGGTCTTTATAATTTATAGTAAGATCAGTGCATTTGGTACACATTCTAAGAGGGGGTTCCACAATGGCTTCTAAAACATAATGAACAAGGAGTTTCCTCATATGTCAGACATGTTTAACAGACTAGTAATGAGACCAGCAAGCTGAAAAACTCCTTAATAAATGTGAAAAAGCAGAATATAAAAAACGGGTACTTTAGGGAAAAAAACAATCACAAAAACTGCAAAACAGTGAAAAAAAGCAGTAAACTACGCAATTTTTACAGTGTGTATACTAGACTAAAAATAGCATTGCACCCTTTGCAAATGGAATGATCAACCCCCTCAGGCTCAAAAACGAATCAGAAAAAATGATAAAACCGTTATAAACAGTACAAGAAACTGCACAGCTCTACTGTGACTCCTACCTGCCCTTAAAACGACTTTTGTAGCCAACAAAAACCCCTTTACAGAGGTTCTATATGACAGGGGACTCCTTCAGGGAAGCTGGACTGTATCAGACTGCCAAAAACGAGGCTGCCGCAATTAGAGCGTGAAAATAGGCCCTCCCACCATGCCCATAAATAACTACTCCTAGGAGAAATCTAATCAGCCATGTGGAAAACTAGGCCCCAAATAAAGATTTATCACCTTCAGTAAAAAACGTTTTTTATATCTCATGCAACCGTTTTACATACTAAGTAATAAGAGCAATAAACATGAATATTACCCTTTACTGCAAGCATGATCCCAGTCGTTTGTTAAATCACTGTAATCAGGCTTACCTTAAATATATCAGGCACTGTCAGCATTTTCTAGACCGTATCATCTCTCTAGAAAAAAATATACTGAACATACCTCAGAGCAGGTAATCCTGCCGGCCGTTCCCCCAGCTGAAGTTTCCCCATACTCTTCAGTTATGTGTGAGAACAGCAGTGGACCTTAGTTACAACCTGCTAAGATCATCAAAAACCTCAGGCAGAACTCTTCTTCTAATTTCTGCCTGAGATAAAAACAGTACAACGCTGGTACCTTTTGAAAATAACAAACTTTTGATTGAAGATAAACTACACTAATTCACCACTTATCTTCTTGATACTTCCTTTCTTGTCGAGAGCTGCAAGAGAATGACTAGGAGTGGCAGTTAGGGGAGGAGCTATATAGACAGCTCTGCTGTGGGTGTCCTCTTGCAGCTTCCTGTTGGGAAGGAGAATATCCCACAAGTAATAGATGATTCCGTGGACTGGATACACCATACAAGAGAAAAACGTTGAGGACATTGCCACACCTCTGGAGAAGCAGCTGGATGTCTCTGAGGAAAAGAACTATGCAACTGAGGCGCGGAATCAATAGGCCCCTCCCACCTCACTCGATGTTTTGGGGCAAAAGAAAACACAACAGAGTGTTTCTTAAACATAGCCATGAGGGTTAATAACCCTAAAACAACGCCACAATGACCCCTTAAGTCTCCCTCAAAAAACGTTATATTTGCATTTTTTCTAAATAAACAAAAACGTTTTTTCCTATCGGTGTCACCAGTAACTAATGAGCCCTTCAGGCAAGCTGGGATTCTACCACGTGTTCTAGAATTAACCCAGTCTGTCTAGAAAAAAAAAAATAGATTGAACATACCTCAATGCAGTTTACCCTGCAAACCGTTCCCCCAACTGAAGTTTTCCCTGTACTCTTCAGCCCTGGTGAGAACAGCAGTGGATCTTAGTTACAAAGTTGCTAAGATCATCATCCTCCTTGCAGAAATCTTCATCCCTTTTCTGCCAGAGAGTAAATAGTACACACGGTACCATTTAAAATAAACTTTTGCTTGAGAAATAAAAACAACTAACATTTTTGTCACCACATCACTTTACCCTTCCTAGTACTTAGAGTAGACAAAGAGAATGACCTGGGGGTGGAGCTAAGGGAGGAGCTATATAGACAGCTCTGCTGTGGGTGCTCTCTCTTTGCCACCTTCCTGTAGGGAAGGAGAATATCCCCAAAGTATGGATGAATCCGTGGACCCGATAATCTTACAAGAGAAAAAGTGACTCCTTGTCTGAGGAATCAAGAAACTTTTGTAAATTGATCCTCCAACATGCCTTTGAAGAAACCACACTAGTAGTTTTGTGTGAGATTCTGCTAAATGTAAAGACTAAGCTAGAACAAGATATCGTCCAAATAAGGAAACACGGCAATACCCTGATCTCTGATTACAGATAGAAGAGCACGAGAACCTTCGAAAAGATTCTTAGCCAAATGGAAGAGCGCAGACAATTGGTAATGCTCGTCTAGAAAAGAGAATCTCAGAAACCGATAGTGGTCTGGATGAATTGGAATATGAAGATAAGCATCCTGTAAGTCTATTGTGGACATAAAACTGCCCTTGCTGAACAAAAAGGCAGAATAGTCCTTATAGTCAACATCTTGAAAGTTGAGACTCTTACAAAACGATTTAAAAACTTGAGATCCCAGAACTTGTCTGAAAGAATTTCTCTTTCTTTGTGACAATGAATAGATTTGAATAGAACCCCAAACCCTGTTCCCTGAAGAGGAACTGGTACAGTCACCCCTGAAAGCTCTAGGTCTGAAACACATTTCAGAAAAGCCTGAAACCTTCACAGGATTTGTTGGAACATGAGAAAGAAAGTATCTTCCCACGGGAGGTCTTATTCTGAAACCTATTTGATACCCTTGAGACACAATATTTTGAATCCACTGATTCTGAAAAGAACCTGACCAAATTTCCCTGAAATAATTTCAATCTGCCCCCCACCAGCTGAACTGGATTGAGGGCCGTACCCTTCATGCAGTCTTCGGGGCTGGATTTGTTTTTTTATAAGGCTTGGTCTTATTCCAATTTGAAGATGGTATCTAATTGGAACTAGAGACCTTAGGGGGAGGAGTGTTTTTTTTTTTTTTTTTTTTATTCTGACGAAAGGAACAAAATGATCAGGAGCCTTAAATTTACCCTTAGACTTTTTATCTTGAGGTAAAAAACTCCCCTTCCCCTCAGTGATAGTGGAAATAATAGAATCCAGTTCAGAACCACAAACAAATTCTTTACCCTGAAAGATAGAGATAGTAATCTAGATTTAGACACAATGTCTGCATTCCAAGATTTAAGCCATAAGCTCTTCTAGCTAAATAGCTAAAGAACATAGATTTAACATCGATCTTAATGTCAAATATAGCATCACAAATGAAATGATTAGCATGTTGAAGCAGAAGAACAATGCTAGACAAATCAGAATCTTCTACCTGACGAGCTAAACTGTCCAACCCAAAAAGTTGAAGCAGCAGCCACATCAGCCATAGAAATGGCAGGTCTAAGAATAAACTAGAACGTAAAGTTTTCCGAGATAAGATTCAATCTTCCTGTCTAAAGAATCCTTAAAAGAAGTACTATCTTCCATAGGATACGTAGTACGTTTGGCAAGAGTAGAAATAGCCCATCAACCTTTAGGGACTTTTCCCCAAAACTCTAATTAGCCAAAGGTAAAGGATACGACTTCTTAAACCTAGGAGGAGGATTAAAGAAGAACCAGGCTTAGACCCATTCGTAAGTAATCACATCAGAACAGCATCTAGAATAGGAAACACCTCAGAAGCAACCTTTAAAAACAAAATTTTAACTTTTACTGGCTTTGTTATTAAGAGGACTAGACTCTTCAATACCCAAAGTAACCAACACTTCCCTTCAACAAAGAACGAATATAATCACTCTTAAACAGATAGGAAGATTTGTCAATTTCAGAGTCTGATTCAGTATCCTCTGAACCAGAGAGATCCTCATCAGCAGAAGATATTTCAGTATGTAGTCGGTTTAATACAAATTTCATCAGAATTATGAAGTTTTAAAAGACCTTTTATGTTTATTTGAAGGCGGAATAGCAGACATAGCCGTGTCTATAGCTGAAGCAATATCATTCTTTACATCTGTAGGAATCTCAGGTACATTAGATGTGAAGGACAACAGATGATGTATTTGTACTATAGAAACATTATCAGAATTTAACAAGCTTGTCATGACAAATGCCCATAATTGAGTTGAAGAAATATCAGTTAATTTACAACAGGACACACTTAGCTTTGGTAGAACTGTGTTCAGGCCAGCATGGTTTCTTCAGCAACAGAGGCAGGATCAGACTGAAACATCTTGAAAAATGTAAAAAAAGAAAAACGGCACACTTTAAACAAAATATCCAATTTCCTCATATAGCCAGTTTTTCAGGAATGGGAAAAAAATGCTTATGCTAAAGTAAGATGCAAAAAAAAAAAAAAAAAAAAAAAAAGCATCTAGCTCTTAAAATATAAAGAGAACCAGAAGCATTAAAGGAAGAGGGGTTATATACAAAATAATTTTTGCGCCAAGTATGACGCATGACACAAAAGGAAGTGAAAGTGTTTTTTTGGCGCCAAAGCCCAACACAGGAAATGACGCAATTCGCATCATACAACATTGTGACTTTGCGCCAAAAGAACAAACGTCAACAAAGTCTGAGGAACTGACTAGACTTGCGTCACCATAGCCGCAACTTAGCGGGCAAAAATTTTTCACGCCCAAGAATGACGCATAAAAAACGTCCTTTTGTGTCCTTGCAAGCCTAGTTTGCCCGTGAAATCTCTGGAAAACAAAGTCTAATTGTAAGAACCGGAACCCCAGGTAAGAAAAAAAAAATTCTCCTTAAACATAATTTCCATACTGAAACTGATAGTCTGCACAAACAAAGGTGAAATGATATATAGACCTAGCAAATATAAGCAAAACACATTTAAAACTTTACAATATAACCATAAAGCACCAAACATAGCTGAGAGTGTCTGAAAAAATGATATATACTTTACCAGAAGACACCCATCCACATATAGCAGAGAGCCAAAGCCCAGTACTGAAAATTTCAGCAGAGGTAATGGTATAGGAGTATAAGTTGATCTGAAAAGGGAGGCAGGGGATGAATCCCTGCGACCGATAACAGAGCCCTTTAAATAATTTCCCATGGGTGAAACCATAAAATCAATAGGCAATACTCCCATCACATACCTCTGACAAACACGTACTCCGAGGAATTGGGTTTTCCAGAATGCTTTGAAGCGCCCTATCACAGACGAAATCAAGCACAACATACTTTCACCCTCCATAGGAAAATTAAGGTACGAGTGTGGTGGAAGGTGCATTTATAGCCATTTTAGGTTTGGGAAAACTTTGCCCCCTCCTGTGTGGAAATGTATACCCACTGTCACTCGCTCATGGACTCTTGCCACTTAATGAAAAAGCTCCCTTACCACCAGTGACCAAAAGCAATAACAGAATTTATGTTTACCTGATAAATTACTTTCCTCAACGGTTGTGTCGGTCCACGGCGTCATCCTTACTTGTGGGATATTCTCTTCCCCAACAGGAATAGGCAAAAGAGCCCAGCAAAGCTGGTCACATGAATCCCTCCTAGGGCTCCGCCTACCCCAGTCATTCGACCGACTTTATGGAGGAATATTTGCATAGGAGAAACCATTTGGTACCGTGGTGACTGTATTTAAATAAAATAAATTATCAGACCTTATTAAAAAAAACCCGGGCGGGCCGTGGACCGGACACACCGTTGGAGAAAGTAATTTATCAGGTAAACATAAAATTCTGTTTTCTCCAACCTAGGTGTGTCCGGTCCCACGGCGTCATCCCTTACTTGTGGGAACCAATACCAAAGCTTTAGGACACGGATGAAGGGAGGGAACAAATCAGGTCACCTAAATGGAAGGCACCCACGGTTTGCAAAACCTTTCTCCCAAAAATAGCCTCAGAAGAAGCAAAAGTATCAAACTTGTAAAATTTGGTAAAAGTGTGCAGTGAAGACCAAGTCGCTGCCCTACATATCTGATCACAGAAGCCTCGTTCTTGAAGGCCCATGTGGGAAGCCCACAGCCCTAGTGGAATGAGCTGTGATTCTTTCGGGAGGCTGCCGTCCGGCAGTCTCGTAAGCCAATCCAAAAAGAGAGAGAGGTAGAAGTTGCTTTTTGACCTCTCCTTTTACCGGAATAAACAACAACAAGGAAGCATGTTTGTCTAAAATCCTTTGTAGCTTCTAAATAGAATTTTAGAGCGCGAACAAATCCAAATTGTGCAACAACCGTTCCTTCTTTGCTAACCTGGTTTCGGACACAGAGAAGGTCACGACTAATCTCCTGTTATGTTTTTGTTAGAACAACTTTTGGAAGAAAACCAGGTTTAGTACGTCTAAAACCACCTTATCTGCATGGAAACCAGATAAGGAGGAGAACACTGCAGAGCAGATATTCTGAAACTCTCTCTAGCAGAAGAAATTGCAACTAAAACAAACTTACCAAGATCATAACTTAATATCAACGGAATGTAAGGGTTCCAAACGGAACCCCCTGAAGAACTGAAAGAACTAAATTGAGACTCCAAGGAGGAGTCAAAGGTTTGTAAACAGGCTTAATTTACCACGAGCCTGAAACAAAGGCTTGAACATCTGGCCACAGCTGCCGCTTTTTGTGAAGTAACACAGACAAGGCAGAAATCTGTCCCTTCAGGGAACTTGCAGATAATCCTTTTTCCATCCCTTCTTGAAGGAAGGATAGACTCTTTAGGAATCTCTAACCTTGTCCAAGGGAATCCTTTCGCTTCACCACCCCAACAGATATAATTTTTCAATAATTTTGTGGTAAATCTTTCTAGTTACAGGCTTTCTGGCTGAACAGAGTAACGATAAAGGAATCTGAGAACCCTCCGCTTCGATAAGATCAAGCGCTTCAATCTCCAAGCAGTCAGTGGAGTGAAACCGGTTCGGATGTTCGAACGGACCCTGAACCAGAAGGTCTCGTCTCAAAGGTAGCTTCCAAGGTGGAGCGATGACATATTCACAGATCTGATACCAAGTCTGCGTGGCCACGCAGGAGCTATCCAGATCCCAACGCCCTCTCCTGATTGATCCTGGCTACCAGCCTGGGGATGAGAGAGAAACGGCGGGAACACATACGCTAGTTTGAAGGCTCCAAGGCTGCTACTAGTGCATCCACTAGAGCCGCCTTAGGGATCCCTGGATCCTGGACCCGTAGCAAGGAACTTTGAAGTTCTGACGAGAGGCCATCAGATCCATGTCTGGAATGCCCCACAGCCTGAGTGACTTGGGCAAAGATTTCGGATGGAGTTCCCCACTCCCCCGGATGCAATGTCTGACGACCTCAGAAAATCCGCTTCCAATTTTCCACTCCTGGGATGTGGATAGCGGACAGGTGGCAGGAGTGAGACTCCGCCCATAGAATGATTTTGGTCACTTCTTCCATCGCTAGGGAACTCCTTGTTCCCCCCCTGATGGTTGATGTACGCAACAGTTGTCATGTTGTCTGATTGAACCCGTATGAACTTGGCCCTCGCTAGCTGAGGCCAAGCCTTGAGAGCATTGATATCGCTCTAGTTCCAGAAATCTTTATCGGTAGAAGAGATTCTTCCCGAGACCAAAGACCCTGCGCTTTCAGGATCCCCAGACCGCGCCCACAGCCCATCAGACTGGCGTCGGTCGTGACAATGACCCACTCTGGTCTGCGGAATGTCATCCCTTGTGACAGGTTGTCCAGGGACAGCCACCAACGGACGTGAGTCTCTGGTCTCTGATTTACTTGTATCTTCGGAGACAAGTCTGTATAATCCCCCATTCCACTGACTGAGCATGCACAGTTGTAATGGTCCTTAGATGAATGCGCGCAAAGGAACTATGTCCATTGCCGCTACATCAACCCCGATCACTTCATGCACTGAGCTATGGAAGGAAGAGGAACGGAATGAAGTATACCGACAAGAGTCTAGAAGCTTTGTTTTTTCTGGCCTCTGTCAGAAATATCCTCATTTCTAAGGAGTCTATTATTGTTCCCAAGAAGGAACCCTTGTTGACGGAGATAGAGAACTCTTTTTCCACGTTCACTTTCCATCCGTGAGATCTGAGAAAAGGCCAGGACTATGTCCGTGTGAGCCTTTGCTTGAGGAAGGGACGACGCTTGAATCAGAATGTCGTCCAAATAAGGTACTACAGCAATGCCCCTTGGTCTTAGCACAGCTAGAAGGGACCCTAGTACCTTTGTGAAAATCCTTGGAGCAGTGGCTAATCCGAAAGGAAGCGCCACGAACTGGTAATGCTTGTCCAGGAATGCGAACCTTAGGAACCGATGATGTTCCTTGTGGATAGGAATATGTAGATACGCATCCTTTAAATCCACCGTGGTCATGAATTGACCTTCCTGGATGGAAGGAAGAATAGTTCGAATGGTTTCCATCTTGAACGATGGAACCCTGAGAAACTTGTTTAAGATCTTGAGATCTAAGATTGGTCTGAACGTTCCCTCTTTTTTGGGAACTATGAACAGATTGGAGTAGAACCCCATCCCTTGTTCTCTTAATGGAACAGGATGAATCACTCCCATTTTTAACAGGTCTTCTACACAATGTAAGAATGCCTGTCTTTTTATGTGGTCTGAAGACAACTGAGACCTGTGGAACCTCCCCCTTGGGGGAAGCCCCTTGAATTCCAGAAGATAACCTTGGGAGACTATTTCTAGCGCCCAAGGATCCAGAACATCTCTTGCCAAGCCTGAGCGAAAGAGAGAGAGTCTGCCCCCCACCAGATCCGGGTACCGGATCGGGGGCCAACATTTCATGCTGTCTTGGTAGCAGTGGCAGGTTTCTTGGCCTGCTTTCCCTTGTTCCAGCCTTTGCATTGGTCTCCAAGCTGGCTTGGCTTGACGAAGTATTACCCTCTTGCTTAGAGGACGTAGCACTTTGGGCTGGTCCGTTTCCTAACGAAAGGGACGAAAAAGTAGGTTTATTTTTTGCCTTGAAAGGCCGATCCTGAGGAAGGGCGTGGGCCCTTACCCCCAGTGATATCATGAGATAATCTCTTTCAAGTCAGGGCCAAAACAGCGTTTTCCCCTTGAAAGGAATGTTAAGTAGCTTGTTCTTGGAAGACGCACTCAGCCGACCAAGATTTCAACCAAAGCGCTCTGCGCGCCACAATGCAAACCAGAATCTTAGCCTCGCTAACCTACGCAATTGCAAGTGGCGTCTAGGGTAAAAGAATTAGCCAATTTGAGGAGCATTGATTCTGTCCATAATCTCCTCATAAGGGAGGAGAATCACTATCGACCGCCCTTTATCTGCTCATCGAACCAGAAACATGGGCTGTAGCGAAGGGACAACGCATGAAACTTGGTCTGTAGAAGGTACCCTGCTGAACAAACATCTTTTTAAGCAAACCTTCTAATTTTTTATCATAGGATCTTTGAAAGCACAACTATCCTCTATGGGTATAGTGGTGCGTTTGTTTAAAGTGGAAACCGCTCCCTCGACCTTGGAGGACTGTCTGCCATAAGTCCTTTCTGGGGTCGACCATAGGAAACAATTTTTTAAATATGGGGGGAGGGACGAAAGGAATACCGGGCCTTTCCCATTCTTTATTAACAATGTCCGCCACACCGCTTGGGTATAGGAAAAGCTTCTGGGAGCCCCGGCACCTCTAGGAACCTTGTCCATTTTACATAGTTTCTCTGGGATGACTGTACCTACGGCAAGAGAATGACTGGGGTAGGCGGGGAGCCTAGGAGGGATCATGTGACCAGCTTTGCTGGGCTCTTTGCCATTTCCTGTTGGGGAAGAGAATATCCCACAAGTAAGGATGACGCGTGGACCGGACACACCTATGTTGGAGAAAATAGCATATAGCCCTGTTCAAACAGATTTACTCTAAGAAGGAAGTGTTAACAGTCCGCTCATGGAAACCGTATTAGGAGGGCCAGAAACTTAGAGACAGTTTACACCTTAGTCCTCTTAAGTCTTACTTTAGATTAAGCTGCAAATATCCTCCTGCACCCTTTCTATATCATGCAGCAGTAAAAGTAAAAAAATAATTTTAAAATGACTGCCTACTGATCTGGGCTGCATTTATGCATTCTGCTGAATGGCATAGACAGTCTGTTGAATCCAATTAGAGAGTCTTTTGTAACTAGTAAAGCCTTTAATTAGGGTTGCACCGATAACATTTTTTTTTAAGACCGAGTACAAGTACCGATACTTTTTTTAAAATACTCGCCGATACCAATTACCGACGCTTTTTTTTTAAATGTCATGTGACAGTTTCTCAAGCACAATACAGACTAATGATTTAAGATTGCTTCTTTAGAATTATGAAGAACTCAAAAGATATTATGAAATAAGTTTTATTTGCTTGTTGTCACAAAGTTGTAAAAACTCAAAGAAATTTCACAGAACATGTTTATAAATAAACATATTACAACAAAATACAATAGCAATAAATAACAAATGAAAAATAATAAAAATAAAATCACAATCAACCAAAAGTGCAATACAGTAAAAAATATAACAGTGCACTGTTTAATCATGGGGAACAACAGTATGGGATAGATTACATTGGCTGGTAAATTTTACCAATGCTCTCATTACATGTCCAACTATTCTAAAGTCTATGGAGTTGGAAATGTGAACAGAGCATTGGGTAAAAAGCTTACCAATCAAATGTAATCTAAATCTAGTCCTATAATTGTAGGATGAGTGTTCATAGGGATTAACTTAATGTGTCCTATGAACACTCTTCCTGCAATTATATAAGCTAAGGATGTTCCTCAGAGTACAGTATGTTTTGAGCATACATTGTGCAAGATGAGAACTAGCAGTATAACTGGCAATCTAGCAATTAGAATACATTTTTCAAAAGATAGTGGCAAGCTATTTTTAAGGAACATAAGCATCTCTGTATGTTCAGCTATAAGTCTGTTTCTTTTATCAATAAGGACATTTGACACTAATCTGAACAGTCTTATAATTTCCACACTACTGCATGGGGCAGAAAGATATTTTTGCGCCATTAAATCTGTTTATTAACTGCCCAGTACTTCAGGAGTTTGTCTGAATGAGGTACAGTGATCTCTCCAGGTAGGCTTCCAGCTGTATAGTAGCAGCTTTTGGAGCACTTCTCTCAGACATACAATAATACAAATACCCACAATTTGTATTGGCAGAACAGCAGTGAACAATTTTTAGTTAAGTTTCCACTCCAGCTTAAAATTAAATAGGAGCATGAAGTTTGGAAAAAATGCCACAAAATGGCGTATGGGTAAGATCTAAGATCTGGAGGTATCGGTTTAAGTATCGGAGCATTTGCACAAGTACTTGGTATCAGTACTGATACTAGTATCGGTGCAACCCTACCTTTAATGCAGCCCAGATATTGATGTCATCAGTGGGCAGAGCTTGGCAGCCATTTCAAAGTGACCAGAAACAATAGTCATTTTAAAATAACTTTTTTACTGTTACTGCTGCATGATGTAGAAAGGGTGCAGGAGATATTTGCAGCTTAATCTAAAGTAAGAGTTTAAGAAGACTAAAAAGGATAGACGGTTCCTTTAAGGCTTAAGCCATAAAGTACATCTGGCTAAAACAGCCAAGGAAGCAGTTTTAATCATATAAGGGACATGACGGTAAAAAGTAAAGTTTCAAGATTCAGATTAAGCATGTAAATTTTAGGTCAAAAAAGTAATTGACTGCAGTGGTGGATTAGTGGGAGTATGAGTGAAGCAAAGCTTTGAACAAGCTATTTTTCACCTGGTTGAGTGCTTTGCGCTTTTTTGTACAGAACTTAGTTTAACTTATACACTCAACTGAAATAGCACAATTAAATCTTACCTTGAGCTTTGGTCTATCCACATTAAGTGTCTCCACTTCTTTCTCAACATTAATTATAGCTTGCTGTTCTGTTTCCATTGGCTTTCCACGTATGTTTCGAAAAATGCGCACATCTTAAAAGTTGAAAGGGTAACAAAAAATAATAATAATTATATTTACATACCACAATATATCAAATGCAGTGCCCTACACCTTTTAATTGGTGACTCTATAAAATGGTATCTTGAAGCTACCCAATTCAATTTGTGTATAAAATGAACTGTGTAGCAGTGATTATTTTAAGCAGTAGCCAATATTCTGTGACAGATGAAGGGGTGATATTTGCAAAATGTTACTTGCACACACTTGAAATGGTATGTTTTGAAAATTCAGAGTCTTTCAACAATATATTGAGTGCTTGATTTTAAAGCAAGAGACATGAAATTTTGATCCATGCGGACTACAAACATAACTTAGCACTAAATAAAAATGTTTAGGGTTAATATGAGGCAAAAAAAAACAGTATTAAAGAAATTATGACCACTGCTTCAAAAATGATACTTTAACAACAACATATATAGGGCTTGTCTCTTGATGGGCTCAAAGCACTTTACAAATGGTACATTTAAATAAGGGATTCAAGTTAAGAGATTTTAGTTCTGAAAGGCTCGTGTGAGCAAGCAGGTCTTGAGTCTTTGTTTAAAAATGTTTATAGAAGGGGCTTCTTTCAAAGTGCTGGGGAGATTGTTTCACAGACATGGAGCGGAGTTGCTTAATTAATGTATTCTCTTTAGTCAAAGAACCTACTAATTGCGTTTAATGATAATGAAACCAAGCTAGGTTGAAAAACATCACCATGTAACAAACAGTGATTCATGCTTATAGCAATAATACAGAATTGTTTATGTACATGTAAAAATAAGGTTCATTTTTCTCAATACTTCTTTAAATGACAGTGTACCATGAAACGGGTTTCGCCTTAATGTTTTTCCAATTACTTGTTATACCAGCTGCAGAGTTTTAAATGTATGGCAAAGTGTTCCTTTGTGAATATTTTTGTATATGAAATAGCAATTTTTGCTAACTAAAACCACAACGCACTACAACGGTCTGAATCTTGTAGGGAGATAATACCTTGAAGGCCAATACTTAGAAAGAATAATGAAAAATTAATATTGAAGTACCTCTCTGTCACAGCCCCACACTGGCAACATTATTTTATTCAAAACATTCTTTACATGTTTTTTTTGTAACCAGAATTTTCAGTATAGGTGGGGATTTAATCAGCTTTTTCAGATGCAATAAACATAATTTATGCTTACCTAATAAATTATTTTCTTTCTTGGCAGTGAGAGTCCACAAAAACCCTGGAGGCCTATGATACAAAATTTTACAACAAAGCAAATGTCTTGAGTTACAAGAAAACATGGCTTTATGGAATTTATTAAAGGGACACTGAACCCCAAATGTTTCTTTTGTGATTCAGATAGAGTCATACATTTTTAAGCAACTTTATAATTTACTCCTATTATCTAATTTTCTTTAATCTCTTGGTATCTTTATTTGAAATGCAAGTATTTAAGTTTAGATGCGGCCAATTTTTTTGTTGAACAACCTGGGTTGTCCTTGCTGATTGGTGGATAAATTCATCCACCAATAAAAAGAGCTGTCTAGAGTTCTGAACCAAGAAAAAAGCTTAGATACCTTCTTTTCAAATAGCAAGAGAAACGAAGAAAAATTTATAATAGGAGTAAATTAGAAAGTTGCTTAAAATGGCATGCTCTATCTGAATCACGAAAAGAAAAAATTTGGGTTCAGTGTCCCTTTAAGTATATGGGGGAAGATGCTGTGTAAAATATATCACAAATAACCCCACTGTCCATGGGAAGTGGGGAAGCACTGGTTAATTTGCCCCCTCCCTTTTTTCCCCCTTCTTTTTTGCTTGGAGGGTGGGGATGGGTGGAGAAGGGACAGGTTCCATATTTATCTGAAACCATAAGATAATAGTGCAAAGTTATTTAGCGTTTTTGACCAAAGAACGTTGTTGAATTATAGTGGAAAGAGAGCGAAGTGAAAGAAGGAGGAATAGGGGGGGTATTATAAATTGGTGATGGTTATTTATCATATAGATGTAATGATATCCCAGATGATTTTTTTCTTGATATGTGTGTGAAGTTTTGCTCACTTTCTTATTTTTATAATAAAGATTTAAAAAAAAAAAAAAATAAAAAAAATAAAGTCCACAAAAATCATTCCTAACATATTGGAAATACTTCACCTGGACACCAGGAGGAGGCAAAGACAAATCATCCCTTCCACTTCCCCCTACCCTCTCAGTAGTTCAAGGATAAGGAAAAGTAGAGACATAAAAGGGGTACAGAGGTGCCAAAAGACTGCTGCCACTACAAACAAAATTAAAAATCAGGGTAGGTTCATGGACTCTCACTGCCAAGAAAGAAAATAATTTATCAGTTAAAGGGACAGTCAACTCCCAAAATAGATAATTCACCTTTATTATCCATCCCCCAGTTTTGCACAGCCAACATGGTTATAATAATATACCTTTTAACTTCTTTGATTACCTTGTATCTAACCCTCTGCAGACAGCCCCTTGATCACATGGCTATTTATTTATAAATCTATTGACTTGCTTTTAGCCAATTAGTGCAGTGTCATCCACAACCACACCAGCACAATGTTATCTATATGGTCCACATGAAAACAGAATTTATGTTTACCCTGATAAATTACTTTCTCCAACGGTGTGTCCCGGTCCACGGCGTCATCCTTACTTGTGGGATATTCTCTTCCCCAACAGGAATGGCAAAGAGCCCAGCAAAGCTGGTCACATGATACCTCCTAGGCTCCGCCTACCCCAGTCATTCGACAGACGTTACAGGAGGAAATATGCATAGGAGAAACCATATGATACTGTGGTGACTGTAGTTAGAAAAATAATTCAACAGACCTGATTAAAAAAACCAGGGCGGGCCGTGGGCCCGACACACCCGTTGGGAAAGTAATTTATAAGGTAAACAAAAAATCTGTTTTGTCCAACATAGGTGTGTCCGGTCACGGCGTCATCCTTACTTGTGGGAACCAATACCAAAGCTTTAGGACACGGAATGAAGGGAGGGAGCAAATCAGGTCACCTAAATGGAAGGCACCACGGCTTGCAAAACCTTTCTCCCAAAAATAGCCTCCGAAGAAGCAAAAGTATCAAATTTGTAAAATTTGGCAAAAGTGTGCAGTGAAGACCAAGTCGCTGCCTTACATATCTGATCAACAGAAGCCTCGTTCTTGAAGGCCCATGTGGAAGCCACAGCCCTAGTGGAATGAGCTGTGATTCTTTCAGGAGGCTGCCGTCCGGCAGTCCTCATAAGCCAATCGGATAATGCTTTTTAAGCCAAAAAGAAAGAGAGGGTAGAAGTTGCTTTTTGACCTCTCCTTTTACCAGAATAAACAACAAACAAAGAAGATGTTTATCTGAAATCTTTAGTGGCCTCTAAATAGAATTTTAGAGCACGGACTACGTCCAAATTGTGCAACAAACGTTCCTTCTTTGAAAACTGGATTCGGACACAAAGAAGGTACAACTATCTCCTGGTTAATATTTTTGTTGGAAACAACTTTCGGAAGAAAACCAGGCTTAGTACGCAAAACCACCTTATCTGCATGGAACACCAGATAGGGCGGAGAACACTGCAGAGCAGATAACTCAGAAACTCTTCTAGCAGAAGAAATTGCAACCAAAAACAAAACTTTCCAAGATAATAACTTAATATCTACGGAATGTAAGGGTTCAAACGGAACCCCTTGAAGAACTGAAAGAACTAGATTAAGACTCCGGGAGGAGTCAAAGGTCTGTAAACAGGCTTGATTCTAACCAGAGCCTGAACAAACGCTTGAACGTCTGGCACCAGCTGCCAGCCTTTTGTGAGGTAAAACAGATAACGCAGAGATCTGTCCCTTCAGAGAACTTGCAGATAATCCTTTCTCCAAACCCTCTTGTAGAAAGGATAGAATCTTAGGAATTTTTATCTTATTCCATGGGAATCCTTTGGATTCACACCAACAGATATATTTTTTCCATATCTTATGGTAAATTTTTCTAGTTACAGGCTTTCTAGCCTGAATCAGAGTATCTATTACAGAATCTGAAAACCCACGCTTTGATAAAATCAAGCGTTCAATCTCCAAGCAGTCAGTTGGAGGGAAACCAGATTCGGATGTTCGAATGGACCTTGAACAAGAAGGTCCTGTCTCAAAGGTAGCTTCCATGGTGGAGCCGATGACATATTCACCAGGTCTGCATACCAAGTCCTGCGTGGCCACGCAGGAGCTATCAAGATCACCGAAGCCCTCTCCTGATTGATCCTGGCTACCAGCCTGGGAATGAGAGGAAACGGTGGGAATACATAAGCTAGGTTGAAGGTCCAAGGTGCTACTAGTGCATCTACTAGAGTCGCCTTGGGATCCCTGGATCTGGACCCGTAACAAGGAACCTTGAAGTTCTGACGAGAGGCCATCAGATCCATGTCTGGAATGCCCCATAATCGAGTTATTTGGGCAAAGATTTCCGGATGGAGTTCCCACTCCCCCCGGATGGAATGTCTGACGACTCAGAAAATCCGCTTCCCAATTTTCCACTCCTGGGATGTGGATTGCAGACAAGTGGCAGGAGTGATCCTCCGCCCATTGAATTATCTTGGTCACTTCCTCCATCGCCAGGAACTCCTTGTTCCCCCCTGATGGTTGATATATGCAAACTGTCGTCATGTTGTCTGATTGAAACCTTATGAATTTGGCCTTTGCTAGATGAGGCCAAGGCCTTGAGAGCATTGAATATCGCTCTCAGTTCCAGAATGTTTATCGGGAGAAGAGATTCTTCCCGAGGACCATAGACCCTGAGCTTTCAGGGGTTCCCAGACCGCGCCCCAGCCCACCAGACTGGCGGTCGGTCGTGACAATGACCCACTCTGGTCTGCGGAAGCTCATTCCCTGTGACAGGTTGTCCAGGATCAGCCACCAACTGAGTGAATCTCTGGTCCTTTGATCTACTTGAATCGTCGGAGACAAGTCTGTATAATCCCCATTCCACTGTCTGAGCATGCACAGTTGTAATGGTCTTAGATGAATTCGTGCAAAAGGAACTATGTCCATTGCTGCAACCATCAATCCTAATACTTCCATGCACTGCGCTATGGAAGGACGAAGAACAGAATGAAGTACTTGACAAGAGCTTAGAAGTTTTGATTTTCTGACCTCTGTCAGAAAAAATCCTCATTTCTAAGGAGTCCTATTATTGTTCCCAAGAAGGGAACTCTTGTTGACGGGGAAAGAGAACTTTTTTCTATATTCACTTTCCATCCGTGAGATCTGAGAAAGGCTAGGACGATGTCCGTATGAGCCTTTGCTTTTGACAGAGACGACGCTTGAATCAGGATGTCGTCCAAGTACGGTACTACTGCAATGCCCCTTGGTCTTAGAACCGCTAGAAGGGAACCTAGTACCTTTGTGAAAATTCTCGGAGCAGTGGCTAATCCGAATGGAAGTGCCACAAACTGGTAATGCTTGTCCAGGAAAAAGCGACCTTAGGAACTGATGATGATCCTTGTGGATAGGAATATGTAGGTACGCATCCTTTAAATCCACCGTGGTCATGAATTGACCTTCCTGGATGGAAGGAAGAATTGTCCGAATAGTTTCCATTTGAACGATGGAACCTTGAGAAACTTGTTTAGGATCTTGAGATCTAAGATTGGTCTGAATGTTCCCTCTTTTTTGGGAACTATGAACAGATTGGAGTAGAATCCCATCCCTTGTTCTTCTAATGGAACAGGATGAATTACTCCCATCTTTAACAGGTCTTCTACACAATGTAAGAATGCCCTGTCTTTTTATTTGGTTTGAAGATAATTGAGACCTGTGGAACCTTCCCCTTGGGGGTAGTTCCTTGAATTCCAGGAGATAACCTTGAGAAACTATTTCTAGTGCCCAAGGATCCTGAACATCTCTTGCCCAGGCCTGAGCAAAGAGAGAAAGTCTGCCCCCCACCAGATCCGGTCCCGGATCGGGGGCCATCCCTTCATGCTGTTTTGGTAGCAGTGGCAGGCTTCTTGGCCTGCTTACCCTTGTTCCAGCCTTGCATCGGTCTCCAGGCTGGTTTGGGTTGAGAAGTATTACCCTCTTGCTTAGAGGATGTAGAAGTAGAGGATGGTCCGTTTCTGCGAAAGGGACGAAAATTAGGCTTATGTTTAGCCTTAAAAGACCTATCCTGAGGAAGGGCGTGGCCCCTTTCCCCCGGTGATGTCTGAAATAATCTCTTTCAAATCAGGGACCAAACAGTGTTTTACCCTTGAAAGGGATGTTAAGCAATTTTTGTCTTGGAAGACACATCCGCTGACCAAGACTTTAGCCAAAGCGCTCTGCGTGCCACGATAGCAAACCCTGAATTTTTCGCCGCTAATCTAGCTAATTGCAAAGCGGCATCTAGAATAAAAGAGTTAGCCAATTTAAGTGCTTGAACTCTGTCCATAACCTCCCTCATACGAAGATTCTTTATTGAGCGACTTTTCTAGTTCTTCGAACCAGAAACACGCTGCCGTAGTGACAGGAACAATGCATGAAATTGGTTGTAGAAGGTAACCTTGCTGAACAAACATCTTTTTAAGCAAACCCTCTAGTTTTTTATCCATAGGATCTTTGAAAACACAACTATCTTCTATGGGAATAGTAGTGCGTTTGTTTAGAGTAGAGACTGCCCCCTCGACCTTAGGGACTGTCTGCCATAAGTCCTTTCTGGGGTCGACTATAGGAAATAATTTCTTAAATATAGGGGGAGGAACAAAAGGTATGCCGGGCCTTTCCCACTCCTTATTTACTATGTCCGCCACCCGCTTGGGTATAGGAAAAGCATCGGGGGGCACCAGAACCTCTAGGAACTTGTCCATCTTACATAATTTCTCTGGAATGACCAAATTGTCACAATCATCCAGAGTAGATAATACCTCCTTAAGCAGTGCGCGGAGATGTTCTAATTTAAATTTAAATGTTACAACATCAGGTTCAGCTTGTTGAGAAATTTTTCCTGAATCTGAAATTTCTCCCTCAGACAAAAACCTCCCTCCTGGCCCCTTCAGATTGGTGTGAGGGTATGTCAGAAACGTTATCATCAGCGTCCTCTTGCTCTTCAGTGTTTAAAACAGAGCAATCGCGCTTTCTCTGATAAGTAGGCATTTTAGATAAAATATTAGCAATAGAATTATCCATAACAGCCGTTAATTGTTGCATGGTAATAAGTATTGGCGCACTAGATGTACTAGGGGCCTCTTGTGTGGGCAAAACTGGTGTAGACACAGAAGGGGATGATGCAGTACCATGCTTACTCCCCTCATTTGAAGAATCATCTTGGGCAATATTATTATCTGTGGCATCATTGTCCCTACTTTGTTTGGACACTATGTCACAATTATCACATATATTTAAATGGGGAGACACATTGGCTTTCATACATATAGAACATCGCTTATCTGATGGTTCAGACATGTTAAACAGGCTTAAACTTGTCAACAAAGCACAAAAAAACGTTTTAAAATAAAACCGTTACTGTCACTTTAAATTTTAAACAGAACACACTTTATTACTGAATATGCGAAAAAGCATGAAGGAATTGTTCAAAATTCACCAAAATTTCACCACAGTGTCTTAAAGCCTTAAAAGTATTGCACACCAAATTTGAAAGCTTTAACCCTTAAAATAACGGAACCGGAGCCGTTTTTTACATTTAACCCCTATACAGTCCCAGGTATCTGCTTTGCTGAGACCCAACCAAGCCCAGAGGGGAATACGATACCAAATGACGCCTTCTATAAGCTTTTTCAGTGGTTCTTAGCTCCTCACACATGCATCTGCATGCCTTGCTTTCCAAAAACAACTGCGCATTAGTGGCGCGAAAATGAGGCTCTGCCTATGAGAAGTCCCACCATCTGAAAAAGGTGTCCATACAGTGCCTGCCGTTTTTTAACAACAATCCCCAAGATTATAATAACTATAAAGAGTTATAATCAGCCAAATATGCTTAGCAAAGTAATCGTTTTAGCCCAGAAAAATGTCTACCAGTTTTTTAAGCCCTTATAAAGCCCTTTATTCTTTTACTTAATCTAAGAAAATGGCTTACCCGGTCCCCATAGGGAAAATGACAGCCTTCCAGCATTACAAAGTCTTGTTAGAAATGTGGCCAGTCATACCTCAGGCAGAAAAGTCTGCCAACTGCTTCCCCCAACTGAAGTTACTTCATCTCAACAGTCCTGTGTGGAAACAGCAATCGATTTTAGTAACGTTTGCTAAAATCATCTTCCTCTTACAAACAGAAATCTTCATCTCTTTTCTGTTTCAGAGTAAATAGTACATACCAGCACTATTTTAAAATAACAAACACTTGATTGAAGAATAAAAAACTACATTTAAACACCAAAAAACTCTTAAGACAGCCACCAGCACTGGATCCAGAGATATTGTCCGAGACAGATCCAAGTGACGGAGGCATCCATTAACTGTAGAGGTCTCAGATGAAAACGAGCAAAAGGAATAGTGTCTGAGGCAGCCACATCCATACACTGGGCCACCGAAGGCCGAGGATTAGATTAAAGGAGAAGGCAGGCAGACTGCAACTTATCCATGTGTTGATCTGTGAGATAGATATGCATGCTGATAGAATCTAAGATTATCCCTAGAAAGTTCACTCTCGTGTAGGCGTTGAGGGAACTCTTCAAGATTTAGTTTGCAGACCATGCGTCCGAAGATACCAGAGTAACCTCTGTGTGAGATGTCGCTAAATGTAAAGATGGCACCTGAACCAAGATGGCGTCTAAGCATGGTGCCACAGCATTCCCCTGTAGTCTGACTACAGCAAGAAGGGCCCCTAAAACTTTTGTAAAGATTCTGGGAGCCGTAGCTAGACCAAATGGAAGAGCTACAAACTAGTAATGTTTGTCCAGAAAGGAACATAAGTACTGGTAGTGATCTCGGTGAATAGGGATGTGAAGGTAGGCATCCTTCAAATCTATGTTGGTGAATTACTGACCCTCTTGCACGAGATGAAGAATGGAACAGATGGTCTCCATTTTGAAAGAAGGTACCCTTAAGAATTTGTTGAGGCACTTCAGATCTAAAATGGGACGAAAGGTTCCCTCCTTTTTGGGAACCATTAGGAGGTTTGAATAGAACCCTCTTCTCTCTGACTGAGGCACTGGGACAAAAAGTCCCATAGATACTAGATCTTCTACACAGCCCAGGAAGGATTTTTTTTTGGGTTACCGAGAGATCCTTGATAGAAGGAACCTGCCCCTTGGAGAAAACCTATTTTGTATCCCCTGGGTTATGATGTCTAGAAACCAAGGGGGTTCTGGACGGACTGAGCCCATGCTTCCTGAAACTGGGATAATCTGCCCCCTTCTTGACCTGAACCCAGGTTGGGGGCTGACCCTTCATCCTGACTTGTTGTCTGGGGTCGACTTCTTGGGTTGTTTGCTTTTGTTCCACACCGGGCTAGGATTCCAGGCACTCCTGTGAGTTTCCTACTTAGATGTGGAGTTGCTTCTCTGTGTCTTGTTATGACGAAATGAGCGAAAAATATCCCATAGGACGTACCTTAGATTTAGATTTCTTGTCTTGGGACAGAAAAGACCACCAGTGACAGTAGAAATGACAGAACCCAGGCCTGGCCCAAATAAGGTCTTTCCCTTAAAGGCTAGAGATAGGAGCTTAAACTTGGAAACTATGTCCGCTGGCCAGGACCTTTAACGAAAGAGCCCTTCTAGCAAGTACAGCAAAACCAGAGGTCTTAGCATTGAGACGAATGATTTGGATAATTGCATCACAAATAAAGAAATTGGATGTTTTTAGTGCTTGAATGCGGTCTTGAATATCTTTTAAAGGGAGATTCCACCGAAATCAGATCAGGTGTCACACCAAAAGGTGGTAGCCTCAGCCACTATTGCAACACCTACAGCAGGATGGGAAAGCAAGCCTCATTGAAGAAAAACCTCTCTCGGGTATCCTAATTTCCTATCCATAGGATCCTTAAAGGATGTACTATCCTCTAGAGGTATAGTAGCGCGTTTACTCAGAGTGGAAATGGCACTGTCCACTTTAGGAACAGTATTCCACACTTCCAAATAGCTATCCGAACCAGAAACATCTTCTTAAAACTTGAAGGAGAAAAAGGGAACACCTGTTTTTTCCCACTCCTTGGATAGAATGTCTGCCACTAATGAAGGTACTGGAAACACTTCAAGGGTCTTTAACTTAGGTTTAAAAACCATATCCAATTTATTTTCCTGTTTCTATTCTGATGGTTTAAACTCAGGTACGCCCAGAATGGATAATACCTCCTTAAGCAAATATCTCAGATGTTCAATTTTGAACCTAAAATGAATGTCCTCGGTGTCATTTACTGACTCACCGGAGGAGTTAAAGGATGAAAGTTTCCATTCATAACTAGCCAAGGAATCATCCTCTTCAGAAAGTTGCCTATGACTGGAATCAGAGGAATGGTTCTAGAATCAGAGGAATCATGCTCAACTTTCTTCTTCATTTTTACTGCAATTGGCATCACACTCAAGGCAGCAGAAACCGCAGACTGTAATTGGGCTGCAAAGACTTGAGAAAAAACACCAACTGCTGGTGAAGTTTGAGGGACGGGGTTGCAGGGTAACACATGTGAGGGGAGTGGACAGGTAGCCTAGTGTTGTAATACTGGCAATGACCCAACAAAAAAACATAATTTATGTAAGAACTTACCTGATAAATTCATTTCTTTCATATTAACAAGAGTCCATGAGCTAGTGACGTATGGGATATACATTCCTACCAGGAGGGGCAAAGTTTCCCAAACCTTAAAATGCCTATAAATACACCCCTCACCACACCCACAAATCAGTTTAACGAATAGCCAAGAAGTGGGGTGATAAGAAAAAAAGTGCGAAGCATATAAAATAAGGAATTGGAATAATTGTGCTTTATACAAAAAAATCATAACCACCACAAAAAAGGGTGGGCCTCATGGACTCTTGTTAATATGAAAGAAATGAATTTATCAGGTAAGTTCTTACATAAATTATGTTTTCTTTCATATTAACAAGAGTCCATGAGGCTAGTGACGTATGGGATAATGACTACCCAAGATGTGGATCTTTCCACACAAGAGTCACTAGAGAGGGAGGGATAAAATAAAGACAGCCAATTCCTGCTGAAAATAATCCACACCCAAAATAAAGTTTAACAAAAAACATAAGCAGAAGATTCAAACTGAAATCGCTGCCTGAAGAACTTTTCTACCAAAAACTGCTTCAGAAGAAGAAAATACATCAAAATGGTAGAATTTAGTAAAAGTATGCAAAGAGGACCAAGTTGCTGCTTTGCAGATCTGGTCAACCGAAGCTTCATTCCTAAACGCCCAGGAAGTAGATACTGACCTAGTAGAATGAGCTGTAATTCTCTGAGGCGGAATTTTACCCGACTCAACATAGGCAAGATGAATTAAAGATTTCAACCAAGATGCCAAAGAAATGGCAGAAGCTTTCTGGCCTTTCCTAGAGCCGGAAAAGATAACAAATAGACTAGAAGTCTTACGGAAAGATTTCGTAGCTTCAACATAATATTTCAAAGCTCTAACAACATCCAAAGAATGCAATGATTTCTCCTTAGAATTCTTAGGATTAGGACATAATGAAGGAACCGCAATTTCTCTACTAATGTTGTTGGAATTCACAACTTTAGGTAAAAATTCAAAAGAAGTTCGCAACACCGCCTTATCCTGATGAAAAATCAGAAAAGGAGACTCACACGAAAGAGCAGAAAATTCAGAAACTCTTCTAGCAGAAGAGATGGCCAAAAGGAACAAAACTTTCCAAGAAAGTAATTTAATGTCCAATGAATGCATAGGTTCAAACGGAGGAGCTTGAAGAGCTCCCAGAACCAAATTCAAACTCCAAGGAGGAGAAATTGACTTAATGACAGGTTTTATACGAACCAAAGCTTGTACAAAACAATGAATATCAGGAAGAATAGCAATCTTTCTGTGAAAAAGAACTGAAAGAGCGGAGATTTGTCCTTTCAAAGAACTCGCGGACAAACCCTTATCTAAACCATCCTGAAGAAACTGTAAAATCCTCGGTATTCTAAAAGAATGCCAAGAAAAATGATGAGAAAGACACCAAGAAATATAAGTCTTCCAGACTCTATAATATATCTCTCGAGATACAGATTTACGAGCCTGTAACATAGTATTAATCACGGAGTCAGAGAAACCTCTATGACCAAGAATCAAGCGTTCAATCTCCATACCTTTAAATTTAAGGATTTCAGATCCGGATGGAAAAAAGGACCTTGAGACAGAAGGTCTGGTCTTAACGGAAGAGTCCATGGTTGGCAAGATGCCATCCGGACAAGATCCGCATACCAAAACCTGTGAGGCCATGCCGGAGCTATTAGCAGAACAAACGAGCATTCCCTCAGAATCTTGGAGATTACTCTTGGAAGAAGAACTAGAGGCGGAAAGATATAGGCAGGATGATACTTCCAAGGAAGTGATAATGCATCCACTGCCTCCGCCCGAGGATCCCGGGATCTGGACAGATACCTGGGAAGTTTCTTGTTTAGATGAGAGGCCATCAGATCTATCTCTGGGAACCCCCCACATTTGAACAATCTGAAGAAATACCTCTGGGTGAAGAGACCATTCGCCCGGATGCAACGTTTGGCGACTGAGATAATCCGCTTCCCAATTGTCTACACCTGGGATATGAACCGCAGAGATTAGACAGGAGCTGGATTCCGCCCAAACCAAAATTCGAGATACTTCTTTCATAGCCAGAGGACTGTGAGTCCCTCCTTGATGATTGATGTATGCCACAGTTGTGACATTGTCTGTCTGAAAACAAATGAACGATTCTCTCTTCAGAAGAGGCCAAAACTGAAGAGCTCTGAAAACTGCACGGAGTTCCAAGATATTGATCGGTAATCTCACCTCCTGAGATTCCCAAACTCCTTGTGCCGTCAGAGATCCCCACACAGCTCCCCAACCTGTGAGACTTGCATCTGTTGAAATTACAGTCCAGGTCGGAAGAACAAAAGAAGCCCCCTGAATTAAACGATGGTGATCTGTCCACCACGTTAGAGAGTGCCGAACAATCGGTTTTAAAGATATTAATTGATATATCTTCGTGTAATCCCTGCACCATTGGTTCAGCATACAGAGCTGAAGAGGTCGCATGTGAAAACGAGCAAAGGGGATCGCGTCCGATGCAGCAGTCATAAGACCTAGAATTTCATGCATAAGGCTACCGAAGGGAATGATTGAGACTGAAGGTTTCGACAGGCTGTAATCAATTTTAGACGTCTCTTGTCTGTTAAAGACAAAGTCATGGACACTGAATCTATCTGGAAACCCAGAAAGGTTACCCTTGTTTGAGGAATCAAAGAACTTTTTGGTAAATTGATCCTCCAACCATGATCTTGAAGAAACAACACAAGTCGATTCGTATGAGACTCTGCTAAATGTAAAGACGGAGCAAGTACCAAGATATCGTCCAAATAAGGAAATACCACAATACCCTGTTCTCTGATTACAGACAGAAGGGCACCGAGAATCTTTGTGAAAATTCTTGGAGCTGTAGCAAGGCCAAACGGTAGAGCCACAAATTGGTAATGCTTGTCTAGAAAAGAGAATCTCAGGAACTGATAATGATCTGGATGAATCGGAATATGCAGATATGCATCCTGTAAATCTATTGTGGACATATAATTCCCTTGCTGAACAAAAGGCAATATAGTCCTTACAGTTACCATCTTGAACGTTGGTATCCTTACATAACGATTCAATAATTTTAGATCCAGAACTGGTCTGAAGGAATTCTCCTTCTTTGGTACAATGAAGAGATTTGAATAAAACCCCATCCCCTGTTCCGGAATTGGAACTGGCATAATTACTCCAGCCAACTCTAAATCTGAAACACAATTCAGAAATGCTTGAGCTTTCACTGGATTTACTGGGACATGGGAAAGAAAAAATCTCTTTGCAGGAGGTCTCATCTTGAAACCAATTCTGTACCCTTCTGAAACAATGTTCTGAATCCAAAGATTGTGAACAGAATTGATCCAAATTTCTTTGAAAAAACGTAACCTGCCCCCTACCAGCTGAACTGGAATGAGGGCCGTACCTTCATGTGAACTTAGAAGCAGGCTTTGCCTTTCTAGCAGGCTTGGATTTATTCCAGACTGGAGATGGTTTCCAAACTGAAACTGCTCCTGAGGACGAAGGATCAGGCTTTTGTTCTTTGTTGAAACGAAAGGAACGAAAACGATTGTTAGCCCTGTTTTTACCTTTAGACTTTTTATCCTGTGGTAAAAAAGTTCCTTTCCCACCAGTAACAGTTGAAATAATAGAATCCAACTGAGAACCAAATAATTTGTTTCCCTGGAAAGAAATGGAAAGTAGAGTTGATTTAGAAGCCATATCAGCATTCCAAGTCTTAAGCCATAAAGCTCTTCTGGCTAAGATAGCCAGAGACATAAATCTAACATCAACTCTAATAATATCAAAAATGGCATCACAGATGAAATTATTAGCATGCTGGAGAAGAATAATAATATCATGAGAATCACGATTTGTTACTTGTTGCGCTAGAGTTTCCAACCAAAAAGTTGAAGCTGCAGCAACATCAGCCAATGATATAGCAGGTCTAAGAAGATTACCTGAACATAGATAAGCTTTTCTTAGAAAAGATTCAATTTTTCTATCTAAAGGATCCTTAAACGAGGTACCATCTGATGTAGGAATGGTAGTACGTTTAGCAAGGGTAGAAATAGCCCCATCAACTTTAGGGATTTTGTCCCAAAATTCTAACCTGTCAGGCGGAACAGGATATAATTGCTTAAAACGTTTAGAAGGAGTAAATGAATTACCCAATCTATCCCATTCCTTAGCAATTACTGCAGAAATAGCATTAGGAACAGGAAAGACTTCTGGAATAACCGCAGGAGCTTTAAAAAACCTTATCCAAACGTATAGAATTAGTATCAAGAGGACTAGAATCCTCTATTTCTAAAGCAATTAGTACTTCTTTAAGTAAAGAGCGAATAAATTCCATCTTAAATAAATATGAAGATTTATCAGCATCAATCTCTGAGACAGAATCCTCTGAACCAGAAGAGTCCAAAGAATCAGAATGATGGTGTTCATTTAAAAATTCATCTGTAGAGAGAGAAGATTTAAAAGACTTTTTACGTTTACTAGAAGGAGAAATAACAGACAAAGCCTTCTTATAGATTCAGAAACAAAATCTCTTATGTTATCAGGAACATTCTGCACCTTAGATGTTGAGGGAACTGCAACAGGCAATGGTACATCACTAAAGGAAATATTATCTGCATTAACAAGTTTGTCATGACATTTAATACAAACAACAGCTGGAGGAATAGCTACCAAAAGTTTACAGCAGATACACTTAGCTTTGGTAGATCCAGCAGGCAGAGGTTTTCCTGTAGTATCTTCTGGCTCAGATGCAACGTGAGACATCTTGCAATATGTAAGAGAAAAAACAACATATAAAGCAAAATAGATCAAATTCCTTATAAGACAGTTTCAGGAATGGGAAAAAAATGCCAAACATCAAGCTTCTAGCAACCAGAAGCAAATGAAAAATGAGACTGAAATAATGTGGAGACAAAGGCGACGCCCATATTTTTTGGCGCCAAATAAAACGCCCACATTATTTGGCGCCTAAATGCTTTTGGCGCCAAAAATGACGCCACATCCGGAACGCCGACATTTTTGGCGCAAAATAACGTCAAAAATGACGCAACTTCCGGCGACACGTATGACGCCGGAAACGGAAATGAATTTTTGCGCCAAAAAAGTCCGCGCCAAGAATGACGCAATAAAATGAAGCATTTTCAGCCCCCGCGAGCCTAACAGCCCACAGGGAAAAAAAGTCAAATTTTTGAGGTAAGAAAATATATGATAATTAAAGCATAATCCCAAATATGAAACTGACTGTCTGGAAATAAGGAAAGTTGAACATTCTGAGTCAAGGCAAATAAATGTTTGAATACATATATTTAGAACTTTATAAATAAAGTGCCCAACCATAGCTTAGAGTGTCACAGAAAATAAGACTTACTTACCCCAGGACACTCATCTACATGTTTGTAGAAAGCCAAACCAGTACTGAAACGAGAATCAGTAGAGGAAATGGTAAATATAAGAGTATATCGTCGATCTGAAAAGGGAGGTAAGAGATGAATCTCTACGACCGATAACAGAGAACCTTATGAAATAGACCCCGTAGAAGGAGATCACTGCATTCAATAGGCAATACTCTCCTCACATCCCTCTGACATTCACTGCACGCTGAGAGGAAAACCGGGCTCCAACTTGCTGCGGAGCGCATATCAACGTAGAATCTAGCACAAACTTACTTCACCACCTCCATCGGAGGCAAAGTTTGTAAAACTGATTTGTGGGTGTGGTGAGGGGTGTATTTATAGGCATTTTAAGGTTTGGGAAACTTTGCCCCTCCTGGTAGGAATGTATATCCCATACGTCACTAGCTCATGGACTCTTGTTAATTACATGAAAGAAAACATATGGAATCTTCTCAGCAGGGCAAACATCCTTCTGACTGAAGTCCTCCATATATGATAAACTATATGCCAATGAAGAAAAACACGTTCTGAGCCAAAATAAACAGAAAATCCCTAATGTAGCCCCTCTGAACAACAATGATTTTTGGGATGTCTTACCACGTCCCCTGTAGCACTACACTTCCACGCTGACGATCCATATAAAGGCTATATCTGCACACAGTGCGCAACATAAAAATGGGCGGGAATATCGCCGTCTTTCATAAGTGCGGCATCCACTCGTCAGATGACTGAACTATGTCCGCTAGCAAATGATGCCAAAATCTAATGTATACTGTGCTAATCGCGGTTGTGGCCATCAAACTTTCCCACTGCCCCAGTATAAGACACTAACTTTGCTTCTATGAGAGCTTCAGTGGAGCATTAGGCATCAAACTAGTGTGCATCTGGTCAGTATGGCAAGTCGAGTCAGAGTAACCGGTGCCACTTGTAGTGAGCTTCATGCACATTATAAGATACACTGCCCTTTTACCTGAATGCAGGAGTCATCCAGTGCCCTTGATATTTAGGCAACAAGTCATTAGGGAGGAAGGAGGGAGATAAGAGACGTATCCAGTCTGGGACCTGTAATACAGAAATAAATCAGTGTAACTAACAATGTTTATCTGTAAAGGGAGGATAGCTCGGATATCTGGAAGAGGTATGGGAACTTCCCTACAACACCAAAACTCTACTAAGAGAATAACATGGCTTTTACCAACTCCACTGCCCTCTCTTGCAGGAAACAATCCATTGAGAGCAATCAGAAACTCAATCTTCAGAAGAGCACCTCTCTCTGCCAACCTCCATGAAAGAAGTCAAAGAAATACTGGGACGGTAGGGAAGTTGGAGAGATATTTAATGCTTTGTTTGGGGTATCTTTGCCTCCTCCTGATGGACAGGTGAAGTATTTCCCATAGGTTATGAATGATTTTTGTGGACCCTCGCTGCCATTAAAAAGAAATATGTGAAGGAGCTATTTGTAAACTATTTAATACACTCCAGTAGATAAAATGGATAATTGGCAACACATTAAAGGGGAAAAAATATTAGAGTACACTGTCCTTTTAAATACATAGCACCTTGTAAGAGAAAATATTATGGCGAAATCTGCTACATACCTTCTAACTCACTGTGGTCACCATTTTGAATGGTAATGGACTGAGAAGATTCCATATGTTTTTTTGTTGGGTCATTAACTGCCGTGGAACCAGTAGGATTTGTATTTTCAGGAGCAGCCACAGTTTCTTTCCAGTTCACAGTAGGACTTGCACATTCTGTCATGGAAGTGTCATTTTCAACTTCAACTGAGGACTCAAAATCAACTTCAGCATGGTCTAGGCTTGATTCAGGATTTTCATGATCAATTTCACTTTCAACTCCATCAGTTTTATCATCTTTGTTTAAAACCTTCTTTTTCTTTGCAATTAAACCAGACTGCCATTTGTTTTTTCTTTTATATTTTCTTTTTGTTTGAACTATAAAGTCAAAAGGAAAAAAAGAAATACAGTTGAAACACTGAGTCAAATTCTTATATTCAGCAGCCTATAACTCTCCAGTACGCCCCATTACATGTATTAAAAAAAGATTATATTATAGAACTACCATGGTGAAATACTGAATGCTTACCCCAGTAGTTGCAATAGTTGATACTTAATGATAAAGAGCAATATATGGTTTTGAAAGAGTGGGAAAAAAACAGCAAAAACACTGCAGGATACTTTTATGGAGTAGTAGATTAGATCTGCACTGTCCTGCAGGTGATCTCGCAAAACACCTCCTGGTCTAGTGACCACTCCCCGGAGTGCAAAGCCTGTCTGCTTATAAAATCTGCTTCCCAATTGTCCACGCCTGGAATGTAGATGGCTGAAATTGGACATTGGTAAGTCTCTGTCCACTGAAGGATACAAAAAATTCCTTTTATCATCAGAGAACTGCAAGTTCCACCCTGGTGGTTAACATAGGCCACCATAGAGATAATGTCCGGTTAAGATTGTCTAAAACAGACGGAACACAAACGAGGCCATGATTGTAGATCTTGGAAGATGGTCCTCAGTTCCAGAATGTTGATAGGAAGTTTTGCTTCCCTCTGGAGCTCTCAGAGGACCCCATACAGCGCAACGCTAGAAAAAGAAATGTATGTTTGCAGTACAAGGAGATTTTAAACACTGGAATGTTTAAGGACAGAGTCAGTCAAAGGGACATAAAACATTGGGATAGAGACAAAATATAATATGTACTTTAATTACTTTAACTGCAAATTTATACTGCAGTACCTCACCATTAACCCTTTCTTTTTAGTTTCTGAATTGTAAAGCTCTAACTCCCCCCCACACATTTCCTACTATGACTATCTATATCTATTGTTGCTTTGGTAGACTGCAAAAGTGCATAGGGATTATCTGCTGGTGCATGCCTAGAAGCTGTGAACTCAGTTGAAATACAATGCCTGTGTCTAAACACTGACAAGAGGGGTGGAGTTCGCTGTTCCAGGCAGCTTATCTATGTAATTAATTTTGCTTATTTTTTAAAATTATTTTAAAATACTTGCCAGCAATTTTTAAACATTTTTTTATGCAAACTATTTTTAATTAATTAACCCTTAGGATATGCACAGATCTCAACCTGTTTTATGGCACTTTAAAGTACCCGATAATGCTAATCAAAGTCTGTTTCAGCACATGTACTGCAAAAACCACAAGAATGAATATAGCAGGGAAGAAATAAAATGTGTATAAACACTGACAAAGGCTAGAACAAGTCTAGCAAACTATACTATAATCGCGTTTGTAATGCGTCCGTCGTGCACGCAGCCAAAAGAATGTAGGCTGCGCGCACAGCCAAATGAAGCATTTAAATAACCTAACCGCCCGCATTAAATATTAAAAAAAATCTAACCCCCGTAAACGAAGTATTATCAAAAAAACACATAACCGCCCGCACAAAGTATTAAAAAAAAACCCATCACCGCCTGCACGAAGTATTAACAAAAAAAACACCTAACCACCCGCACAAAGTATTATCAAAAAAACAAAAAAAACTAACCGCCCGCAAGAAATATTAACAAACAAGTAACGCAAAATGTACCTCTAAACCGCCAACCCCCACATCGCAAAAAAGGAAATTTATGCTTACCTGATAAATTTGTTTCTTTTACGATACGATGAGTCCACGGATTTCATCCTTACTTATGGGATATCGCCTCCTGGTCAAAGGAGGCAAAGAGCACAACAGCAGAGCTGTATATATAGCTCCTCCCTTCCCTCCCACTCCAGTCATTCGACCGAAGTTAGGAAGAGAAAGGAAAAGCCAAAGGTGCAGAGGTGACTGAAGTTTAACAAAAATAAAAGACCTGTCATACAAAACAGGGTGGGTCGTGGATTCATCGTATCGTAAAAGAAACAAATTGATCAGGTAAGCATAAATTTCCATTTTCTTTTACAAGATATGATGAGTCCACGGATTTCATCCTTACTTATGGGATACAATACCAAAGCTATAGGACACGGATGAAAGGGAGGGACAAGACAGGGAACCTAAACGGAAGGCACCACTTGAAGAACTTTTCTCCTAAAAACAGCCTCAGACGAGGCAAAAGTATCAAATTTGTAAAATTTTGAAAAAGTGTGAAGAGAAGACCAAGGGCTAGATTTATCAAAGCCATTCTCCTCTAATATCGTCCAAAATAACGCATACAAACGGATCCTCATATTTATCAAAGCACTCTACGCCTATAATTGCGCAAATCTGAAAGATACTTCTTCGCACTCCACTTGCATTCGCCTAGGCTCACAGGCGCGCTCCCGAGTGCACCAATATACATTAGTAATAGGCGTAATTTAACAGCCCGACCTACAAATACGCCCAGTTGCTTATTCATCATAATTTCGGCTGTAATTGCGTGTTGTATATTTCGCCATACAGACTGAGTCGAACACCATTATAATACATGCTTTTCATGCTTTTACATCTTGTGATGCAGTACTTTACTCTTAACTAATTTTTCAAAAGTTCAGCGCAAAGAAGATACTGTTATTCCAAGTAATTTGCGCTTCCACAGGGCATATGGTACCAAAAGTTTTATATATATATATATATATATATATATATATATATATATATATATATATATATATATATATATATATATATATATATTTATTTGTGTGTCAACATATGGCACAAACAGCACAGAAACATTAAATAATATAAATATTAGCTAAATAGTTACCTAAAAAACGTTTTTTTAATAATCAAAACATGGCGGCGCAAATATTTATAGGGATGTACTGTGATAAATAGGGAGTAAATTGGGAGTAAATGCTTTTTCCGACAGGCGCAATTTATCATTATTACGCCCCAGCTCGCCTGCGCAAAGTTAAGTCTATTTTTTTTATAAATTTAGGCGCACATGTGCGCCTCTCCGGAGGCGAGCTGGGGCGCAGTTACAGGCGAAGAACATACAGAGTTCGCCTAGCCTTTGATAAATCTAGCCCCAAGTTGCAGCTTTGCAAATCTGTTCAACAGAAGCATCATTTTTGAATGCCCATGAGGAAGCCACAGCCCTAGCGAAATGAGATGTAATTCGTTCAGGAGGCTGCTGTCCAGCAGTCTCATATGCAAAATGGATGATACTCCTCAGCCAAAAAGAAAGAGAGGTAGCCATAGCTTTCTGATACCTACGCTTCCCAGAAAAAACAACAAACAGGGAAGAAGATTGACGTAAATCCTTAGTTGCCTGTAAGTAAAACTTCAAGGCACGGACCACGTCCTAATAATGCAACAGTCGCTCCTTCTTAGAAGGAGGATTAGGACACAAGGAAGGAACAACAATTTCCTGATTAATATTTTTATTTGAAACAACCTTAGGAAGAAAACCAGGTTTGGTATGCAACACTACCTTATCCGAATGAAAAATAAGATAAGGAGAATCACATTGTAATGCTGAAAGCTCAGAAACTCTGCGAGCAGAAGAAATGGCAACCAAAAAAAAAACTTTCCAAGATAATAACTTAATATCTATGGAATGCATAGGTTCAAACGGAATCCCTTGAAGAACTTTAAGAACTAAATTCAAACTCCATGGAGGAGCAATTGGTCGAAACACAGGCCTGATTCTAGTCAGAGCCTGACAAAAAGATTGAACATCTGGAACATCTGCCAGACGTTTGTGCAACAAAATAGACAAAGCAGAAATCTGTCCCTTTAAGGAACTTGCTGACAACCGTTTCTCCAATCCATCTTGGAGAAAAGACAAGATCCTGGGAATCCTAACCCTACTCCATGAGTAGCCCTTGGATTCGCACCAAAAAATATATTTACGCCATATATTATGGTAAATTTTCCTAGTAACAGGCTTACGTGTCTGAATCAAAGTATCTTTAACCGAATCAGAAAACCCTCGCTTAGATAAAATTAAGCGTTCAATCTCCAAGCAGTTAGCTGCAGAGAAACTAGATTCGGATGATGGAAGGGTCCCTGAATGAGAAGGTCGTTCCTCAATGGAAGCTTCCACGGAGGCTGGGATAACATGTCCACCAGATCGGCATACCAAGTCCTGCGAGGCCACGCAGGGGCGATGAGTATCACCGATGCCCTCTCCTGCTTGACTTGGGCAATCACCCGGGGAAGGAGAGCAAATGGAGGAAACACATAAGCTAGGCTGAATGGCCAAGGCATCTATCAGCTCGGCCTGGGGATCCCTGGACCTGGATCTCGGAAGCTTGGCATTCTGGCGAGATGCCATGAGATCCAACTCCGGGCTGCACCATCTGAGAATCAGGTCGGCAAATACCTCCGGATGGAGTTCCCACTCTCCCGGATGAAATGTCTGTCGACCCCTCTGTTTGGATTTCTTATCCTGAGGAAGGAGGTGATCCTTATCTCCCGTGATGTCAGAAATAATTTATTTCAAGTCGGGGCCAAACAAGGTCTTACCCTTGTAAGGGATAGCCAAAAGCTTAGTTTTGGATGACACATCGGCAGACCAGGACTTCAGCCATAAGGCCCTACGTGCTAAAATTGAAAATCCTGAACTTTTGGCCGCCAACTTAGTAATTTGCAGCGAAGCATCTGTCACAAAAGAATTAGCCAGCTTAAGGGCTTTAATTCTGTCCTGTATCTCTTCCAAAGGAGTCGCAGTTTTAAGAGACTCCTCCAGAGCATCAAACCAATAAGCAGCCGCCGTGGTAACCGTGACGATGCGGGCTGCCGGTTGTAAAAGTAACCCTTGATGAACATAAAGTTTCTTAAGCAGACCCTCTAATTTCTTATCCATAGGGTCCTTAAAAGCACAACTATCCTCAATAGGGAAATGGCACCTTCCACCTTAGGCACTGTCTGCCAAGAATTCCTGATAGAATCCGCTATGGGATACATCTTCCTGAAAACGGGAGAAGGAGAGAATGGTATACCTGGTCTCTCCCATTCCTTAGCAATAATTTCCGAAGTTCTCTTGGGAACTGGAAAAACATCTGAATAAGAAGGGACTTCTAGATACCTGTCCAACTTACTCAATTTTTCTGGAGGGACCATGATTGAATCGCAGTCATCCAGAGTCACCAAAACCTCCTTCAATAACAGACGGAGGTGTTATAGTTTAAACCGGAAAGACATTACTTTTGAATACGTCAGTAGCAGGGCGCTATCTGATTCAGAAAGCTCACCTTCAGATAGGGGCTCCAATTCTGAGCCCTGTAAAGGCATTTTTGACCTCGCAATTAAAGCATCCAAAGGCGTAGTAGCCACGAGGTCGTCCTTCCTCCTGCGTTTGCCTTGCAGGACGGGAAAGGCAGACAACGCTTCAGAAAGAGTAGAGGACATAACAGTTGCTATGTCCTTTACAGTAAATGCAGGTGAAACTGCAGAGGTACTGGACTGTGCCTGGGTAGGCGATAGGGACTGTGACGCTTGGGGAGAAAGATGTGGCATACCCGGATTCTCATTGTTAGAACCTTGAGAAGCATCCGCCTTATTTAAATCTGTATCAAAAAACATTTGCTCCCTAAACTGTAAAGCCCTCTCAGTACACGAGGGGCAAAAGGTAACGGGAGGTTCCACATGTGCAGACAAACATAACGAATATGTAACAGTCGTGTCCATGATAGCATAAGCAGTAAACTTGGTCTTGTCCTGCAACTAAAGGGTTAATAAGCAGCTCTAATAACAAATGCAGCTGCACTGTTAACAGTTAACCACCAAATAACAGATGATAACCAATTAAAGTAAATTAAACATGAAAACCCAAGAGGGCAGTAAAAAATACGATCAAGTATATTTGCTTAGAAAAAAAAACGGATCGTCAAACTTAGTCTCTGCCGCCTCAACAGCTCTGCTGAGGCACCTACCTGCCCCCTCGAAGTTGTCTGCGCTGTTCACACACACTGCCTAAGACTGTTTGCTCTAAAACATAAGACCATGCGGTCCCGGCAGAGAGGAAGCTCCTATCACACTCTCCTCCGTTGCAGCCATCCGGAAATGGAGTAGCGCGGCATCCAGAACGCGGGACAAGAATCCCGCCCTTCGTGGGTGTCACTAATACCCCACGTCATACAGATTGAGCCCTCAAGAACCGCAAGCCGTATGTCACTGCATCGCAGTGAAACGGCCATGTGGTTTAAGTACCCTGAAGCCTCACACATCTATCTAAGAGGCGCATACAGTGAAAACAAACTGTTTGCAAGTTATAGACAAACACCGAGTGCACACAAACACCGGAGACAAGCTCCACCTTCAGGCAGACATATAAAATAATCTCCCAGCGCCAGCCCAGTCCATAAGCGCTCCCACATATTTTCATAAATGTGCCCAGAGCGATCCAAACTATCCACCCCCACCACCTCATCCTTAACCCTTTAATGGAGGTCCTGGGTTAAAAACAAAATTTATGCTTACCTGATGAATTTATTTCTCTTGTGGTGTATCCAGTCCACGGATTCATCCATTACTTGTGGGATATTCTCCTTCCCAACAGGAAGCTGCAAGAGGATCACCCACAGCAGAGCTGTCTATATAGCTCCTCCCTTAACTGCCACCTCCAGTCATTCGACCGAAGACAAGCAAGAGAAAGGAGAAACTATAGGGTGCAGTGGTGACTGTAGTTTAAAAATAAAAAACACCTGCCTTAAAATGACAGGACGGGTAGTGGACTGGATACACCACAAGAGAAATAAATTTATCAGGTAAGCATAAATTTAGTTTTCTCTTGTAAGGTGTATCCAGTCCACGGATTAATCCATTACTTGTGGGATACCAATACCAAAGCTATAGGACACGGATGAAGGGAGGGACAAGGCAGGCGCTTAAACGGAAGGCACCACTGCCTGTAAGACCTTTTTCCCAAAAATAGCCTCCGAAGACGCAAAAGTATCAAATTTGTAGAATTTAGAAAAAGTATGAAGCGAAGACCAAGTCGCCGCCTTACAAATCTGTTCAACAGAAGCCTCATTTTTAAAAGCCCATGTGGAAGCCACCGCTCTAGTGGAATGAGCTGTAATTCATTCAGAAGGCTGCTATCCAGCAGTCTCATAAGATAAGCGGATTATACTTCTTAACCAAAAAAAAGAGAAGTTGATGAAGCCTTTTGGCCTCTTCTCTGTCCAGAGTAGACAACAAACAATGCAGATGTTTGACGAAAATCCTTAGTAGCTTGTAAATAAAACTTTAAAGCACGAACCACGTCAAGATTATGTAATAGACGTTCCTTCTTTGAAGAAGGATTAGGACACAGTGACGGAACAACAATCTCCTGATTGATATTCTTATTAGATACCACCTTAGGAAGAAACCCAGGTTTGGTACGCAAAACTACCTTATCTGCATGGAAGATCAGATAAGGGGAATCACACTCTAAGGCAGATAACTCTGAAACTCTTCGAGCCGAAGCGATAGCTACCAAAAACAGAACTTTCCAAGATAAAAGCTTGATATCTATGGAATGCAGAGGTTCAAACGGAACCCCTTGAAGAACTTTAAGAACTAAATTTAAACTCCATGGCGGAGCAACAGGTTTAAACACAGGCTTGATTCTAACTAAAGCCTGACAAAACGCCTGAACGTCTGGAACATCCGCCAGACGCTTGTGCAAAAGAATAGACAGAACAGAAATCTGTCCCTTTAAGGAACTAGCTGACAATCCCTTCTCCAATCCTTCTTGGAGAAAAGATAATATCCTGGGAATCCTGACTTTACTCCATGAGTAACCCTTGGATTCACAGCAATGAAGATATTTACACCATATCTTATGATAGTTTTTCCTGGTTGACAGGCTTTCGAGCCTGAATTAAGGTATCAATGACTGACTCGGAGAACCCACGTTTTGATAAAATCAAGCGTTCAATCTCCAAGCAGTCAGACGCAGAGAAATTAGATTTGGATGGTTGAAAGGACCCTGAAATAGAAAGTCCTGCCTCAGCGGCAGAGTCCATGGTGGAAGGGATGACATGTCCACCAGATCTGCATACCAAGTCCTGCGTGGCCACGCAGGTGCTATTAATATCACTGAAGCTCTCTCCTGCTTGATCTTGGCAATCAGACGAGAGAGCAGAGGAAACGGTGGAAACACATAAGCCAGGTTGAAGGACCAAGGCGCTGCTAGAGCATCTATCAGCGCTGCCTTGGGATCCCTGGACCTGGATCCGTAACAAGGAAGCTTGGCGTTCTGACGAGACACCATGAGATCCAGTTCTGGTTTGCCCCAAAGTTGAATCAACTGTGCAAACCCCTCCGGATGGAGTTCCCACTCTCCCGGATGAAAAGTCTGTCGCCTCCCAGTTCTCTACTCCTGGGATATGGATGGCTGATAGATGGCAAGAGTGAACCTCTGCCCATAGAATTATTTTTGAAACCTCCAACATTGCAAGGGAACTCCTTGTTCCCCCATGATGGTTGATGTAGGCTACAGTCGTGATATTGTCCGACTGAAATCTGATGAACCTGACCGCAGCAAGCTGAGGCCAAGCCTGAAGAGCATTGAATATCGCTCTTAGTTCCAGAATGTTTATCCTGAGTCCATGAGCCCTGAGCCTTCAGGGAGTTCCAGACTGCACCCAGCCCAGAAGGCTGGCATCTGTCGTTACTATTGTCCAATCTGGCCTGCGGAGGGTCATACTCTTGGACAGATGGACCCGAGATAGCCACCAGAGAAGAGAATCTCTGGTCTCTTGATCCAGATTTAGTAGAGGGGACAAATCTGTGTAATCCCCATTCCACTGACTGAGCATGCAAAGTTGCAGCGGTCTGAGATATAGGCGGGCAAACGAAACTATGTCCATTGCCGCTACCATTAAGCCGATTACTTCCATACACTGAGCCACTGAAGGGCGAGAAGTAGAATAAAGAACACGGCAGGAATTTAGAAGTTTTGACAACCTGGCCTCTGTCAGGTAAATCTTCATTTCTACAGAATCTATCAGAGTTCCTAGGAAGGAAACTCTTGTGAGAGGGGATAGAGAACTCTTTTCTTCGTTCACTTTCCACCCATGAGACCTCAGAAATGCCAGCACAATATTCGTATGGGACCTGGCGATTTGAAAATTCGACGCCTGTATCAGAATGTCGTCTAGGTAAGGGGCTACTGCTATACCCCGCGGCCTTAGGACCGCTAGGAGTGACCCTAGAAGCTTCGTAAAGATTCTTGGTGCCGTAGCTAACCCAAAGGGAAGAGCCACAAACTGGTAATGCCTGTCTAGGAAGGCGAACCTGAGAAACCGATGATGATCTCTGTGTATCGGAATGTGAAGATAAGCATCCTTTAAGTCCACGGTAGTCATATATTGACCCTCCTGGATCATAGGTAGGATGGTTCGAATAGTCTCCATCTTGAAGGAGGGGACCCTGAGATATTTGTTTAGGATCTTGAAATCTAAGATTGGTCTGAAAGTTCCCTCTTTCTTGGGAACTACAAACAGATTTGAATAGAAGCCTTGCCCCTGTTCCTCCTTTGGAACTGGGTGGATCACTCCCATAACTAGGTGGTCTTGAACACAATGTAAGAATGCCTCTCTCTTTATCTGGTTTGCAGATAATTGTGAGAGATGAAATCTCCCTTTTGGGGAAGAAGCTTTGAAGTCCAGAAGATATCCCTGGGACACAATTTCCAACGCCCAGGGATCCTGGACATCTCTTGCCCAAGCCTGGGCGAAGAGAGAAAGTCTGCCCCCTACTAGATCCGTTTCCGAAACGGGGGCTGATCTTTCATGCTGTCTTAGAGGCAGCAGCAGGTTTTTTTGGCCTGCTTTACTATGTTCCAAGCCTGGTTAGGTCTCCAGACCGGCTTGGACTGGGCAAAATTTCCCTCTTGTTTTGTATTAGAGGAAGTTGAAGCTGCGCCACTCTTGAAATTTCGAAAGGAACGAAAATTAGTCTGTTTGGTCCTTAATTTGTTGGACCTATCCTGAGGAAGGGTATGACCTTTTCCTCCAGTAATATCAGAAATGATCTCCTTCAGTCCAGGCCCGAATAGGGTCTGCCCCTTGAAGGGAATATTGAGAAGCTTAGACTTTGAAGTAACGTCAGCTGACCAGGATTTAAGCCATAGCGCCCTATGCACCTGAATAGCAAAACCTGAGTTTTTAGCCGTTAGCTTGGTTAAATGAACAATGGCATCAGAAACAAATGAATTGGCTAGCTTAAGAGCTTTAAGCTTGTCAAGGATATCATCCAATGGGGTTTCTACCTGTAGAGCCTCTTCTAGAGACTCAAACCAGAAGGCCGCAGCAGCAGTGACAGGGGCAATGCATGCAAGGGGCTAAAGAATAAAACCTTGTTGAATAAAAATTTTCTTAAGGTAACCCTCTAATTTTTTGTCCATTGGATCTAGAAAAGCACAACTGTCCTCGACAGGGATAGTTGTACGCTTCGCTAGGGTAGAGACTGCTCTCTCCACCTTAGGGACCGTTTGCCACAAGTCCCATGTAGCGGCATCTATAGGAAACATCTTTTTTTAAAAACAGGAGGGGGAGAGAACGGTACACCTGGTCTATCCCATTCCTTAGTAATAATGTCTGAAAACCTCTTAGGTATTGGAAAAACATCAGTATAAAACAGGCACTGCATAATATTTATCCAATTTACACAATTTCTCTGGGACTACAATGGCGTCAGTCATCCAGAGTTGCTAAAACCTCCCTGAGCAACATGCGGAGGTATTCAAGCTTAAATTTTAATGTAGACATATCAGAATCAGGTTGAAGTGTCTTCCCTGAGTCCGAAAAATCACCCACAGATAGAAGCTCTCCTTCTTCGGCTTCTGCACATTGTGAGGGTATATCAGACATAGCTACTAAAGCGTCAGAGAGCTCTGTATTTGTTCTAGCCCCAGAGCTGTCTCACTTTCCTTGTAACCCTGGCAGTTTAGACAATACTTCTGTAAGAGTATGATTCATAACTGCCGCCATGTCTTGTAAAGTATACGCAATGGGCGCGCTAGATGTACTTGGCGTCCCTTGAGCGGGAGTTATAGGTTCTGACACGTGGGGAGAGTTAGTCAGCATAACTTCCCCCTTGTCAATTTCCTCTGGTGATAAATCTTTCAAAGCCAGAATATGGTCTTTATAACTTACAGTAAGATCAGCACATTTGGTACACATTCTAAGAGGGAGTTCCACAATGGCTTCTAAACATAATGAACAAGGAGTTTCCTCTATGTCAGACATGTTTAACAGACTAGTAATGAGACCAGCAAGCTTGGAAAACACTTTAATTAATGTGAAAAAGCAGATTATAAAAAACGGTACTGTGCCTTTAAGGGAAAAAAACAAACACAAAAACTGCAAAACAGTGAAAAAAGCAGTTATCGTTATGAAATTTTTACAGTGTGTATAACAGACTAAAATAGCATTGCACCCACTTGCAAATGGATGATTAACCCCTCAGGCTCAAAAACGAAGCAAAAAAATGGTAAAACCGTTATAACAGTCACAAGCAAACTGCCACAGCTCTACTGTGGCTCCTACCTTCCCAGAAAACGACTTTTGTAGGCACAAAAACCCTTTATAGAGGTCCAATATGTCAGGGGACTCCTTCAGGGAAGCTGGATGTCTTAGAATGTAAAAACAACAGCGCAATTAGAGCGCAAAAATAGGCCCCTCCCACCATGCACTCAAAGTGAAAGGGCCATAAATAACTACCCCTAGGAGAAATCTAGTCAGCCATGTGGAAAACTAGGCCCCAAATAAAGATTTATCACCCTCAGTAAAAAAAACGTTCTTTATATATATGCAAACGTTTTACATACTAAGCCATAATAGAAAGTAATATGAATATTACCCTTTACTGCAAGCATGATGCCAGTCTATTAAATCACTGCAATCAGGCTTACCTTAAATATATCAGGCACTGTCAGCATTTTCTAGTTCTTATCATCCTCTAGAAAAAATATACTGAACATACCTCAGGGCAGTTAATTCTGCAGGCCGTTCCCCCAGCTGAAGTTTCCCCATACTCTTCAGTTATGTGTGAGAACAGCAGTGGACCTTAGTTACAACCTGCTAAGATCATCAAAAACCTCAGGCAAAACTCTTCTTCTAATTTCTGCCTGAGGTAAAAAACAGTACAACCCCGGTACCGTTTAAAAATAAACTTTTGATTGAAGATAAACTACACTAATTCACCACATCTCTCTTGATACTTCCCTTGTCGAGAGCTGCAAGAGAATGACTGGAGGTGGCAGTTAGGGGAGGAGCTATATAGACAGCTCTGCTGCGGGTGATCCTCTTGGACTGGATACACCTTACAAGAGAAATAAGGGGCTTGTAGACAGAAGGTAGCAGCGACTCCTGAGTTAATTCTGCCTAGAAAAAAAGAGCTGCACATACCTTGTTGCTGATCGACAGCATGAAACGTCCCACAGCTACAAAGAAGTCTTCATTATCTTCTTGTAAATCTGTGGAGACATACAGGGCCTTAGTTAGCATGTCTAAAACCATTTTGAGAAGGGCAGCATACAGTATGGGAGGCGCAGTGAGAAATGAATCCCACCAGTTCCCAATGCCTTAAAGCCACCTGTAGCCCTGCTAACAAGAGGCTGACCAGGTCCTGGCTACACCCTGTAGAAAAATAGTACTCACTGGCACCATTTAAAAATAAAAAACTCTTGATTGAAGAAACTAAACTAACACCTCACTTTACCTCTTCCTATTCTAACACAGGCAAAGAGAATGACTGGAGTGGGAGGGAAGGGAGGAGCTATATATACACAGCTCTGCTGTTGTGCTCTTTGCCTCCTCTTGTTGACCAGGAGGCGATATCCCATAAGTAAGGATGAAATCCGTGGACTCATCATATCTTGTAAAAGAAATAAGTAATTAATTTTACTTTTAGGGGGTACTTAATTTTTTTAGGTAAAAGAGTTGTTTAACTTAGGTCAATGCCCTACAAAAGGCCCTTTTAAGGGCTATTGGTAGTTTGTTAGATTAGCGTTTTTTTTTTTTTTTTGGCGGGGGGGGGGGGGGTTATTTTATAGGGGTATTAGATTAGGTTTAATATTTAATAATTTTGTTTATTTTTTCCAGTAATTTTAAAAAGACTGCCTTCTGGGCAGGCTTATCACCTAGTGTCAAATAAAGTGCAATAAACACTATAATGCATATAGGGATTTGCAGGAGAGAAATCAGCGTCTAAACACAATCCATGCTAATGAGAATTTGGATAAGTGGAGGTGACGGTAGGTAACAAGATATGTTATTAGCTGTAGAAAATAAAGTTTAACATTAGTACTGTTCATATCCCAGAAAGTATGTACAAGAAAAGCTTTTGAAACACTAGACAATTTTTTTTAATGTAAAAAGAAAAATAAATATGCTCAAGTACTGGGAAGACTGATAAACCACCAGACATTTAGATTTTATATAAGAATTAAGCCAGATTGAACATTGGCCATGTTCATTAACCAGCAGATATGCTTGACTGCTATATAAGAAATAAGTATGTCTAAGTAAAGATAATGTACTATACCACCAGGTATGCTTATTTTCTATATAATAAAAGTAGTATGTTTAATTACTGGAAATAAAACACAAAAATGCAAAGGCTATATAAAAGTTATGAGCATATGTAGACACTAGCAAGGCTAATAAACCACCCGAGAACTGTATTTCCAAAATCAGAAATATAATGAGGCATTTGTAATGATAATAAATCACCAGATATGTTTATGCTCTATACAAGAAAAAAGTAGGTCTAGGCATTGGATTAATTTCTTAATCATAAACAAAATGAATGCTTGACACGGTGAGTCCCTGGAATCATCAATTACTGTTGGGAATATCACTCCTGGCCTGGCCAGCAGGAGGAGGCAAAGAGCACACTGAACCCACATTTTTTCTTTAGTGATTCAGATAGAACATGAAATTTTAAGCAACTTTCTAATTTGCTCTTATTATCAAATTTTCGTCATTCTCTTGGTATCTTTATTTTAAATGCAAGAATGTAAGTTTAGATACCAGCCCATTGGTGGATAAATTCATCCACCAATAAAAAAGTGCTGTCCAGAATTCCGAATAAAAAAAAAAAGCTAAGATGCCTTCTTTTTTTAAATTAAAGATAGCAAGAGAATGAAGAAAAATTGATAGGAGTAAATTAGAAAGTTGCTTAAAACTGCCTGCTCTATCTGAATCAGGAAAGAAAAAATGTGGGTTCAGTGTCCCTTTAAGTATCACTTCCCTTCCCACAACCCCCAGTCATTCGACCGAAGGAAAAGGAGAGAAAGGAAATACCACAAGGTGCAGATGTTTATATATATATATATATATATATATATATATATATATATATATATATATATATATATATATATATATATATATAAATAAATATAAAAAACTGTCTGAGAAAACAGGGAGGGCCGTGAACTTACCGTGTCAAGAAAGAAAGAAATTTATCAGGGAAGCATACATTTTGTTTTCTTTCTTAAGACACGGTGAGTCCAAGGAATCATCAATTACTGTTAGGAATCAATACCCAAGCTAGAGGACACAGATGATTAGGGAGGGCAAGACAGGTAACCTAAACAGAAGGCACCACTGCTTGCAGTACCTTTCTCCCAAAAGAAGCTTCTGCTAAAGCAAAAGTATCACATTTATAGAATTTTGAAAAAGTCTGCAAAGTCGCAGGCTTGCAAATCTGTTCTACAGAAGCCTCATTCTTGAGGGCCCAAGAGGAAGACACCGCCCTAGTGGAGTGAGCTGTAATTCTCTCAGGAGGCTTCAGTCCAGCAGTCTCATAAGCCATATGAATAACACTTCTCAACCAGAGAGAAAGAAGTGGCAGTAGCTTTCTGGTCCTTACGTTTTCCAGAAAAGCTAACAAACAATGCAGGAGAATGACGGAAGTCCTAAGTAGCCTGCAGATAGAACTTAAGAGCCAGCACAACGTCTAAGTTGTGCAACAAATGTTCTTTATGAGAAGGATTAGGACAGAAAGAAGGAACAACCTTAGGAAGAAAACCAAACTTGGTACGGAGAACAGCCTTATCTGCATGAAAAAAACAATTTATACAAAAAAATCATAACCACCAAAAAAATAGGGTGGGGCTCATGGACTCTTGCCACTATGAAAGAAATTAATTTATCAGGTAAGTTCTTACATAAATGATGTTTTCTTTCATGTAAGTGGCAAGAGTCCATGAGCTAGTGATGTATGGGATAGTAATACCCAAGATGTGGAAATCCACAGAGTCACTAGAGACGGAGGGATCAAATAAAAACCGCTATTTCCGCTGAAAAATTAAATCCAAATAATAATGAAGTTTTCTTAAAAAGTTCAAAAAACTCAAATCATAGGCAGTAGAATCAAACTGAGATAGCTGCCTGTAGAATTTTTTCTATTAAAGACTGCTTCTGAAGAACCAAATACATCAAAATGGTAAAATTTAGTAAATTTATGCAAAGAAAACCAAGTTGCTGCTTTGCAAATCTGATCAACTGAAGCTTCATTCTTGAAAGCCCAAGAAGTGGCAACTGATCTAGTAAAATTAGCTTTAAGTCTTTGAGGCGGAAACTGAACCGACTCCAAATAAGCCTTGTGAATCAAAAGTTTCAACTAAGATGCCAAAGAAATGGCAGAGGCTTTCTGTCCTTTCCTGGAACCAGCGAAAATAACAAATAGACTAGAATTCTTTCTCAAATCCTTAGTAGCCTCAACATAGTATTTCAAAGCTCTTACCACATCCAAAGAATGTAGAGATCTCTCAAGAGAATTCTTAGGATTAGGACAAAAAAAGAAGGAACAACATTTTCCCTATTAATGTTGTTAGAATTCACAACTTTAGGCAACAATTTCACAACTTTAGGCAAAAATTTAAATGAAGTCCATAAAACAGCTTTATCTTGATGGAAAATCAGATAAGGAGACTTACAAGAGAGCCTACAACTCAAACTCTTCTAGCAGAAGAGATAGCCAACAGAAACAACACTTCTCCAAGAAAGTAGTTTAATATCCAAAGAATGCATAGGCTCAAAAGGAGGAGCCTGCAAAATCCTTAAAACCAAATTGAGACTTCAAGGAAGAGAAATATGGACTTAACAGATTTGATACGAACCAAAGCCTGAACAAAACAGTGAATATCAGGAAGTTTAGCAACCTTTCTATGAAATAAGACAGAAAGAGCAGAGATTTGTCCCTTCAAAGGATTTGCAGACAAACCCTTATCCAAACCATCCTGAATAAACTAAAATCCTAGGAATTCTAAAAGAATGCCAAGAAAAATTATGAGAGGAGCACCATGAAATATAGGTTTTCCAAACGCAAAAAAATCTTCCTCAAATTAGACTTAAGAGCCTTTAACAGTGTTAATAATTGAGTCAGAGAAAACTCTATGACTAAGAACTAAGCGTTCAATATCCATACCTTTCATTTTAGAGATTTGAGATCCTGATGGAAAAACGGCCCTTGAGACCTTCTGTCTGGCCTTAAAGGAAGTGGCCAAGGTTGGCAACTGGACATCTAGACAAGATCTGCATACCAAAACCTGAGAGGCCATGCTGGTGCTATCAGAAACACATGAGATTGTTCCATTATGATCTTGGAGATCCTCTTGGAAGAAGAACTAGAGGTGGAAAAATGTAAGCAGGTTGGTAAAACCAAGGAACTGCTAAAGCATCCACCATCTACCCCTGAGGATTACTGGATCTGGAAACATATCTGGGAAGTTTCTTGTTCAAACGGGAGACCATCAGATCTATTTCTGCAAGACCCCACATCTGTACAATCTGATGAAACACATCTGGATGGAGAGACCACTCCCCC